>NC_045574.1:12021318-12343102 GCF_009819795.1 Aythya fuligula | reverse complement strand
AGTCAGTGTACACTGTACACCAACCAAAGAGCTGGCTCAATATTCTTTAACAAACATTGCTTAAAGGTATGACAATTGTTGCTATCATATTCAGCAACAGCTACCACAGGTCTCTGAGGTTTTTCTACTGACAGTTTCCCATGTAAATGTAGCTGTTGGCATACAAATGATTCAGTATCATGATTATTGATTACACCGGAGGCTGGTGGTATCTGAAGGTAGTTAGTCAAAGTCAACAGAGTAAATTGTGTTAAATATGAATACTACTTATGCACTAATACTACTAATACAAATATATATTATCAATCAGTGACAGGGACTCTAAGCAATAAGCATACAATGTCATGCCTAATTTGTGTGCTCTTAATTGTGATTAAAAGTGCAAATTAGGACATTGTGACACAAATGGCTGGCATTACTCACTAGAACTTGGTTAAAAATACTGGAATTAGCTCTTGTATCCCTGAATTTTGAGAGATCTTTTATGCCTTCTTGCACTGCAAATAACTCCTTCTCAGACTATAACTAACCTGTCCTGCTCCAGCCATTTCTGAGACAATATTTCATTAGTCTGATGCTGAAGGCATACATGTGTCTGGGATTGGATTAGGACTTGCTTTAGAGTTCCCCCATAATGTACATTACTTGGGTACCGTAAGCAATGACTGCTTATTGACATGTTGATGGCTTTTATAAACAAAGCTTGCAAAATATCTTTGGAAAACTAACCTGCCAGTTTGCTATCCCTAGCACTTGCCAGGCCTAAATGCAGCTTGCTATGAAACCCATGTGGATCAGAAAAGACATTCGGAGTCACTAATTCAGGCACCAGTACAAACAGGGCTTTGGGACCGCAGCTAAATAAGGCCAAGAGAACTCATGCATATTAAATATTACTACCTGCTGAAACTTACTTGGCATGCAATAAACATGAAGGGCTGACTAGAGTAGGAGAAGCAATGACAAGCCGTGCCTGCCGCAGCAAGACGGGGGTGAGCTGGCGCTTGTGCTGGGAGCGCGCCCCGAGGCTGCGTTCCTGCACACGCAGCTCCCAGCACACCGCTCAGCACAACACGCGCTTCTGCAGCACAACGTGGTGCTGGTTAAGTGGCTGCAAAGCCCTTCTCATTTTTTCCTGATCATATTTGCAGCTGACACTGCATCTGGGATGTCTGCAAGGTCCCCGGAGAGTTTGCACTCTGGTTTCTAGTGCAGACGAGACAACAGATGAAGCCAAAATGCGGCTGAACTCGCGATCTCTGCCCCTGCCAATTGTGCTGGTGAAGTTAATGCAGGGCTGCTAGCACACACTGCACCTGGGCAGACAAAGCAAGTCCCCGAGGAATATATATCTCTGCATACATCAAACTCAGAATGATCCTCCCTAAAAGTTCATGAAAACGTATGGGGAAGTTCTGCTAGAGAACTCCTGAACTAATTAGAAAACATCCATTTCTCCTTAGGGAAAAGGTTAGGTTTCATCAGACAAATGGCCTGCTAAATGTGGGGAGAGTTAAAACACTAGTATTTTTAAAATGGTAGTCCTGAAGCAATGCAGATAATTATGCATAAGAAAATATGTGTTGAGAATGTAGGAGTTAATGAAACAGAACTCTTCATATGTAGCCTCACAAACACTTGCAAATTATTATTATTATTTTTATAATTAGATTCCAGATTACCTGGGAATGAAAGCAATGAGGACGACACTCAGCGGTGACAGAGATGCTGAACATTCTGTTTAGGACTGCAGAAAACCTGAGGTTGTATAAATACTCCCATCTGCAGCCCCTGTGCTGCTGCGGACCAGGGGCAGTGCCCGGAGCTCCGCTGCCAGCCTTCACCCACTCAAGGGTTAGGTCTAGAGTTACTAACCGAGCTAACAAAATCTCCACAGCAGATGTAAAACCAACTTAAAGATGGCTAAGCTTTATAATTGGGGTCCAAGCCTATACCTAAGTCGCTGTTTTTTCGGTATGAGTCTAGCTTCAAGTCTGTCTGCCTTGCAGTTAAGGGTTTGGCTATTTGAAGTGGCATTTATTAACCAACTTCTCTGAAACTTGCAACAGCCAAGACTTGGGACTCTATCTTCTTTCTGGAGGCTGGATTATTGTTTCCAGCTTCAAGGATCATCCATTTCTACTGTAAATTTCTTCACTAGTCATTGCTTTGGAGATGGTGTATTTATACATGCTTTGTAGAGGATTATTAAATGAACAATTGATGATTCAGTAAATCATCAGTCAACTGCTACTGAGGCTAAAGGATCTAAAGGTTGTTTACAGCCATGACTAAAATGATCTCCATCACCTTCTACTGCTCTGCTAACAAAGATTTTCTATCACTCACTATTCTTGTCTATAAGGTCTCACAATGTATTTATCAACTATTCACTCCATAAATTCCTGTAACCTTCAGAGTGTGAATATGCTTTCTTGTGCATGGAATTGCCAGTTCAAGGTTTTTGTAAGGAAAAAAAAAAAAAAAAAGACTGGAAATCCTGCAGTGTGCATGAGGCAGACTTACCAGTTGCCTTTGTTAAGGTGAGAATTCAGTCTACTGAATTTCCTATAACCAGCAGATTAACTTTGTTATTAAGGCGTTGCATGATTTGTTATTACAGGGGACAAAATTTTTTTCATCTTATTTTTTTTTTTGACTGAGAATGTCCATTACTAGACATCATAGCAGCTCCATCAAAGGTGTTAACTTGTGCATTGTGTTATTGACTACACTGTTACAATAACCTGGCACTGCTGAAACAATATCAGCAACGATAAGATGACACTCAGAGTATCTCAAATATTTCTTTTTCAAAACAATCTCTCTTCATATTTTCACAGGCACAAAAAAACAAAATAATTGTTCTTGTTCACAGAGGATAAAATAATTTTCCTTCGGATTCTCTTTTACACAGGGGAAATCTCTTTTTCCACCCAACTAAAGAGGTAATCTATTTTCTTTATCCTTCCACCCCAGTCCAGAAGCTGTGTCAACATGGTTAACTGGATACCTGATAAAGCTGACAGAATGTGCATCTCCGACGGAGCAGTTAGGAATATGGTGTCACTGGAAGTGACCCGTACTGTTTCACTGACATTACAGCATCCCTGGGAACGGCTATTATGATGCCAATAGATGTGGCTAATGCTGATACAAAGCAATCCATGAAACAACCTTTCACAACCACTCTGGGAAACAACTAAGGCGTAGATGCAGAAAGTGCTTGAAATTTTGCGGGGCTATCGTGCAAGGTGCAACACTGCTTTTAAAGCAATTTGTGAGACTGGATTCGCTGTGCAATTATGCCATGCAATATATGGGCTATGATTTATATCAAAACATAATGACCAATTGCACTCCAAGTATTCTGCAGGTAGGGCATTTTATCAACTAGGGTAGTGTAAGGCAGCACTTTTGAGTGTAATTAATCTTAATTAATTCCCTCATATTCAATATTAGTCTATCTGCATATTTAAAAACCTATCTGACACACCCCCATCATACTTCCTGAACATCTCCTAGTGATTTAAAATGAAAAATGACTATGCCAATTATTGCATGTTTAACTGCGGTAATGATTCCTAAATTGGTAGTTTCCCATGACACGCTAATGTAGCGGTTGGTTTCTCATGGTTTTGGGGGGTTTGCTCCACAGACAAATTTACAGGGATTTAATAAGCGGCATGAAGTTGCACCACTTTATACAAATGACTGTAACCTTATTTCAGAAAAGGAGATTGGTTTAATGCTGCTTTGCATTGATGCAGCTGATAAAGCAAGGGCAGGTTACGCTGAAGGGAAGCAGAAACAAAGCTAACGTCTCCACACACATACACAATTGCTCCAGCACAGATGGCACTGAGACTTGTGGTGTTAGTTAACCTTGTACACCTCTGCAATCAGCTCCTCAGGGCTTTGCTGACACAGAGATACCAAACTGGTATCTGGGCTCTGCTTTTGAATGCAGATCCCAATATTCTCAAAATTACGTGTTCCTAAACAAGATGAGACTCCCTGAACCCAGCAATTCTGTGAACCTAGATAAAATCTAAGATGTGTTTTTTCCCTTGGCATCTTGTGCTTACATGGTAGGAAGCTCTTTCTTCTCTGTCCATCGGGCGAGTCACATACATCCTGCCAGACACAGGGTCAATGCTGAAGACTTCCATTGGCGGCTGGTCGGCTCCCACTCCAGTGATGCTGTACCTGATATGGATCTCTTTGTCCTTATCGGAACGAATCTAGATGAAACAACAAAGACAGCAATCAATAAGTTTTGGACAAAAGCCATATGGATGTTTAAACAACTTTAAAGATCTGAGCCTGAAAGCTGCATAAATGTAATACTGCTGTCAATTTTGACAAGGGAGCTGTATGCTGAAGGTTTGGAAAAAAGCCAGTAGAAGTGTATTCCACATATTTTCAGTTATTTTTCTGCTCTTTTATTCATGATGATTCTCTAGGAATCATTGAAATTCCGACTTTTTGCCTTAGATGTAGAAGAATCTATATGCACAAAAAATGCCATTTACTTGTTATTGAAACCATAAGCTCCTGAAAATGTCCAAATTGTTCAGCTATACCTGGCGTCTCACAGCCATTAATCACTTCTGAAAACACTCTGCTGTCTCCCCCGTCACATTCTCGTTCCCTGTAACCGTGCACACAAACACTCCCATGACATTTGGAGAGCAGAGCTGCTCACTCCTGCTTTGTCCAGCCCTGCTGGCTCGATGAGGCAAGGATGGGAATGCCGGGTGGGACATTACCATTTCATTTGACTATTTGTTGAGGAAAAATGCATTTGGTACATTGCTTTTGAAACTCTTTCCCTCCCATGCCTTGAGAAACACGACAAATCAAATACAGCTTGATGAATTACAGGAACCTTGGATTCAGAGAGAAGAAAATAAAAAAGGGAGGTTAATATGTTGTCCTAGCAACCCTGACTATCTCTTTAAAACCAAATTTAATTTTCTGATCAAATGCTGAAAGAAGTTCTTGCAACACCATGACTATTCCTGAAACAAAGTGCAAGGTACAAATAAATTACCACCCCCCGCACCATCACAAACTGTCTTGGCAGCATAAAAGTGGTGTATTTTTTTTCCCTAACAGGTCTATGAATACAACAAAGTTGTGGGCAGATAATAGAAATCTTGTAGCTGAGGGCACGTTAGCGTCTCTGCTCTGGCAGCTGCTGGGTGGGCTCAGCAGGTTGCAGGAGGCCCCCACGCCCCTGAAAGCAGCCCCAGTCTGGGGAGCAGAGGTGTTTTCCACAGGAGCAAAGGGTTGGGACGGGGCCATGGGCTGCTTTCACACTCCTCCTGCACACAACCTATTGTTATTTCCTCCTTTCCCGACATGGGAGGCTGGCAAGATGCTGAATGCGTCGGCGCAGAATCACACCAGTTCCCCCAACAAGCGTCTTCAAGAATCTCCTCTGATGCTTTTGTCCAGATCATTACCAAGCTTGTATGCTGGTTTCTTTGCACTGCCTCCACCGAGCAGCCTGCTCCTGTTAACAGCTAATAATGTCAGTTATTGCTAGGCACCGCCAGGATTGATTCGTGCTGCACCCACACTGCTGGAGCTGAAGGTCAGGGAATACAGACAGTTTCATCTGTCTTTTCTCTACAGGATTCACTGCTTGTTTAGGCTGTTAGCAGCAAGAAAAACTGGACGTGCACTTAAAAGAGATACTGGGGACACTAGGAATGTGCCCTCACGTTGCACACAAGCTTATATGGGGTTTTGTGTGCCTGATGGGTATTTGTAATATGGACTCAAGTAGACAGGCAAGAATCCAATTTTCATTAGTAAATCCATGGGTGAAAAAGAGTATATTAAAATTAAGCTTTGCTTGCACAGCTGTGGTATTAATGATGGCAACTGGCTCCTCAGTTCAATAACTGCAGTCTATAGTCCCCATTTTTAGAAAGTCAGCTTTCACCCTGTCAGGTAGGCAGGGCTGAAAATTGAATTTATGTGAATGTCTGTGCAAATGAATAGCTCAAGTCAGGAGTTCAAGCTCTAACCCACTATGTATGTGTTTGCAGCTAGGCTCAAGGTAAGAGAAAATGTAGACAGCTCCATTCATGCTCCAGCTTTGAGTCTGTACGGGGTTCCCATATTAGAAATTAAGAAGAAAGAACAGAAAAGGGTAACTTGGGACACATAGTTGAGTACATGTCTCCATCAATGCACCTGCATCAAGGTATCTGCACGTTTCCTGACCTGTCCAAGGTATCTGCACATTCCTCCTGTAGCCAGGATGGTGTCCCCAGGCCTAGCCTCAACCCCCAACGTCAACCGCAACCTGGCTCAACTACTGGTATGACTTAAGTACAAGCATCAGCAAACCAGCCTCCCTCCCAGAACTAAAATGGAAGTAATTTTAACCTGAAACATGGAAGGGGAGAGTCTGTTAGTTCTTCGTGGACATTTTTATGCTCTATTTCCTGTTGCATATAGTACCCAGATCCCATTGTGATAGAAGCATTAGAAATGCATAGAGAGAGACAGAAACATGGAAAAGGAGGCTAGATTTAAATATTCAGTGCTAAAGGCACTATATTTTATTTTCAGGAAAGAGAGATAAACAGAAGCTCTCTAAGAAAGCTATGTACAGTTTAATAAAGTGCATGCTATAGGATGTCCTTGCAGCACTTTATTAGCATTAATAGGGTCTAAGCTGTCTGTATGTAAATCATTGCAGATCTAGGAGATGAAATATATCACAAGACCCACACAACTTACCCAATTATGCTAAGAAAAATACATGAGATGATTATACTGCGCTGAGCAAAACAAAGATAGGTAAATACGTTGCAAATATTCAGCAATGACTCATTATTTGTTGTTAACTGCCAACGTCCTACAACAGTTTGCTTGTTACCTGTGCTTAATTCCATCGCCATTAAGAACACAAGGATGTGAAGTGCTCAGAGGAAACATACAAGTAGCATTTGTCACAGGAAGTTGCAAAGACCATTGACAATGAAGCATAGTATGCATTACTACCAGGGAGATATTCATCGCACAAAGGCACATGCTTTTTATATTGCAACATGTTATTTTAGTGCTTTTAATGAGATTTTTTAAAAAGATTTTTTTTTTTTTTTTTTTTTTTTACAGAAATCCTGTAACATTTTGACCAAAAGTTTCATTTGCATAATTCCCAGGGTGCAATTTAGTAAATCTTGTTGAGAAGTTAAGAACATTATCTGAATACAATGCAAGGTTTACTTCTTTTGTTGAAACCATTACTGGAGCAGTTTACCATAATAATAATAATAATAATAATAATAACAATAAATCTCTATTCCCATGAAACTCACTAGAACGGGAGAAAAAATTACTGGTTGGGGAGAATTTACTAGCTCAGGAGAGAGTTTCTTTTTCATTCATTTATGCCTGGGAAGTGAGAAGATGGCAACATATCCATATTATAATATTCTGACTGGAGAACATACAGATGGATTTTATTCATTTACCTTTCATAATGCAGTCAATAGCTATGCAGGTTTCTGGGTTATAAAGCAGAAGGCAAAAGGATAGTTTTCCTTAGCTGTATTTATACATTTTTCACTCAGAGAACCCTTAGAGCTTCGAGCTTCTCCAGTGCCAGGCACGGTACAACCCTGCGTCTAGTGCTGTGAGCAGGGTTGCTGCCTCATGAATGTCGTAAGAGAATTTTGCTTGTAAAGCAGCTTTTACTCTCAAAAAGGAATGGAGCTCAGATTAGATTGCTACACTGGTGAGGAAAAACATCCCAGAGAGAAAGCAATTTACGGTGGAAGATGCCATCCTCCATCTTATTGTATCTCATGAACACAGGTGAAATTTTCCACGTGAGCAGCCTGAGAAGCAGAGAACCCTTCTGTGCTGGTAGATACACACGGACCATTTGTACCCTGCAGCCTCGCAGCTGGAGGGTGAAGTAGGGATCTGACCTCTAAGAATTGATGCTCCAGACAAAACGGAGCCCAAATGTGGCAGCCAAAGTTTGCAAGTCAGAATGCCGAGAGCCTTACTCAGCTCTCATTTCTAAAGATCCCAGAAACAGGAGAAATCAGAGTGATTTCACAGATGGGTATTTTCCACTGCAGGTTCTGATATAATAACTAACGTGTGTGAAAATGAGCATTGCAGATCTTGAGATAAGACAGAGCTAAGCCCTTCAGAGCTGGCTTGCTGCTTTGTAGCAATGTCACATTTAGATGGGCTTGAAAAGCAGCCAGCTTGTGACACAGGATTGCATCCCATTTTTACAGATAAAATCTTAGGGTTCGTGCATCTCTGCCAGCGTTTAACGTGGAGCTAAACTGTTCTCACAAGTTTTACTGGCAAGCAGAATTTCCACTGATGAGCTTCTCTGAGGCACCAGATTTTATCCCTCTGTTTTGCTCCTGCTGATCCGTATCCGTTTTGTGCTCTTAGCATCACCATCCCTTGCTGCTGTGCCCTGAATTCACAAATCCTCTCATCCCAGCAGCTGACAAAAAGAACCACAGGGAACGTGGACCACTGAAAATTGCATGGTCAGCACATTGGAGAACTCCAGCGAGTCCATAAATTACATAGGTTTTGGAGCATGACATTGCCAGAAAAAAGTGGCTCAGTAGAGGTTGTTTAGAAAGTAGTAAGGGAAATGCCTGGAAAGCTAGGAAAGGGGGGATGTAGGGAAAGGCTGAACAAAGGAGGGCAACTGAGCCTACAGAGAGAAGACGGGGGCTGTACCAACAGCATTCCTTTATGTAGCAAACTATATTTAGAGGACAGGAATAATCTCATGTTTATTCCTCTCTTCTGGATATCCACAGTTTTTCTACAGCTTTCAAACCACTATACTGGTAGTGGGTTGGGGCCCAATTTAAGTACCACAGCAAAAGGAAGAGCGTGCATGCAATTGCAGTGAAAAGGCTCATGTATTTTATCCTTGTGGATGTGCACAACAACCTTAGTTTAATTTCTTTTTTCACAACATCTTCTCAAATGAAAGGGAGCTGGCAACAAGCAAATCAACCCATTTCTTATATGGTCTCCATACCTTCAGATATGCAACTGTCTTTGAGTTTTAGGACCTCTGAGTTAAGGGGGCAGTGTGTGATCATGTGGATTAGTAAAATTAAGACTGATGTTGGCATTTTTATTGTAATGTAGCAAGAACCAAGCTACAATCTAGATTCACTGCTAAATCTGAGGATATATCACCTAATCATTTCCATGTAAGAGCAGGGACCTAGGACATTGGTGGTGGTTTCTCGTGTTCACAGTTCGTGGGAATTAGTGCTTGGTCTTCTGAATGTTTATTAATCAAACAGTCAAGCTCTGCACAGAATTACCTTGGTGACTTGCAATGTCTTCTGGTACATACAGGAATTTAGATGACACGATGTATTAACTATGTCCCTTTTTAAATCACAAGCAGGTTTCACTGAGCTGTACACGGTCTGGGTTCTGCCTGTCACTCTGGGATGATAATGTGTAAACTGCTGGGAATGCATCAAGAGAAAGCAAAGCAGGCAATTTATACTCTGTTGCATTTTCTGTTCACAGAGCAAGCTAAAAAAAATAAATTTCCTTTAAAATACTTCAACTTGTTCTATAAGGATAGGGTGTTAAGAATGCCCTTCAAAAAGACTTCATTTCCCAAATCTCCCAGAGAATACTATGCAACAATTGCACTAACATGACCTGTGGAGACTAGGGCCTGACCTTTTTGTTTTATAAAACCCACTATAATTATTAATGACAACATAAAATAATGTAAATGATAAGCAATAAGTGTCTTCTATTATTAAGCTCTTAGCTATTTTGCCCATTAAGAGAACCAAATTAAAATAATTGAAAACTATAATCTGTCATGCATTCAAAATGCTCCATAGAAATTCAGACAGGCAAACATATTCAACGTCTTTAAATGAGCACACTTAAGAGTCAGTCTAAGCATTCCAGGATTGGCTCATTAATTTTAGTGGAAATATTTTAATTCAGCTACTCTTACTGCTTATTGAAATCCCTGCTAAGGACTGACTTATTTATTTTTAACTGAATCTGCAATATGTTTAAGAGTCATTTGTATAGAAGTTCTTAACTCTTATTTCACAGTTGTTTCAGAAGCCAGTAAATAGACACATCTCTAGCTCTGTTTTTCCAAACAAATTACTGCGTATTGCTTACTGAGTCACATATGGTTTCAATAAATATCTGCAGAAGTCAAATGGACAGGGAAAAATTAAGACAGATTAAGAGACCCAACCAGGTTAAAGTAATATTTATGAACTCCTGTCCCCTTTTATCAGACCTGCCAATGATCATCCCTACTTCCCAGAAAGGAAAAAAAAAACAAAACAAAAACAAAGACAAAAGATCCTCTGAAATACTTCAGCTGTCTTCAGAGAAAACAGAATCTATTCAGCACCTTGCAAAGCGGCTGCTTTGAGATGGCAAGGACAGCTATCAAGCTTGACTAAAAGGAAAGCTTCCATTAACTACAGCGCTGGGTTTAGCAGCAGCCTGAAAGTCTGTATCTACTGCTGGACAAAACTCCTGTCAATTGAGCTAAATTCCCCCTGCTGGCACTATTTGCAAACAAGGTTAAGTAGGAAGAGAACTCTATTGGCAAAGAAAGACAGGATGGAAACGCCACACACATTTGTAATTGTGGGTTTCTTCCTTCCCCCAGCTGGGACTGGTTTCATCTCATACATAACTTTCTAAAAACTTTGTGTCTGGTCTAACATAGACAAATAAACATCTCAGAAAAACACTTCCAGAAGAAAATCCATCCTCTTGCCTTAAACACTTCAGTATACGTGAAATTTCCTGGAAGAAGTGGTTTTCTGTTTCTACACATTATAGAGAGAAAACCCAGGGCTACACTTAGACTCGATGCCTAATTTTTCCATGGTTGAAATGCACTGTGATGAATGCTGCTCTTCATGCACTTACAATCAGCATTTAGCTACTGTCATTATTACTATGCAAGAGCTTAAGTTTCTTCCTCTTCTTTTATAGAATGTGAATCCAAAGCCAAACTGTAAAAATGCTTGCTTTGTCTTAACGGCTGGATGTTTTTCATGTCAGGTTGTATTTTCCTCTGCTCCTATTGAAATTTTTGTAAAATCACTTATAATGTATTTATTTTTGTGATGAAACAGAGTAAAACTAATACATCAGAGATATTAAAGCTTTCATTTAAGTTACTGATGTAACTGATGACGCAGCCTGTGCTAGGGAAAGAAGTGAAGCTACCAAGTGTTCAAACCCTAAAGAGAAACCATCTCTCACTGCCCGGCTCCCTGCATCGCCGGGCTCTGTCCCCGCAGTCCGCAGGGGAACCCAATTCCCTTCCAGCTCATCTGCTTCTTACCATGAGGAGTTTGCTCCCTCTGCACTGACCCCGCAAGTGCTTGGCTAAAGCAATTCACCAAATGTTCAGCTGCGGAAAGCTTCCAGCCTTTCACAGGTCCTTTGGCTCTCAGGCAGCTGCCTCTGTCCAAGGGCTGTTGGCCAAAGCAGTAGCTCCCTTCAGGCCAATTACATCCATGTGGATCTGTTTCTCCGGAGCTTTCCCCATGCCTATCAGTAGCTTTGATAGTCTTTGCTCCCTCTCTCCCTTCCAGGCTTTTTGAATTGTTTATCAGTGTTTTTCTCCTGTACCTGGAGGAAGATGTAACATCGAGCAGATGGAGAACAGGAGAATATAAATCAGGCTCGATAAGGAGACCGTGATGCAGCAGGAAAGGAGACTTTCTGCCTGTGGTCCTGGCCAATAACCAGGTGTGACCCCCAGTGTGAATACAGGATGAAAATGAAGCTGTCAGACTCACAGCCCAATTTAAAACTACCATTATTCTTCTTGGGATAAAAGGGAAATAACGATCCTCTTGCCTTGGAAGCCTAATTTCTCATGTGATCAGATGAGCCACGACAAGCTGAGAACACCTGGTACGCAGCTCTGCAACTGGGCTCAGGATCTGCTGCATTTAGATTTTGATTTCATCCATGCTGCAAGCGCAAAGAATTTGTTTTAGCACGAGTTGCCTGGATGCAATGAGACTGAGGTCTGCAGGATCTACATAACCCTCCAGTTGGGCCAAAGCTTCCAAGTGGTGACTTGGGACTGAGAGCAGCTAAGACAATGCCAGTGCTGCCAGGTCTGTGTCTTTACCAGCAAAAACTCAGTAAATTGCAATTTGTTGCGTGGTCTTCATGATTAAATAATTAAGCAATTTTCATTACTCGCTATTATGAAGGTCAAGAAGCTAATGTGTCTGTATCAGGGACTGGCCAATGCTAATGGATCTTCCACATCTAATGATAACTGATACGGTAGAGTAATTTTTAAAGCAACATGTGCTTTTCTTCAGGCCCTCTGCAGCCAGCTTGGGTTTAAAGTACTCTGCTGTGGAAATGCTTCAGACTGCAGCAAGGTGAGTGAGAGGGAGGAGAGTGGCAGTGATGGGAAGAGATTATTACAGATCAGCAGAATACCGCCATGTGACCAATGTCTTATCACTGCCAGAATGGTGATAGCAGAAGCAACAAAACTCGTTTTTACTAGTCTTTCTCTTATCTCTCTTACAAGAGAGCAGATTCTTCAGTGTTGTGACTGAAGGCATCCCAGTGGAGCTGCACATGCTGCTATCTGGCGAATTTTGGCCCTGAAGAACTGAGTCTGGTTCATACTGTGCTAGATGCGAGTGGCTGATATTAAATAACTGGGATTTGAACCAGCTGCACAAGCCCTCCTCTGCTGTCAAGGATGTTCCATGACAAAAGGTCAAAGAAAATACCTCTGAGAGTTCAAAACACTGCCTATTCCTCCAATAGAGGAGTCATGTCAGACAACAGATCATTCCACGTAATCTATTTATGAAGGGCTACACGCTGTTATCCTAACGTAGGACATCCTGCAGTGTCTTCTTGCAACTGACCCTGCTGCTGCCTGCCACAGCTATGCCTAAATGAAGACTAAGCCAGGGAAAATAAATCACAGGAGTTTGACTTCATCCTGATTTCTTTTTGTAGTATGTCTGCCCCTAAACCTTGTGCAGCATCTGCTGCAAAGTCAGCCTCGCAAAGAGAACCCAGCGCCCTCTGTGTAAAACTGAGCAGGACAGAAGTGCTCAGTGCCGAAGGTAAATGAGGGTAGCAAACAGTGACCTTCCCAGGAGTAACCTGAGCACTGCAACTAATGGTCAAAGCCTTCAGCTAGTATAAATCAGTGTACACTTGCTGGCTTCAAACACAAGCATGTTAATTTGTTTCAGCTGCAAATCTGGTCCATAGCATTTAAAAATTAAACTGCACGAGAGACGAACAAGGAAGAAGGGTCCTTGCACAATCTCACGCAGAAATTCAACACAAGCAGCGTTCCTCTTGATAGAACAGTGAGCTTGGACACAGGAAAAAACACCACTAGGGAACAAACACACTCGTGTCGTCATGAAAAGAGTTTTTCCCAGACTCAAGGGATATAATTGGTCTTAGTATGACCTTTGCTTCTATAATGAGTGCTGGCTTTCCCCCACTGATTAGTTTTTCTGACCTTATATTGCCAAGCACTGAATTTACATTCTGCACAACACCTACAGATATTACTGATCATGGAAAAGTGGTGCTGTGGCATGATTGCGAGTGCTATTCTCAGCATAAAATTAAGCTTTTAGACCTGTCTGCAAATAGCTAACAATAGGAAACAACAATGAAATCCTTTAGTGTGTATGTTTTGGAGAAAAATATATGCTGAGGCTCATGTTTGAGACACTACTTTGGGACACTTGCAGAGCAGGATTTAAAGCTCCACAGTTTTCAAAGTCTCGCTAATAAGTTTAATTATAGGAACAACAAACCCATTCATTTGTTCTGTAGGGCTGATTACCCCGCACAGTGTATATAGAAGATATTTCAATGGTCAGTAAATGGAACCATCAAAGCTGAGAAGGCTGAAAATGAATTTCTTCCTATGCACTACAGGAGCAATGCTAACGGGCATCATTGCAGATTTAGTCTATCATTTATTCTCCACTGAATGAAGCCAGTGTGAGATGATGTTGGTTTTAGGATTCTTATTCTCGCATGTTATGCAACTCTCAGATGAAATACTGGATCTTCTTGTTTGCCAAATTCTGTCTAGGAATGGATATATATATATACACTTCCTTCTGCAAGACAGGAGCAGCTAAGCAGGGAATGAGAGCAGCATTTTTCTTTCTGCTGAGCAAGACACCGTGAGAACTCTGCGGTCAGGAAAATCCGGCACAGTCACAACAAACAAGCAGAAGCCAGACCTGTGTCTGCACGTGCAACCCTGCCTGTACCGCACGGCCCAGCACAGTGCCCACACACACACTCTGGGCTTGCACGTCTATCTCCTAATACAGACCGTGCACAACCACCAGTGCAAAAATGCTAAAGGCCACACAAACACACACACAGAGACCACATGTATGGCAGCTGCATTCCCCACCACTACATCACATCTGCTTCAGAACTGCTCAGATCCACCACAAAATAATTTGCTAAGACTTGCTCCACCCTTTTGGGGCAGTCCTAAGATCAGCCCAGCACCCCGTCTACCCTTCCTGCAGCTCAGCTGGGGCCATGCCTCCCTCCCTGTGGCTGCTGTTCCCATGCTCCTGCCCCAGTTTTAAAGATATCTTTCCCTCTGGCACTCGTTATGCTGGAACACCCATCATTTCTGCAAATCTGCTTTGTTCATTAGGGAAGGGAGATTGCCTTCTAGGAAATTTCAGACCTAGCTGAACTCTGCTTATTTGGAACATTTTCACAGCGCTGAATTTTTGGCAAATGTTTCTTTTTCATTAACTGTACTTCTGTGAGGGTTAGAGCTGAGACCCTTGCTTACTTTGACTTGAATTCACATTAGACTTATTCATATAATTTATTGATGTGCTCCCTGTCCACATGCTTTTAACACAAGGGGCAGACAGACCTGCTCAAGGACATGGCGCCATATAGAGCTTTTACTGAAAAAAAAAAAAGAAAAAAAAGAAAAAAAATGCCATCACTTCTGACATGGTTTGGAAGCTTTTTCTGTCTCACTTCCTTTTACAGCACATTCAGAGTTTTTAAATTTAACCCCCAAAGCAAGGAACAGTCCTCAAAAGTCACAGGCACAGAGGCAGCCTCAAATTAATACTCCAAAGACCAACCTTGAGAATCTCTACAATCAGTAGTGTTCTCCTTACCCCTAATTTACAGGGGGTACACATTAATCTCCTGATGCCATTTGCCTTTCCAAGCACTTACACAAATAAAAGCTAGGTGCAAACCCCCTGGCTCTGATTTTTCTGTGCAGATCTGCAGCTTAGTGGACCTGGCAAATTAGGACCGTGGAGCCCAGGCTGATTTGGGATTCCGGTGCTTGGCTGTCTTTTTAATTGCAGACACTCTGACAGACATACTGAATTTCTTGTTTAATTTTTTGCAGTATTATTAATTGATAATTTAATTTCCGATCTGGTGAATTACATGCAATTCCTTCACCATCAGTTAAATGACAAGTTTAGAGCAGAATAGTTTAGGTAAGCAGATTGTCAGTGCTTATGGCTGTAAGACATAATTATGTACAGCCAACTGTGTAACGCGCTTGAAAAAATTACAAGCCTAGGCACAGAAATTAAAATTATTTCAAGATGAAGTTGTACAAATACAGCTGCAAAAAGCTGCAAAATCCTATTAATGAATTCCAACTGTAGTGGGTAGTGCAGCAGGGTTCCAACCCCCACCATCCTGCCGAAGAAAGTTTAAGTATAACACACAACGAATCAAAGGACGGATGCTTACATCTAAACATGGCTCCAGAAAACTATTTCAGCTATTATTTATGTACTCAGAAACTTCTGGGCATCAGCTGGTAACTTGGCATGATGACTCCCCAGCACGTCAAAGCAAACATTAAACGCTAAATTACCATATGTCAGCTTAGGGTAGTTAATAATTCTACCACATCTTGGACAACTTGAAGGCTTTTCTGAAACTGCTGTCAAATCGAATCTTTCCTTCGATCAATAAAGCAGCACAATGAAATCCAGTATTTGTAGTGTCTGAAAGAATAGATTAGCAAACTACAGTAAATGCAACTGGAAGGGACTAACTCTATTTCTTAACCAGAGATCCCAAATACGAGTACAAGTATTCCCAGTGGTTTCAGCAATGCAGCCCACGTGAAGGAACGGGATCACCTAGGCACCTCTCTGTTATGTGCACCTCTGGTTTGTTACTAGCCCCCTGAACGACCCCACAGCTGCACATAACCTGCGGATCCCACAGGCAGCAGTTAATTACGGGAGCAATGTTTTGTTCCACACTGCTGGGTCTGTCAATCTCAGCCCGAGGAGTAAAATAGAGAAAGACGGAAAGCATAGAGAAACAGTCTGACCTCCTGTTTGTTTTCCAAGCTGTATAATAGAGATATCTCTGGCAATACGGAGAAGAAGGCTGAGCAATAATCACTGGGAACAGCCAGAGAAGGTGGACATGCAGAAGTCTGCATGCTGGACTTCATCTAAACCGGTACCATGAACCCCAAATCACACGTTTGCTGTCACCGTTAAGCCAAGTATGCCTACACCTACCACAATACAACAGTAAGACTGATTGGAAGAAAATGTTACCTCATTCTGTGCATTGGAGAGCATCAGTGACACATTTCAAGATATTCAATGCTGGCAAATCAGGGTGAGACCTTCCGTACAGTCGTATTCCTGCCAAAGCACTTTCAATGAGAATCAAATTATTTCTAGGGCTCGCTAAATATCTTATTATGAATCTTTAGAAAATCTGTCCCTGGCTTCCCTTAGTGGGGCCACAGGTCACATGTATCCTCCAAGTCCTGGTAAATGAGCCCTGAAAGGGGTTTCTACTTGACACAAACTGAAAGCAAAGGTATTGTACTGTCGACATTTTCATTGCATAGTACCCAGCCTGGTTCTCACTCACGAGAGCAGCCCTCCAGGAGCAAAACAGGGAAACTATGCTCTAGTTCTTGCTTAGAAGGACAAACAAAATCTGTGCTCTTACAATATTTCTGTGTTTTCTCATGCTCTCTGGTCTGTTCGTGATATCCACTGTTGTGTCTGATTTTATAGTTCAATTGTAAGCCATAAATGTGTCCTCCAGGCCTTACAGAGCTGTCCTGTACAGCACCTGCATCTTCATCAAGCTCTGCTAGAGACCAGTGAGGGCAGGATTGGACCTGAAACAATGGTCCCCAACAGACACTGGCTGGACACACAGCTACTACTCCTAGGTGTACCTACTCTTCCTTGCCAAAAATGACCTTTAAAGCCATCAGCGGTGAATAAAGGAAAACCATTTCTTATAGAACGCTCTTTTGAGCATTTTATTTTTTCTTAATTCAAGTCACTCCATCCAATTTTCCTTCGCTGGTGGATTCAGCCATAGGGGCTGTTCTCAGGCTGCAGGGCCCTGAGGAAGTGAGGTGAAAGTCACCGGTGGCAAGAAATTGCCTTCATAATAGTTTCAATATAAGTAAGTTGATAATAGTGCAGGGAATAGGTCCTGTGGGAAATGGGAGGGTTGAAAATACTCCACCAGTGCAAAAAATTGTGAACTGATGACTTTCAGCATTTAATTGGGATAGATCTTTATCCATCAATCCCATACATGCTCGAAAGGTGATAGTGAAAAGGAACAGATTATTATTACTTTATGCCATATCTTTTTTTCTGTCAGAGGAAATTAAAAGAAAACAGTCTGTCACATACCAAAATCATGCAGCTGCTTTATAAGCCATGCCTTGCTCTTCAAGCCAGTGCAAATCAGCATGGCTTCTTTGAGTTCAGTGGCTTTACACTGACTTCAACTGCCTGGCAAGCTGACCCAGTATTTTGGTGGTGATTAGAGTGAGATATCTCTTCATGTTTATTTCTAGGAAAGCTCAAAGTTGGCTCTTGAGCTTTTGAGAAGCTGGATGTATGTGGGGAAAGATTTTTTTTTTTTTTTTTTCCCAAACTCTAAATCTTCAGGGCTCTTTTTTTCTTCTTTTTAATAAGAAACAGGAGGAAGATTTCCTGACCCTCTGAACTATCCCTGGGCTTGAATAAGCTACATGGTAAACAGAAGAAGAAAGCTCTTATGTGAAACTTCTTAAACTGAGAATGAAGGACAGTAAATGGGATGCAAGCCAAGGAACATGACAATTAGCACAGAGAAAGTTTTCAGGGTTTATTCCATCAGTCAGCACTTAAGGAGGCTTTGAAGGGGAAAAAGCATCCTTTTATATATTAATCCACTACTTCTGCACTTTCCCCCTATTCCATGGATTTAGTGCTTAGCTGCTAAATATCTATATGCAGAGCTTTATTAAGAGGAGTTGGCTTATTTTTTTTTGAAAGATTCCACATCCATTAGTTTATACGGAGAAAAAAGGCAAAATCATTTTGCCTGCTGCAGTATCGTGAGTTTAAATGGCAATTTACTCTTCCCCAGCTAATAGTACTTAAAGACAGGGGTGAGAGGAGAGCAAGCATTTCTCACAATGCTATTGCTGGTCACCATTTTACTTAAGAGTCAGATTGTGCTACTGATGATAAAGGAACTCAGTGAAGACAAAGAGAAAATCGCCCACATTTCACCCCCTTCCTGCCCTGTCTTGGCAGACTTCACATCTGAAGAGGCACCTTACTGTTCCAAGATAAAATATTTCCCTTTTTCTTTAAAAAGAAAAAGTTCTCTCAAGCAAGAAGTTGGGCAACAGCAGGGGACAATGCCATGCCAGTATTAATTAGCAAATTCCAAATGAATCACAGTTTCTGCTTAGCGGGGTATGCTTGAAAAGCATGTGAACTTTTAAAATGCTGTGTTGTGCATAATAGTTGTAGCTTTTTTGTTGTTGTTAGTCTTATTAAAAATAATAATAATAAGAGAAAACATTTCTTTGGAAAGGTATCTTATTCATTCTCTCCATGGCCCCATTCCCAGGCAGTTTTGTTCTTGCCCATCTCTTTATTCAGAAGATGCCAGCTCCCCTTAGCCTGTCCCTTTTGGTCTGAGGCCACCACTGGGGGGACAGCATTTTCCCTCTAATTAAGAGGTGGCATGTGCAGTTGTCCACACTGCACCCCCAATGCCTAGCAGGGGGCCCCCTGTGACACGCCACACTTGTCATTTCTGCAGCTCTTTGATCCCAAGTCCCCGGGACTCTGAAATCTGCCTTCCCCACAGAGGAGTGGTGCTCCTGCTGCCTGCTGCCTCTCTGTGCCAGGGCTCCCACTGCTCCGCAGGCTGGAGCTTTCATGCACCCAACTCCCCACCGCTGCACGGGAGGCAGAGCTGGGTACTCACTACATATGGCAGCAATAGCAGTGGCAGGCTCCAATCTTAATTTCAGGATTATTTAGCTTGTGATCGAGCTGGGGCACCTGCCTGTGCAAAGCTCATCAATTCTCTTTGATTTGGAAGACTCTGTGCATCTGTGTCAGACTGTGAACTTCAATTTCAATGCAGAGCTTCATTGCTGTTTTTCCTCTCTTTCACTTCAATATTGAGTTTAAAAGACACAGGAGTTGAGAAAAGAAATTTGTGCTTCGGTACAAGGTAAGCAGTAACAGGAAGCTGTGAACATTCATTCAGACAGCATATGAGGAGAAAAAGATGCCCTTGGCAATCTATGAAATGCCAGCATTTCAGCTCCTAACTTCAGGGTGATGGTGAACAAACAACAGATCAGAGCATGGGCGTCTTTGACTGTCTGAGCTGAGTTCCCTCAAAGGCTCAGGAACTTGGTATAGGAAAGGTTTCACTGGTCAACTTGAGGGCAAAAAGACAAGGTCAAACCAAGCCACAGGTGCTTGGGACCAGCTGGTGATTCAACATTACAGGAGAGGATGGACTAGGGGCCCTGTGGTGTCCTATGCGAGGGGCTTTGTGGTGATTTAGGGTGGTCAAACATTGGAATGAGCTGCCCAAGGAAATGGTGGAGTCCCCATCCCTAGAGGTATTTAATAGGAATGTGGATGGGACACTAAGGGATATGATTTAGTGATGGGACTTGCCAGGTCAGGTTGATGTTTAAACCTGATGATCTTGAAGGTCTTAACCAACCCAGATGATTCTATAATTCTGCAATAGGAGATCAATGCCCCCTTTCCAGGGGAGAAACTCTTTTGAGGTAGGTAAAGGAAAGGAAAGACATGTCAATTTTCAAAGGATTATGGTCTAACCCCCAAAATGTTCCACAATGAAACACTTATTTTTTTCTAGGCCTGTAAATTTCTTGAACCAGTTAAAGGAAGAGCAGTCTTACAAATTGCTACTAATCCTGTGTGCTTATTTGCCAGGAGGAGGAAGACAAAAGGGAAAGCAAAGAAGATATATATCCTCTCCCCATTCCTGTGTCCACGATAACCCCACTGCTTGCAGGAAACAGGCTGTGGAAGGACTCTGCCACTCACACCCAGATCTCACAGCATAGGTTTCATTTAACTGAAACCTGTCCATCACGATTTAGCAAGAACGGTGAGAACTGAGAGATTCACGTCTCCTTTTACATTACCTTGACAAACAGAATTGACTGTGCACAGAAAAGCTGGGGGCTATTGCAACCTAAAGAACAACTGCAAGGTCCACTGGGATCCAGAACATTCAAAGCTATTTTAATCAAATTACTATCGATTAGGGACAAACTAGAGTCTATTGAAGTTAATGGACAGATTTCCATCGACTTCAAAGGGCTCTGAAACAGCCTGTAACGCAGAAAACAAGCAAGTATCAAAATGAAGAAAATGCATTTTAGTCTAACCCTAATTGCATGAGATGAAAGAACTGTTTCAGCTGAAACTTTTCGAAAAATATTCTGCCGGAGACAAACATCAAACATCTCAAATGGTCAAAATCCAGCAAAGCTACCCGTGAATAAGAAAACAGCCTGATAACAGCAAGTGCAGTCAGCTACGGGTACCAGAGACATACCAATAGAAATTTTAGCTCTACCAGCAGCCTCAGAGGACCTTTACTAACAAATATAGGAAGAAAAAGAACACACAACAAACCTTCTCAAAGTTGTGCATGTAGAGTTATAAACACTGATTTAGCTTTACATTCCACTCAAATTTATTTTCTCTAAGATAAAGGAGATCCCTTCCCAGCCCCAGCATTTAATTCCTGGCTACAAATACATCATTTACCCTTTTGTCTTTGCAGGACCTAATCATCTTTTCTGACAGATGAAGATGAAATCATGACACAAGCAATTTCTTTAAACTAGCTTCTCTCTTATTACTTAGCACATTTTGTTGTCTTTAAGGTTATGTATTTATGTGACAGCCAGACATCCATTAAAGCCACAAATCTGAAGGTCTAAGAGGTATAAAAGGGATTTCTTATTTTAAATTTTATAAGAAAAAAAGTCAGGCCTGAAGACCAGGTGGTCATGACTTTACTAACCTTCACAATATTAAGGTTCTTCCCAGAGCTGGTATAATTAAGTACTGAGTCTGTGGAAGAAAGCTTTTTTTTTTTTTTTTTTTTTTTTTTTCCTATTAAAGAAGCTAAACAGAGAAAGCACTTTAAAGAGCTTGTAGGTACTAGAAGCAGCATGTTTTCCTCAACTCCGGAATTATACTTCCCCAGCTTTCATTCACTCAAGAGGTTTAGCAAGTAAACAGATACACCCTACTCAAAGTCTCCTGTGCTGTGCTCAAATGACAGCAGAGGCTGTACTAGCTCTTTTAGCCACAAAAAAAACAACCAACCAACCAACCAAACAAACAAACAAGAACAAACAAACAAACAAAAAAAACACCTTGAGAAATTTTGACGTAGTAGTTAAAGGAAGAAAGATTCTGGGTTAAAACGGTCCATCCTGTGTTATTCTTTTTTCTGTCAACACTCCATGGGACATTTAATTCAAAGTGTTTCAGAGTAAGTACCAGAATCAGTCCATACACATGTTTTTAATTGACAGATAAGAATCCCAGCACCACCATGATCATCAGAAGAACACAAACATCCAACAAATATGTAGCTACCAGAGACCCTGGAACCAGGTCTTTTGGTAGAAAAGGAGCCAGAACATTGCTCACCCTAGGCTCCAGGCCCAAGGCTTTACAGACAAAGCTGTCCTTCATAAAAACCCACTGAGAAGTACAAATCCAAAGCATAGCAGGAATTGGTGGAGCTCAGGAGATGCTGTTTATTGCTTTCCTTCATATTGCTCTCAGCTAAATGGTCATCTCAGTGGTCATCTCAGTGCGTGCCACAGCAGCATTGGCCAAACTGCACGTACCTCCACACTGCTTCAGATAACCATGGCTGGGATCGAAAGATATGATTCAAATACCTCTTAATGTCCTATTATCTGTGGATCACCGACAGGGTTGATTATAACTGTTTGACATGACTCCAAAGGACCTGTTACAGTCTATTGTATCAATAGGTACCTAGGGAGCCTTTAATCCACAGATACACATGTAATAACAGCCCACTAAAACCACTTTTTTTTTTTTTTTCCCCTTAAAATTTGCTACTGCTGAAGCAATAAAAAGAAGTGAAAGTAATGTTCATTGAAAAAAATAAAAGCCCTGTCATCTTTCACATGACAAGAGCACAAAAAAGTCTGAAACCCAAGATTGCTTCCCCTTTCAGTTGTAATATAAAAATGATCCAAAATGTTTATGCCAGGAGACAATTTGGAATGACTTGTTTTCCTGCTGAGCTATAATCTTGATCAGCAGGAATGCTACTGATGTGACTCAAACTGCATTGCTGCTGTACTGCGAAGGCAAGAAGGGGCGAACTGTCATAATTCTTAAATTAACGGAAACGTTTTCTGTGTACATGATGTGTGAAAGTATGAAAATAAGCATGGGGGAAAATTGTTTGTTTCCCTTGGAAACTGGTAGATGGATTTGATTAAGAAAAGTCTACTTCCATGTTAGGTTCTCCTGAGGTTCTTGGATACTGCAGAGACAGGCGTGATGTAGAGGTGCACATGCAGAGATACAGAACGGAAATAACACCTAGAATATACAATTATCACTTGTGAAGTCATAGGCTCTTGTTTTTCTTTTTTTCTTCTTCCTTTCCCAGAGTAGATATCTTCAAAATACTTATTTGTTCAAGGAAGTCTATGAGAAACCGTATAAACAGAGCACAGAGACGTGCAAATATGTATTTCTGGAAAATACTGTTAAAAATGTTTTGCATAAAAAGAACTCTGTTTACATGAAGGGAGCTAGAAGAGCCTTCGGAAACATTTGATTGCTTATTCTTTAAGAAATATCTTTTGCAGGTACAAGCTAGTTTTCAAAAAGGGGTATAAGGTACACAAACATCTGCTCTCTCTAATGAGAAGACTGTCGACTGTTCAGCTTTATTCCTATTTAGTCCTGACACAGAAACACATTCACAAGAACTTTTGCAAGAGAATAAACATTCATTATGCTAGTAGTTAAAACCTTCTGTAAGGGTCTTAATGTTTCCACTGACGGTCATGATAGAAGAATGTCAATATCTCCAGAGAATTTTAATGAAAAATTCTTGAATATGGAACTGCACTTGTGTGATTTGAAGCACTTCAGTCTCTAGGTCTTCAGGGAGAAAAGACTGGGTCAAAACCACCATAAGATAAACAAATATTTGACAGCGTGTTTCAAAACATTATTTAAATAAAGACTTCTGTTCATGTTATTAATGCTTTTAATATGGATTCTCATCTCCTCTTCTCTTTTTATTACTTTGTGTGTCTTTCTGGTTATTTAAAAGTTCTGAAAGAGCTGGTCAGCACTTCAGAGCTCCCACTGCTCATCAGCAACAGATGCTGACCATAAACTTAAAGCCAACACAAAAAACAAAAAACAAACAAACCAAAAAGCCCACCAACCCAGAATACTTTCTTCTTCTCTTGAGGGAAGGAAGGCAAACACATCAATACCTCCCTGTCTTGCTTCTTCCAGCTTCCTACCAGGGAGCAATAGCAAGACAGTGCTGAGCTCACTCAGTTGTTTTAATTCGGAGTATGGGAGCACGAGCTCTTTGCAACTGTTAAGCATTATATCACCTGAACCAAATGTCCTGTCCCGTCAGTTCCCACAGGAGCATTAGAGAAGCCCGTAAGAACATTTCACATCCTCTGAAGATGAATCTGTGAGTGCTTGGGCAGCATGTGCCCCCTTTCCCCTCCTATGGCGTTGCCCTTTCCTCGGGGCAACAGCTGGCTTTGACAGCCTGTGGGTTTGATGGTGTGGATGTTACACACATGGGAAAAGGGTCACGGTTTCCAAATCATCTGGTGGAGTAATGGGAGGAGACAGCTCCCCAGCAGCAAGAGCCAGAACATCTCAGCGCTCTGACATCGCATCAGGGCACCAGCACAGTCAAAAGAAAACCAGACATCTCCCGTGCACTGAAACAGCTGGTCATCCACATCAGACCGGGGGTGGTGTCAGATTGTGCCAAATGCATCTGGGCTGCTTTCCTGTTTGCTTCATCTTCCACACCTTCACTTTGAAATAATTCAAAGCATAGATCAGCTGGTGATTATTTAGTGATCACGAAAACTGGGACCATTAAACACAGGCAGAATGGGGCAGATAGAGTCTGAAGGTAAAAATTCAGTCCTACTTTCTAATACATGTAATATTCTACTCTCAGGTTCCCTCAGTAATAGTTTCTTATCCTGACAATCCAAATATTTACATAACATTTTTCACATTAGTAACACAACAAGGAAATAAAGAGCCAGACGGTTTGTGTTCATGAGCAAACTAACTAGCAGGCATACAAGGATAGCAAGAGACCTAATCCATTTGGAGTCTGAAATCAGATCTCAGGGGATGCTTTAGATTGTTGCCCTACAGGATGCCTAAGTTTTTATCTAATATAGTGGTTTTCCTAATATCAAAATGCTACTAATGAATTATATGGTTGGATGAAAGAACTTTTATATAGTCACTTGCAACCAGATTAAGCGTATCAAGATGTTTTCTTTGATATTGTCTTGTCAGTTCATATCAAGTGACTCTTCCATGCTTTCATGTCTGGTAATTCCCAAGAAATTCATGGCTACAATCTAAAATAAATGTGTGACTTTCAATTCAGTAAGAGCTGAATGATAGGAATTTTAAATTGCTGGGATAAAACTGCAAGCTACTTCATAACACTCATGCTGCTTCCAGATTTAATACCTGCCTTTTCAAACACTATCAATTCACTTAATATGTCAGTAGGGAATAACATTATTTTATTTTCCTTTCCAAGGATCATGAACCATTTTCTCTTACAGAAACGTACCAATTACCCACATGCCAATTGTCCCAGACACACTCTGATCTTACAGCATGGACATTCAGATCAGACGCACACAAAGCTTTCTGATGCTACAAAAGAAACACTATGGGCTAAATTCAGGACTGATGTAAGCAGGCAAATTTCTGCTGACATCAATGGAACTGCACTGCTGAATGCTGGTTCTGAATTCTGCCCTCTGCCCTAAGAATCTGACAAATGCGGATGGAAGTCGGAACAAAACCTTTCATGTGAAAAATACCTAATTTAAGGAATTAGCAGAGCAAAGCCAAAAAAAAAAAAAAAAAAAAAAAAAAGGATAGAAATAAGAGGCTATATAGCTACAGTTGTGCTGCAATAGACAAGTTGTGTCTTAACTCTGCCAGCAGGGACACTCGAGGATGGGGAGCTGCTGCTGGGGCAAGGCATGAGGTGTTGGTACTGCTCCCTGCCCCCCCTGGACCACTTGGCAGGATGAGTGCAACAGAAAAAAGGGGGCCAGTCTTCAGGAAACGCCTTGGTCATGGAAACATCCAGGGGTCAGGCATGCACAGTGACACAGCTTGGCCACTCAGCATGTAACACTTGATGCAATGGCTACAGGGCACAGGAGTTAGCGCCAGAACGGGGAGCCGTGTCTCTAAGCCTGCCCTCGCTAATTAGTCCTGCTGAGAATTTGGGTACAGTAGCCAGGGCAGAGTGCCACACTAATGAAGCTGTACTGCTCCTGAGAGCGGGGCTGGTGGCTCGGTAGGGCACTGCCCTGCACTCGGCAGCCTTTCCAGGCTGCCCCCAGCTACCGCAGTCATCTCCACCTGCCGCTGCCCTGCGCCCAGCTGACTTTCCCTGCGGCTGTGCCACAGGGAGCTCTGCCTCCTGCACGTGCTGCTGGTAAAGCAAGCTCTGACCAGATAAACGAGCTTGATTATTCTGAAGCTGCAGTCCCAGGCTCCATCCCAGAGCTACTGGCTTGCTTTACCTTTTGCAGAATCCCGTGGAGGAGACAGGGTGCTGCACTTTGATCCTGAGAGAGCTGGCAAGGCTGGGAACTGCATTAGGTCACTGCCAATTTATTTCTGATAAACTGTCTCGCTGCTTCAGCATTGGGTACAGTAATTTATTTAGAGGATATCTGAATATACATTATCTATGCAGTTCCCACCGACGCGTGGTAGACCTTATTCTGCATTGGCTGGGACATGCTGGGAGACATGCCAAACATAGTTAGCAGAGAATATCACATTCTACTTGGAAACATTTACCTTGAACTATGAACGTCTTTCAGCAATGAACACTCACCTGTCCTGCTCTTTTGAGAGCTATTAATAAAGCTCTAGTTCAGGAATTTGTCTGTTATACCACTGATGCTAATGCAGGTTATGAACACACTTACCATTTTCATCAGGGACTGATGATCTGCGTGTGATATCCTAAGCACTGGGGGAAAGAAACCCAGCCCAAAGAAATAAACAGGGCTTTTTAGACTTCAAAAGTTTTTGAGATCTAGATGACATATTGAGAAGAACTGAAATGCAGAAGCCAGGCTTTCAAAACCAAAAGTGTTTTTCTTCTGGAAACTGAGCACTGCATAATATTCCTCAAAGGCATAAAATGATGGGATCCTCAGACTGAAGCCATGACAGGGCTTTTTATCCCAGCAAGGCATCCTTTATCTGGCTGCCCATTTTCATAGTACGTGTAAGAATGAATGCTATGCCTCTGTAACATTTGGTTCAACCAGCTAAGAGGTTCAGCAGACTTGTTTAAGAAACAGGGTTAAAAACAGTTCACAGTAGAATTATTCCTCTGTTTTCCAAATATTCAGATGGCTCACACTGACCAGCCTGACAGCTGATGGTAAGCTTGTGAGCACCTCTCCAAAACCATACATCACTGACTGCTAGAGCAGCTCTTGCTGAGTAGATCTGCCCCTGTTTGTGAGGCTGGTGTAACGTTAAGTTCTTGGAGCAAAACCATAATGTAGGTCCAACACTGAACTGAACTACACATTTGTTTGACACTGTGGCAGGGAAAAATTAGGCAGAAGAGATGGAAAAGAAATCACACAGAGCAGCATGATAAAGGAGAAGGACCTCACTGTATCTACAGACTTTACTGTAAAACGTCTGTGAGTCAGTAGGAAAGATATTAATGAGCATCAGACAAATCTAATAGGAGGTATCAAAAGCAGACACCAAATGGGATGCAAATGATGAAAGAGAGGAAAATGTGCAGTAAGAGAATAAGGATACTAAAAATTGTGTTTTATATCTCTCAGACCACAAGAAACAATTTAATTTGCACTGACCTGCAAGAAGCAGTCATAAATTTGATTTTAAATTAGCAGGCTGCAGTGTCAGTGCTCATTCGCACAGCAGACTCCTGCTCACCTCCTCTGCGCGGTGGTGGAAGATGAGGGATTGAGAAGACAGCTCCGGCTTGAATTTTTCAGCCATTTCTGGCAGAGCTGGGGCCAAGTGATAAAAGCCCCGGCGCTGCAGGAGCCAGGGCTGTGTCACGGCTGACTTGTTTTCCTACTGGCCAGCTTGTTCATGGCATATTCCAGGTTGCTCCGGTATTGACTCAAATCAGTGAAAACTGGATTGCTCCCCCCAAAGGGCTTGAGTGTTAAATACGAAAAAAAAGTTCAAAAGACCTGATCCTCCTTGTTTTTTCATTCTTATTCCCAAAGACCCAACAGGAGAAAGCTCAAGACTTGCTCTGTGTTCCTCCTTTTCACTGCTATACCTCGAAAATATTTGAAGAAAGTTATCCTCGCTTGGCTTTGGCACACTGGGCAGCCGAATGCCTCTGTGTAAGATGGGCTGGCGACCTCTCCATGCGGCTCCCTTGGATGCACGCCCTGCACGCATGCTGGCTGAGCCTGAGGCTGGCAGCCAACCTCCCTGCGACTCTGCTTGGACAGGGACTGGTTTTGTTTTATTGGTCTTCATTTTGCTTTCATTTTAATGTGACGGTAAAAATTTTATCTGATAATCTAAACAAGGTAATAATTTTGCGCCATAAAAGTGCCTGTCTTCTGTTGTTACCGCCACCATCGTATATTGAGAGTAATATTTGCAACATTATACAAAATTGTTATTCTATTAAAATGATAAAATGGCAGTGGTTTTATTACATGAGTGATTTTCCAGGCACTGAGATGCCCTTTACTGCAGACAAGAATAATAAACACATTATTCACCAACACATTAGGGAACAATCCTGTGATTTTGGAAACCAGTTGTAACAAACAAGTAAATTATTACAGCAACACGCTCAGGAAATGCAGCCCCCAAATCTTACCTACTGTAACTAAATGCTGCTAATGGCCAGGGACTCTGCCTGCTTTGCACTTCAGCAGTTTGTTCCCAAGCAGATCATAAGAAAGATGCTGAGAATTGTTCATGCACTTTTTTTTTTGCAATCCCATCTAATCCAGGCCTTGGGATTTTAACCCTTTCTTCCTGACCAAAGTATTAAGGATTTGCCATCTGCCTCTGACGCATCCGAGAGGATGAAGAAGGGGAAAGGATTAAATTAATTAACAAATTCTAATCCTAAAACAGTGTTGGCAATGTTAGGGCTCTTTGAATTCTAATGAGCATTTAAATTAACGCTGACTACTCCCATACCAAAAAGGGAGGAAAACAATGTCACGTTAGCGCATCCCTGGTCTCTGGCCACCCTGCTCAGCACTCAGCATTTTATCCGATGGGGTTTCTTACAGGGAGCACTGAGTTATCTGAGGTGCCTCCCCAGCCACTTGTGCAGCCCCTCTGCACAGTTCAGAGTTATGCCAGGCTTGAAAATGTTATCAAGGTCACACATATTATTGTACATCCGCTAAGGTTTTTTACAAGGCAATCCTAAATCAGGTACTATATCTGATTGGCAAATAGACCTTGAGTTACATTCCTTTCTCTTCACTAACTCAAACGCAATGGCACTCATGGCCACCCAGAAGTGGCAGATGCTCTACGTCTGCAGGTAAGAAGCAGGAGGACCACAACAGCAGAAACAGGTCTGAAATGCCTCAGGTCACCAGTGATTCCAGTTTCATGCCAGAACACAGCGAACACAACAACGCGGGAAAGCAAAGCAAGGCAAAGAGTGCTTCAGCATGGACAACACAGCGTTCCCCTCCTAACGTGTTGTGTTCTTGTCATAAAAATCAAGCACCAGATGAAAATCAGATCTTTGCCTGCACTTCAAACACCTAAGTGTACTTAAGGACAATGCGGCGATATACAATGTACCCTCTCTACAGCAAGCAATGCTACATGTAATAGACCAATTGTTCACAGCCCCACATGCCATTAGAGGCACTTGACTTCTTGCAGGAAAGTGCGAATTTAAGTCATGGTGGGAAAGGAATTTCACCAGGGGACCTAGGCCCTTTGTGCTGGGAAGTGACTTTAAGTTTCCTGACGTTGCCGTGAATCTGGAAAGAAAACATATGGAAACCAGATGACAGCCTTCACAAACTGCCAAACAGATTTTGTGCGGTTTTAGAGCACGCATACTCGAGGGAGTGTCCACAGCAACTCAGTGGTCCCGATGGCTAACATTTGTTCTGAATCCTTATGCAGAAGAACTGAGACACAATCGTTCATCTGTCTCATGTTTCCATTCAGGTGCACACTTCCCGGCCGTGCTAGAAAAACAGATGTTGCTAACAAATATGTTTTAAAGGAAGGAAAAATAATGGGAGGGAAGGAGAGAGAGAGGGAAGGAGGGAGGGAGGGAGACTACTCAAGCGGATCGGAAGTTTGGATGCTCTCTCCTGGAGAGCCCCAGTGGGCAATGCAGATGCGCTGGCTGCAGCAATCGCTCCTTGGAGCATAGGGTCTTTATGGAAACTATACACTACACTGCAAATGAAATCTGTTTTCTTATTAGTCTCCACAGTGGAATAATAAATGGCAGAATTCAGAGTATCTAGAGACCAGTGGCTACATTTTGATTTTCCAGCTTTTGCAACCTCCGTGCGCAAACAAACTCTTCAAAACAAATGCAAATTTGGCAGTTCATGCAACAGCGAAAGCCACTTGGGGGGATTAAAGGCTGATGTACTATCAGCTGAAAAAATGAGTAACCCTGAAACACAGAACTAGAGCTCCAACATTTGTATATTGATCCTCGATATACTAGCGCTGTAAGTAGATTCTGAAGGACACCAATTCCTTACTTTTAAGCCTGCTAAGTAGGAGGAGGCTGAATAGATTTGACTGTTTACATGTTGTGAATCCCATTTTCAAAACCAGACCCCGAGTTTTAGAAGCAGAGTTTGTGGCATACAAGATGCCCAATTCCATTATTAAAATTGATACCAACACTACCAAAGCCTTTGAGGTCTTATTAAAAATTAAGCCTGAAGTATTTTATTTATATTTTGATGCTTGCTTTAGAGGAAAGATTGACTGCACAATGTGATGCATTTGTATGTATTCATCCATCTCTGTACCCCCAAAGGCTAGCTTTCTGAATTTTAACCCAATTTAATCTCAATCCAAAATCTTAATCCAAAGGAGTATTTATTCTTCATTTTTAATAAGGGATGGCCCACCTGCTCATCAGAATGAGAATGTATAGCTGCCAATGTACTTAAAAACACTGTTTCAGAAACTAAATAAAAACTTAAGCAACAGAAACTTGAATCCCATTCAAATCAGCCTCTCTCCTTTGAGACATACTGTTTGCCTAGCAAGACGACCAAAAAAAAAAAGGAAAACCTTTATATTCTGCACATTGTGCCTTAAAATATTGTTATCTTTAAGACATTTTGTTCACTTCTTGAGAAAACCTTATCAGGGAGACACAGTATGTTATAAAGACTAAGTTGCCATGCACCCAAAACGTGTGTGTGTGGGTGCATATCCACTGGCAGAACTAAAATAGATTAAAAATACTTCCACTTGGCCAAACAAAACTGGAATAGGGGCTGGTAATTATATGTGCATTCCAAGTAGACTACACACAGTGGGGGATTTAAAGCATTCATATAAATTATACCAATCAGCACAGAAAGAAGAAAAAAACAACACTGAGGACATCAAATATGACACTTCCCTATAACTGATACACACAAGTACTAAATCACGGCAAAATAGTACCTTAGAAAACAGGGACTGAAATGTCATCCTAAGATTAGTTCCATCTACAGCTTTGCTGCCTCTCTAAATGCATATGATCATCTTAATGATGTATTTTCAGGAGACATGATAAATCACTGAGTTAAAAGACCCCATGGAATGTGAAGACGTGGAGATTTTCTGTAGAAAAAAATATGTATTGCAAATGAACTGGAGTTTTACATTTGGAGTATTACAGTTTTTCTTGTTTGTGTGTGTGTTTGGTTTTGGTGTGTGTGCGTGTCTGTGGTTAAACATTGAGGTTCAACAGCTTCTGGGACGCGATAAGGAAACTGGTTTGTTAAACCCCATGCAACCGCCGCATGGGATAAATGACATGGGAAATGATGCGTCTGGAGTGCCTGACCTACATGCCAGGGAAGCCAGCATGACAATGTTTTGTTAGGAGATCTCCAGTCATGGCGCCTCGGGACAAGAGAATTAGAAAAAGAATTAGGATAATCTTTCCAGGCAGAAGATTTAAAGTCTGCTATAGTTATACTTGATCGATCCCCAAAAGATTGCCAAGAAGTGTGTATCTTAAAACTGCTGCTAATTAGGAGGTTTTAAGACACTGTTATAAAATACCTTCTGCTTGGCTTGTAAGGGAAACCATTTAGACTAGTAGTATAGAGAACAAAACAGTCATAAAATGTTATTTGTAGCTTCTATTATATTACCATTACACTATATTATCACCAGCATAGTTACATACCTAACATAAAACCATTTAATGAAACATTTGAACTTTCAGGAGACCTACCAGTAACCTGCTTGTTTTCAGCAATGGGATGACATTTGTTGTTTGCTGCAATGCAAACAATAATAATTACATATAGAGATGTTAATGAAGATGAAAACTAATATTTAGTGCTGCTGTCAGCTCATGACCATGCACATACTTCTACAGAATTTGGGATTACTAATTTAGAAGGAGTTTTTATTTTTATTTTTTACTAAAATGAAACTGTTCCATGCTGTATGGGATGCTTTTTAAGTTTACATTAGAAGCAGTAACAGACAAGTAGAAAGGCTGCTTGAGTGAACGCGTGAAAGAGACTCGATTCAGCAATCTGAAGAACTCAACGTTCTTTTCATTCCTGTAAGAATGGAACAACCTTTAAAAAGTTTTCATGATCAATTTGCACTCAACGCATTACAGCTGTTTTGAAACATGTATTTGTAATACGTTGCATCTAAATGCAAGTTGTGATGTCTGAAAGTTATTATTTTTTTTTTAGCCTATGAAGATGGTTAATCTTGCCTGGCCAAATTGCATGACCTTCAGCTATTCCTTAAAGAGGAGCTAATGGAAGTTCATCCCAGTCAATTACTTGAGATGTCAACATGAAAGGTTAAAATAAATAAAGATGTTCCCTAATTTTCTCATGCTTTTGCTCCCCCTTGCCATTATTTGCACTTTTCTCCTTACTGCTTGCTTGTCTGGATTTCATTAACAAGCCAAAGGCTTCTGCTTTTCAACTCTGCCATCAAAATGCAAGTTTTGCAGGATGTTTATAGTTTTTGGTATTCATGCTACATGAAGTACCATTTACAACAATCAGATGTGAGAAAACATCCAGAAATAATATAGGTTGCCCCAAGAATTGATTTGTGTGGGGATGTGGAAAATGATTTATACTATTGTCTGTTTGTTTTCTTGCAATGGCTCACAGAAATGGCTTTCTTAAGACTTCTGTAAATGGAAAGAAATCGCAGGTTTAGGTAAACAGAATTATTCTTGATCACAATTCAATTACAATGCTCCATCTCTAACAAGCGAAAAGGGTGCAGACAGCAGGTCTGACTTGACTTTCCATTTGAAAGCTCAGCTACTCTGATGTCTTTATGTCTCTTTTTTTACATGTTTTCTCATGATAATTTAGGATTAGCAGCTCTGAGAATCAAACCCTAGAACAAAGTTTCTTGAGCTTAAATTTAATTCTGGCTTGATTCTCATCCAATGCCTTTGTACATTCGCCAACTGTGCCAAAAAAACATCACTGAGTGATCTTTTAGGCCTTGCAGATTTTTTTTTTCTTGTTGAAAAACAGAAAAAAGATTAGGAATTATGTGTCCTCAGCACATTTCAAAATATTTAACTAGATGTTTAATATTACAGGATTTATCCCTTTTGAGATCCGCTAAAGCGGTTGTGTTTTAATACTGCATCACTGAAATCACCTGGTGTATGAGAGGGCCTGGGTCAGCTCTTGGTCACGAAGAACCAGTATGATTGACAAGCATTATTACAGCACACCAGCAACTTACAGGCACACCAGTTTGGCTTTAGAGACCACCAGAAAAAGAAAAGATAAAGCTCCTCACACACTAAAGAGCAGCATGCAGACATATGAGATATTAGTCAACTCAAATACAACAACGTACCGACCACTGGACCATAGCTATGAAGTCTGGACAGACCTCTCTGCGTCACCCAGCTCATCGACGTGTCCTGCCTCTCTCCTGCTCCATGCCTATTTCCCGCTATCACTCCCAGGGGTGATATTAGCATTAGAAATGTCACTGTGGGTGACAGCTTATTCCACTTTCACAGTGAAATACTCCTTATAGACTGTCTGCGTGCAAATAATGAGGGTGCAGTAAATTCCCTCTCTTACTGCACGCTCCCATTTGATCTCTGAAGCTTTTAGCTACAATATGGGAAATAAATAACCGGGAAGAGCCATCCCCTCCCCTCTGAGCAATGACTGGCCTGTCATTGAGAAATGACACGACACGGACCAAACTGCTCCCTCTGCAGCCTCTCTGGATGTTTAGCTCTACTAATGCCTCTGTACTCCCCCAAGAGCAATACCTGCTGCAGCGTGAGGTGGAGATGGGTTATGACAAATGTGAGACACCTTGATCCGGGTGCAGCTGGAGATGGGAAGGAGATTCAACAAGCAGGAGCTGGCAGTCTATCTGGAGGAACCTATTTCAAGTTGGATCAAGGCTGACCCTGCTCCCAGTGGTCACGCACTTCACCTCATAGCGTAGTGCAGAAGAACGTAAAAAAGCAGAGGCTGCTGGGTCTGCTAGCAGGAGACATTGTTATGTATTAGGGGGAGGCCACAGGAGAGAAATGGTGGAATTCAGAGGAACACTAGCTTTCTATGAAGAGGATTAATGCAAGAAAGCCAGGGGTTTAAAATAGCCTAATTGACCCAAGCATAATGTAGTTCACAGTCACATGGTGAAAGTCAGGCAGTATTTGAATGCCTCCTCATCATTTAATATAACATTTCTGGTAATAGAATATTTAAATCCTATTTTATCAAAATCTCATCACTCAAATGTAGGAGTCTTTTCCATTGCTGGAACATACAGTGTTATAAATTCATGAAGGTTGTAATTATGAGCAGCTTCAACACTGTAAATGTGTTTGGCGAAGATATTATGCTCCTTCTAAGACTTGAACAACTCTAGCACACAGTCAGAGTTACAGGGGTTTTGCTTTTCACGTGGCTTGCAAGCAGCAGACCGCTTCCTTGAACCTGAGATTCCCGTTCAGAGGGAAATGCCCTGTAGCAAGAGGCCACCCCAAAACCACTGCCACCGCTTACCCAGCAAGCCTGACAGAGGAACACTCCTCCTTCCTCAAGAAACTGGAAAAGTAGCATGTAAAAATCTTTAAATAAGAGATTTCTGTTTCATATCTGAATAGTTAGGTACTCTATTTCCCAGGATGCAAAAACTGATCAGCCTTGGTGCAACTTTTGCTTCCTCAGACCTGTGCTGCGAGAAGCTTGGTAGCCTCAGCACCAGCCCTGCAAACTCTCCTCCCTCTCAGGAGGAGTGCTTTTCTTTCTTCCTTTCTTTTTCTTTCTTTCTTTCCTTCTTTCCTTCCTTTTTTCCTTCTTTCCTTCTTTTTTTATTTTTATTTCTTTTTCTTTTTCTTTTCTTTTTTGATAGGCTTCTCTCTGCCCAGACCTAACCCTACAATATCCCTTCAGAGCCAGCACTGACCTGGCCACACTTCCAGGCAGGGCTTGGATCTACACCCACCATGGGGCTGCAAGGTCCCTCCCTGGCGGCGCTCCTTGGTGGCACCAGGAGTACACAGGATGCTTTGCTCAGAGATGGAAATCTGAGCACGGCCTGCAATGCTGCAGAAGGCAACGCTTGTTTCAGGTCCCCGTGTGCCTGGGGTTGCTCACACACTATAACCTATAGAAATAGTGAGTGCACATAACGGCACATAGATTTCTCTCTGTAACACCTGGGTAATCTAAAAAAGATTCCATTTGGGCTTTGGGGCTGCTCTGGATTTACATTGTAAGAAAGGAGATGAAGCTCCTGTGACAGGGCTGGCTCTGAGCAGAAGGCTGCCATGTGGGGAAGCCGATTTGTGAAGCTGTGACAAAACCAATGCTGCTCCCTTTAGCCTCGTTTAGTTATTTCAGTGCCCTGGAAAACCAGTCTGGCTGCTGCCACTGCTACCACCAAAGGAATAAAAAAAAAAAAGGAAAGAAATGGCAGTGCCAAAGGCTGGGGTGACCGTTTCCATGCACATCGGTCTTTTCTGTAGGAATACTGCTCTGCTCAGCCCCCCCAGGACTCTCTGTTCCTGCTCCCAGCTCCATCCCCTCTCTGTGGCATCCAGCCACTGCAATTCACCTGCAGTGTTGGGAAGCCTTGATCTGGCTCCAGTTTAGCATCTTCCCATAGAAGGGCACATGTATAGCATGTATAAATTGTCCTTCCATAGGGAAAACTGACCAAGAGGTTAAAGTCACCTGCAAAAAATTCAATGGCAAATCAGTGGCAGCACTGAGATTGCATTCACAGAGACTAAGATCAACCTCTGCTTTGCAGTTTGTGAACTTGAATTCTTCAAAGAAGTAGGCACCCATTTCTCCATGCTCCTGACTCATTCCCCATGACCCAGGCCAGGTGAGCTAGCCGGCGGGCTCTAGCTCTGTCACTGAGTGTTTCAAGGGGAGCATCACTTGGGAGCATCCTGGAGCTGCTCTCTGATTAATTCCTTTGCAAACAATAAATCTTCCCATTCCATCCAGCAGGTAAATCTCTCACTCTGTGCATGTTGTTGTATGCTGTGCAGCTTCTATACACTATGTGTGCACATCTTAGTACCCAGCTACCCAGCACTTTTTTTTTTTAAATAAAATAATAAAAAAAAAAAGTACTCTCAAATCAACATTAACTCAGTCCCATTGGCTGTATCAGCGCATACCACAAAACAGTATTTCAATTCCTGCTAAGGCAACCAAGCTGATCCACAAGTTAGACACTTAAAACAACCCCTGTATTTGAGGGTACACAAGAACAAAAAATATACCTTTGCACACTAGCTGAGAAATTAGTGCCTGCTCTTTAGCACTACACAGCATGGTAAATTAGGCACATCTTCATAACCTATTTCATCAATTGTTCCCTCATGGTTATTAAGAACATATTTTTTTATACAATCCTAATGGCAAATTCCAACAATTTTCCAATTCTACAGCTGCTCTAAGACTACTGAAATCAGTGGCAATTCACACATGAGCAAGCCACAGTTGGACTGGGTCCTAAGCAGGTCCTTATTTTATAAGATTTGACTCACAGTTATCAGAAAGAACTATTTTTATCTGAAAATGCTCATTGCTAAGTAAACTGGGTATTGTGGGATTAGAATGATCATCCTACTAAAGTACCTAGTAAGCTTGATATGGTAAAAAAGTCAGAGGTGACCTCCCTTTCCATTCAGACCTTAACTTTTGCACACAAGTATCACGTATATAACTTTTCTATTGCTACAGTCGATGGTAAAGTCTGTCATGAAACACAATGAAAAAATCACATTTAAGATCTGCAGAAGTAAAAGGCAGCACACATAAAAGCTACCGCAAAAGCTACTAGTTTTTTTTTTTTTTTTTTTTTTCTTCACGGTCATGACTTCTAGGTTGCTTTCCAGCAGAATACAGCCTTAAAAGCCTTTTGTTCGCATTCTTTATTCTCTTCCTACTTGCAAACATTTAATATGAATGAAAGCCAACCAGCTACACAAAGAAGATAGCCAAAATGCTCAGATGCAAATAAAGGTTTGAGACAGATACTTTTTAATAATCAAAGCCAGCTTCTAGAGTTTCATACTTCAGAACCGAGAAGAAAAACCAAAACCTTTGGTATCTTAGCTATAGAAGATGGGCAAGGGGACAAAGGCTGACAAGTAAATGTTGAATCAAACAGAGCCCTTGGTTAATATTTATGTTCATGCTCTAGATAGTCTAACATAATTGATCAGATCTGCAGTTTTAAGACAAAATTCTGAACATGCTTTCTGCAATGTGTATTTTAGCTGAACAATGAGGTTTTGTTGAAATGAAAAATATTCCAGAGTTTGAGCATTTTGCTTATAGGAAGATGTCCACAAGTACTGAACTGTGGTCACTTCTCATCAGAGACACAGAGAGTGGAAAATTCAATCTAACAAGAACAACAAAATACCCAAACAACATGACCTTTTTGATTAAAAAAAGGAATGCTTTCACACAACTTAGCTTTCCCAAATTAAAGATGTCTGAAGTGTTTTTTTTTCATCCCATTATAAAACAAATTCAGGAGCTTCAGAAGCTCTTGCTGTGGTGGATTTCAGGAACACACTAGAACAGTGGAAGGAACCTGGAACGGGGCAAGGCTGATGCACGGTGTTAAGGGCATGAAAAAATGGGTAAGCATTCCAGGAGGGCCATGCACATAGACCACAGCACATCCCTTGGTGATTTCTGAACCACTGATGCTGGGTCTAGGTGTGGAGTTAAGAAAGGCACATTCCCAAAGATGGGTGGAACATTGTCTAGCAGGATGAAAGGAGTCAGAAGAGAATAGGAAAGGTGGAGAAGGAGGTCTCAATTTAACCCTTTCTTTGTTGATCACTGTCTCCAGCCAGCCCTAAGCATATGCAATGCAATTTTATTATACTACTAAAGTGACTCTTGGAAGGCTATTATACTGATAAACTTACCAGAACTAAATTCCAAAGGAAGAAGTGAAAGTTGTTATACTAACAAGACAAAAACCAACATAACCCACTGAGTTTTAGAAGCTGAAATCAATCGAAGTCTTTCTATTGACTTCAGTGAGAGCTGGATCAGGATTTAAAGAGATTACAGCTCTGAAGTTCATCTCTGTTGCAGTTCAGAATTTTTCTTTTGTTTCACATCACATTAAAGATTCAGCATCTCTCTTCCTAATGCTCTGAAATATAGTGTGATCTATAAGAGAACAGAAAACAGAACTCAAGGGGAAAAAAAACCCTCCTACACCTCATTAAGATCTAAAGTTTGTCCTTAATGTGCCTATGAACTCAAAATGAGTGTCTAAATGGAGACATTTTTTTCTGCTACAGGGTAAAGTGATTATAAATGTCTCTTTGTGCAAAAGCTTAGTGGTATTTTATGCAGCTGGCACTGCAGAGTTTGAAACAAATCCAAGAAAACAGATTGTATCTTTAAGGTTAGAAATCAAACTTTCCATTGCTAAAGTGCACATTTCCTGGTAACGGGCTAAGCTCTGACACCAGAAGCTATGCAAACGGGATCTCTGGTGCTATGTTAAGTGAAGTGTATTGCTGTCTTTATTCCCTATTGCCTTTTTATCTGTTCATTCCACTCCCAAACTATCATTAAATGGACATTTCAAAGTATTTTTTTTGCATTTTTCTATTCTTTTTTGTATTTCTGACTTTTTTTTTTTTTCTAAATACCCATTTAGAAGTCTGCTATACATCATTTCCCTTAAGCTTTTTAGATTACATTTTCCTATACACCAGCAAATACCATAGGTGCCTTTGTCAATCAGCAAAGCCTTCAGTTTACAGGTAGCAATACCTTATGCTGCTAAACCTTAGCTACGGGGAACCTTGCACAAGAACAGAGAAAGCCCGCATCCACATACTGCCATTCTTCCCAGGCTTCAGCAGGCATTTCGATGCCAAGCACGTATTTTGTGCATGTACCTTCTAGCTGGAGTACCACACACAAGCCCTTCCAGGACTAGGGAGGAGGGACTGATCTGCAAGGGATCCTGAACTGGAGCTCACTCGCTGCCCCTCAAGCAACTCCCTCTCACTGCTTGGTGATGTGCAGGTTAAAAACAGCCTCTTGAGGTTCATTTGACTCCCACGCAATCCTGCAAGCCATGAGGGGGGCTGCTCTCTGCATGATGAACTACTCAACGACTGGCAGCTGTGTTCTAATTCGAGCTCCTGACTAGTCCTAATGAATAACCTCATGTACAGTACGGGCAGCAGAGGAAGGATTGGCCTCCTATTCCAAGCTAGAGGCAGATGAGAAAAATCCTATTTTTGCCTACAATTGGTGTTTGATCTTCCACAAGCAGCTCTGCTTCTAATAAAACTCCACACTCAATTGCGCTCAGTGGGGACACCATAGTGAAGAGCGAAGGCCATGGAAGATGCAGGCTTGGAGAATGGCAAATGAGTCTGTGAACCAGCTGGATTTATGACCCGCAGTTTGATCCAAAGAGGTTTGTGGCCAGTAATTCCTGCCGGTACTGTATAGTAGTGGCTTTTAGCTAGCTCTGTGCTACTTCTGCAGATGAGGGGAATCTATTCTTTCCAAGACGTGTGATTGCTGCCAAGAAACTTTGCCTGAGCTGTCATCTCACCTCTAGAACTTGCTCGGGTGTATCCTACACGGGTACAAAGCACATCCTCTATGTAGGCACATATAACAGAGACATCACACTTTTTCAGCACATTACTATTAGCATTCCTTACGTACTTGTAAGTGTGTGGGTTCGGATAACATATCATGTTAATACACAGCTCTGTGACTCCCATCAGCTTGGTGGGTACGGTCTGACCCAGCCACACAGACTGGACATGCTTGAGGCATGAACATCCTTGCAGAGTGCCGATCTCAGCACCTCCACTCCCCTCACTTCAAACCAGCTCCATAAATTCTAGCTTCTCTGTGAATCACTACGGGAAAAACCAAGCAGCTTACATTTAAAGTTTACCCACTTGGCCTACAGAATAGGAAAGGTGAGTGCAAATATAGTGTATCTCCCTGTTGGCATAATTCAGAACTGCGATCTCTTGTCACTAATACCTGCTCAAACATGACCTTGACTCAGTCTCTGGCAGCCGGGTGCCGCTAATAGCTGATAGACAAACAGGCATATTTACTTCATGTTTACCTTTCCCTTTACCTCCGTTGCACCAGCTAATGCTGCAGAACCAGGCTCCCCGATTAGTTCTGCTGACTGCAGTAACCCTGTGGCCTTCGTTAAAGAAAAGCATTTCAAGAAACTGTATCCGTTCCATTTTCTATCATCAGTCCTTTGTGGAAGTTGAATTGAAAGCACCTCGGTGGTAAATCTACCTCTCCCAGAGGTAAAATGCAAAGAGCAGAGAATGATGTTTGTCAGTGGAGAGAAGAAGCGATTAAAGGACAGAGAGGGAGAGAACAGAGGAAGAAATGTTGCCTTTAAGAAGAAATTCTGGGGATAAATATTGAAATTCTTCATTTTCAAAGCGGCACCTTTATTTTGGTTTCTCCTTCAAGGAAATCAACAGCGCTAGTCCCAAAAGCAATAACATGAATTAGCCTGTTATCATTTGGCAATCAGAGACAGTACCCTGCTTACTGACAGTGGGAATTTCACTGTTCCTACTAATACATTTCAAACATCTGGATCTTCCTGTCATATTTACTATTTGCATAAGCTGATACACTCCTTTAAAAAAAAAGGAAAAAAGGGAAAGCGTTCTGGGGGGTAGCAAAGATTAAAGGAAGACTGTCAGTCTGGCTCTGCCTAGTTTTTATTTTCACTCAAATGAGTGGAGTGCGTATAAATAATGCCTTTGATTGCTTCAAAGATGGGGTTGGTGTCACCATGGCATTTGAATCATGGCACTTTCTCTTTGTATTGCTTCTGTCAGTCAGGAACAATATAGAACTTTTTTGTTAAAGAAGCCTTTAATTTCACATAGTAATTACCTATTTGATCAGACAAAAGGTGCTGTGAATGAAAGTCATTTAGTTGTTTGATGTGACTGAGACTGAGTGTTACTACAGCTGCGAGACTGTCAGAGAAAACACTAGTGGCTGATTAGATAAGCAGTCCTGTGCAGGGGGAGGAAGGGTGAAAATGGAACGAGGGGCAAAATCAACTTCTACCTGTTCTCAATACAGGGAAAATGAGAAGTCCCTGAGAATATAATTAACGTAATTACCAGAAGACGCAATTCACATATAGCTTCATTGAGGTCAACTTTCCAGCCACTGAGTTGAATGCCTCCCCTCTCCCCCCACTTCATCAGACAAGGCTGATTTACAAAGCAACTAATGATCTGGTGGAAACTTGCTGAACACCTGCTGCTGTGTCACACATGTATTCACGCAGCCTTAGAAATCATACTACAAGGACATGCAGAAGTATCATCTACTTAAGCCAATCTACCACTATTCAGACATTTTTTTCCTCTTTGAAATCAGAGATGTCTGTTTTGCCAAGAAGAGCCTTTTGGTACCTTCTGGATTGCAGCAGTAATTCCAGGCTGTGCTGGGGATGATGTTGGTTTGTGGGGACTGAATCCAGCTGTTCTTCCCCAGGTGGATTGCATCTAAAATGTGAAAATCCAGGATACTGAGCTGGACTTTCAACTCAGTTAGACCTAAGCCCTGAAAATCTCTCTCTCAGGTTTGGTTTTGGCTCTAGCATGGACCCAGCTGCAGATAGGAGCAGGACTTGGATCTGCGTGTTCAGATCCTGTGCCCTACCCCAAAAGCAGCCGTCTACCTCTGAGCAGTCAGGCTGGGCTCATCCCTGATCTCTGAGGAATTATCAGGAGTTTAGGGAGGGAAGGACCATCTTCTGGATGGGAAACTGATGAACCAGAGCCCACAGGATGAACTCACTCCCCTTTTATCTCTACTTCATGCAACAAAACCTCTACTCTGCAGTGCAGCAGCAGCACCTTTCCCCGTTACGTGCAGGAGGGCACATAAAGCACAGGGCTGGCGGCTTCAGCTCCCCAAAAGCTTTTTTCCTCTCCCTCCCACCCCCTGTGAGAGCAGCAAATGAAGGGGTTGCAATTTCCAGCAGTTCTCTATTGGTAAGTGTAAAACAGGAGCAGTTTGGGATGCAGGCTGTCTCATCCGTGCTTGCTGTTGGCCTTTCTGCACTAGCTGGCTAGTGCCGAACATGTTTAAAACATTGACTGGAAATATTTTATTCTGTTGGATAACATATCAAACACCACAGGAATGAAACTTTCAAGGGCTTAGAAACTGTGCCTGCAGGTACTTGAGAGGTCTCGTGGACTCCTTCAGCAGCACAGCTGAAGAATCCCCAGGATGTGTTTTTTTTTTTCCTGTGTCTTTTAAGTGACTCAACACGAGTGACTCATGTAGCATGGAGGCTGAACACCTTGATTTCTCTTTCTACACGCTCTCAAACAAGGCAGAAAGGTAGGCATTCAAAAGGAAAGCCCTCAGCTAGCTGACCTCAATTTAATGTTTCTCGGCGCATCCTAAATGTGGAAGGCTACTGGTGTGATGTGTGTAATGCTGGGGAAGGTGGGACCTCCAGTGAGGGGCCCCGCAGCCTCAACCAGCAGGTAGCACGAAGGAGGGCATGTCCTCAGCTCCATCCATGTGAGGAAGGCTGAAAATAGGAACCTGTCCGGCCTCCAGCTGGCATTGCTCAAAGCACTTGTCCATCATACATGATCCAAGGTGTTCTCACTGCCTTGTCCATTACCTTTCCTTGGGTGGTGGCTCTGCTGGACCAAGTGTCCTCCAGACTGGTGAGTCTCAGACTTCACGTTCACGCTCTCTAACCTCAGCTGGGAATTGCTTTTGAGGAGCTGCAACACTGTCTCCCATGAAACACTCCAGAGCTACAGAATCTCACAAAGGCAAAGCCAACACCATGGCAGGAACAGTTCTCTAAAAAAAGCAAATGGACCCCTTATTTCTTTTTAAAGCTTGCTCTCAAAACCTAATTTCACAGCATGATCAGTTACTGCAGTGGAATTACTTGCCTTCTTATTTGAATAGCATAAAAATGAACATATTAACAAATCATACTCATAAAATTCACCGGACAACACAATGGAAAAAAATTACACTGCATGAAGAACTAGGTTACAGAAGTTACATCAGCATTTGAATCAGATGTAATATGCATCAACCCGGAGAGCCTGTATATAGAATTAAAGAAATCATTTAATTTTAAAGTAATATTTTATTCAATGCATCCCTCAGTGCATGTAACTGCTAAATGAAATGCACTGCATGCTCTACAAACACATCATCACCTTGTAAATGAAATACCCACGATATTAAAACCAATATAACATTTATTAAAGCCATTATGCAAAGAACAAGGTTGGATACTTGAACTGCTGAACACAAGCACTAGTTCTGGCCTCTCGAATGTACACGAACTAAGCAGCTTGTGCCTCTGAAACAATAAATGGAGAAGCCTTTCCTACGGGTGAGAGTTCATTCCAGCTGGAAAGAAATCAACTTTTCCTTCCCCAGGATGAGTAACGAAATGTGCTGCAGAATCAGGCAGAGAACTGTGCAAGATCAGAGGTGCCACTGGCTCTGATGAGCAGCATTACTGCCCCAGTGTAGGGCACCAAGGTGGCTGGTTTGTTCCACATGAGGTCACTGTAAGAGCATGTTAAATCCTCCACAAAGCTGAGCTATCTGGTTTGATATTGTTTCTTCCCTCTAGACTAATAGTAAAGTTTAATAGTAATGTCTTTCAGGATCAGAATGTGACCTGTTTTCTCAGCAAGGCAGAGGCTGGAGTGCAGAGAGGATTTGGTCTCTCTGCCTTACAGATCTCCTGTGATGGCCAAGGGATATTATAATCCCCAGACTGAAAGAAAAGGAATTATTTATCTGAGAGTCCCAGAGTGGGTTAAGGAGAGGCTGCATGCAGGAGGGAACAGCATGACGAACCCCAGAAGGCCAATGCTGCCTTCTCAGGAGAGGGCATGTGGCTGAAGCATTTCTGTGTGTCTCTAGACATCTTTCTGCATCCCTGCAGAGCATCCTTGCTGGCTAGTCCCTCCACATATTTTCAAGACTTTTGGCAAGTTTTTCAATCCATGCACCTTTACCATCTTCCTTTTTCAAAACGAAGTGTTGTACTACTAATTAATCTGTAGGGGATAGGTCTGACTGCTTTAAAAGCACAGCTCTATTGTGTATGTTTGAAGCATATTTTTAAAGGAAAATCTCAGAATTTTACTTTATACTATCATTTCATTCTAGCCTATGACATTTTCAGCTTTGCACAAAGGATGTCTCTCTGCAGAACGCTAGCAGTTCAGCTGAGTTACACATTATAAAACCCTTCTATTTGCCTTCGAGCCTGTTCAAAACGAATTCTGGTTAGGATATGTGAATGTAAAATGCTCTTGTTTCCTAATGAAGCACTTTGAAATGCACTGTAGGAGAAGCTTGATTTTACCCTTCCATGGACACAAAGAGGAGTTCTTGCTTTTAAGTGTTCTATCCTGAAAGATGAATTCACATGAGCCACATAGAGCTCAGGCTGTAAGAAAGGCAAATACAAACTCTCTTCCCCATCCCTTTCAACAAATCTCAGTCTAGAACAGAGAGAAACGAAGCATACATTCAGCAGAAAGGGATTAAGAGACAGACGGGAAAATCCTTTTAAATACTAATATCCACTGAAATTAATCTCCAATCACATCACAAGTGAGGCAGGTCCTTGACAAACAAAGAAAAAACAATCTCCCCCCATCTAAGCATACTCCATGCTGCCAGCCCTACATCTTCCCCCAGCCAAAGTCACAGAAATCTATGCATTCCAAGACAAAACTTATTAGCACAACCCAATGCAAGCTGTGATTTCAGTTCATAGGCATTATATGCCGTGCTCCACATATGAGGTTGTCAGCACTTGGTTATCAGAAAGAGCTAAACAGATGCAAACCCAATCACGGTCACTTCTAAAAGCAAGGTAAACCTGGCATCTCAGCATTTATTATAAACTGGTGAGGGACCTAATGAGACCAAACAGTTTGGAGAGACTTCACACTAGGATTTGTACCTGTTTTTGTATGCATCTGGCAGCAGCTGAAATGGAAAGGTGGATGTCCTGCAAGGAAGCCTGCTTGCTGTGCAGCTCACGTTTGAAAACTACCCGTGCCTGTGTTTGAACTGCCCTTCTGGCATGTTATCATACGCTGGATCAGCAGCACTACTCTGTCTGGGAGCTGCCAAATTTTTTTTTAAATAAATGAAAGCATACATTGGTGCCAACCTCATACAATTTCCTATCAACTTCGTACAACCCCACATAGGACCCGGTCCTCCAGCACCTGCATGCTCTGCTTCAGTGAGGCAGGACAACCATGGGGGGCAGGACCACGTACTCCCAACCATCCTTACGTGCAATCCAGTGACAGTTCTGTATTTTGCAGCAAAACCAAGTGACTGAATTAAAACATTCGAGAACACAAGCTTGAATTTAAATACCCCATGGATAAAAGTATTAAATCTTTTGACTTTCAAATATCTGAGCATTGGAAAATTATGTTGGAGAAAACATGCCTGGACTGACTTTTTCAATAGCACCACCATCAACTGCTCACTTTCATGAGTCACACACATTGTCCTGACATGCTGTAGACTTTCTGGTCAGATGTTTTTAACCCTGACCAAGAGAACACCATGACATTTCATATGGTGACGTGCTGATAAAAGCTCTCCCACGCTTAATTCTGTAAACAGGTATAGCTGCTAATTAATGAATTAAAGAGGAGTAAGAAACCATTGGCAAGAATGGAGCCTTGGCCCCAAAACTCCCGAGTAATGTCCAATCAAGTGAACAAAGCCCTGTTAGCACCCACAGGCAGGTGCAGTCAAAGCAGCCACTGAAGAAAACCAGTGTTTTCCCAATATTTACATTTTTCCTCTCCGTTTCCCAGCTACTAAGAATTTTTAAAATCCTTTTGCTTTACCAGCACACAGCTGATATCATTATATATGCACAACAGCACCACACATCAGGCATGAAAACAAGGAGTTAAAGGTCAAACAGCACCTCTCCAATGACAGCACGCATCCGAGCGGTGCTATCTTCTCCTAACCTCCTGCCATCCAAACACGGCAACATGTTCAAAACATAGCGAAGCCGTGAACGCAGCAAGCTGTTCAAATACGCCTTGGCTGCAGATAAATCTTAAGGAAATTAAAGAGTGTGTTTGGATTCAAGTAGAGCTTTCAGCGTTTCCGTGCAGGAGGGAGCGGGACAAAGTTATGAGACAGTACGGAAATCATTGTGTGGTGGCAGGGAATACACACTTCTTGCTTCGATGCAAGCAGTAAAGTGTTAAAAGAGAAGTATGAAAGCTGTAACCATGCTGGGTAGAACAAGGAAAAATTACTCTTTCGATCATACTGCAGGTTGTCTTGTTTTTATGCGATGATATTCCTGTTTAGTTTAGAGCTACTGTTTTGCATATGAGGATTTCAAAAGTGCTATTAAAGCTTTATTGTAAACATCAAAAGCAGCACTGTTAGTCCAGCCCTGGACTTCTGAACATTTTTAAGTACTATACTCTCACCAAGAAGAAAGTGGTTGCATTTTTACTATACATAGTTCAGAAACCTTAGGCTGAATGAATTTGAGAGTTACCAGTTAATATTTCAGGAGCACAACACAACTATGTTCTAAAGAACAGCTCTTGAGAAACGGGGCTTTTCCTTTATCTGCAGAAAAGCAATGGAAAACAGAAAAAAAAATGTGTAAAAAATAGAATCTTAATAATTTCAGCCAAAACACTGTCAGATTTTGAACACTCAGACCTCTGTTCATTATGAAAAATACATCAGTAACAACGATAATGTGAATGTGAAACACAAACTAAGTTTCAATTTGGTTTAATTTTATTTTTAAAACTAGATTTGATGAAAATTTCCTGTAAGCTCTGCTTAAAAGTTACCACCATCAATACCTTAACAGCTCCAGAGCAAACAGAAAACAAGTAAGGCAGTGGGGGATTACACTAGGGGATTTGGTTCAGTTCTCAAATACACCCTGGATTTCCCTTTTGACTTTTTTCAAGTCATTTAGCCTCTCTCAGCATCAACAGCATTTGTGTCTGCAATTCAATTGTGAACTGAAGTCTGAAACCACGTACTACTAAATATCTGAGAACAAAAGTCAGGTAGCTAAAGCTATAGATTCAACCACAAATCAATTTGCAAGCAAGAACTGGAGCCATAGGAAGAGAGTCTGGACCTCAAACTTGTTAGAAAATTCCCTGCTTAATTTCTATCAATTCCTCATTTTACATTTTACCAGGTGTCAGCCATAATTCAGCTGCAATTGGTTTTGTGTACTTGTATTATGAATACGCTATGCACCGTTTACTACTCAAGAGCAGTAAGAGCTACTTGGATTTATACAACATTTTAGCATATCTAGTGCTTCAAAGAGCTTAAGAAAAGGAGATAACTCACCAGGACGGCAAGCCAACCTATCCATTACAAAATAAATAAATCAGTTTTAAGTTCAGACTTCAAAAGGGAAACAGGAGATGCCCCACGAAAATCTCGGTAGGTGGAGGTTTCCACAGAGCAAGAGCTGAGCGGCTGCTGCTGCAGCATCCCTGGGTGACACATCATGGTCCTTGCCCAGCGTAGATTAATGAACAGCGGGAATGGAAATGCTAATAATTAAGAAAAGGTTAAAATGTTCACACTGTGTGAGAACGATGCATAAAAGGATACAACTGCTAAAAATCACTGCAGCAATGCATTTTTTTTTCCTTTTTTTTTTTTTTTTTTTTCCAAGAAACTCAATTCCAACTGGGAATATATTAAGACAAGAAGAAAGGAAACCTCAGAGGAGAAAACCAATGCAAAACAGCCAGCGAAAGCCAGTCAGCTCTGTGGCATGAGGCACTATGCACATTATAAACTAAAATTCTATTCTGAACTAAAAGCCATGTGAAAAACAAGTTCAGGGAAACATCCAGACACGACAAACCCAGAAATTACTGCCTGAAAATTATTATTTTTCTTTAAAAATAGACACTTATCCACATGAACAGTTTGTGTTCAAAGCAGTATTTGTCCATTAAAACTCTCCTACTCCGGCTGTAATGCAGACTAAGAAACTTAGGGCCAAATTTTCAAGGCATGCATTTAGTACAACTGCTTATTCCATCATCCCATTAAACACTCAAGTGATAAGCTCTGCATCAATCTAAGCAGTCGCTTGTGTTTTCACTGACCACATTTCCCTGCCCATCATGTAGGTTTTGTGCAAAGCTTCACACATAAATTTCCACAAGATCTTGCATGCCAAGATTTGAAAATTTGCTCTTGGCATTTTTTTTAAACCCCACTCTCCCTCAAAACAAAACAAAACAAAACAAAACAAAAAAACCCCTATAATGTATGTAACTGCATAGTAAGGAAACTAAACCTTGCAAAGAACAATTATTTTGAGGAATCTGTGAGGACAATAATACACAGGAGATTCCTCTTGCTTGTCTGGAGTTGGGTGGCCCAACTCCATCATTTAACAGGGGTGCATTTGTCAAAGCCTTTGTTGTCAGGGAGGAGCATTGGTCCTGCTGCCCATGGAACAGACCCTCTTCCTTCCTTCACAGCTGACACAGAGATCAAGGTCTTGGTGAGTATGTGATAAATGCTCCTTTACACCCCGAAGGTCAGGAGACCTTTCTGCTGCTTCTGAGCAAGCACTTCAAAAGCAACAGCAATAGCCTTGGGCTCATCTGCCTTTAGCAATAGCTGACCAGGGCTGACACACAACCTCGCCTCAAGGGTCTCTGCTCTGGACAGGCTGGAAGCCCTTTTTCTTCTGTGTATGTCATGGTTTTGTTATTATTGTCCATTTGAAAGGTTATTTGAAAATGGAAGATAAAATTACCCAATAGTGATATCCCACAAACTGTCAGGTCAAAGCCCCAGCTTTGATCTCTCTCCTGCACTTGAAAGTCTTGGCCTGCTGAAAGAATGAAGCCGTGGATCCTCAGACAGGCTATGTTGCCCCTCCATCTCCCAGGGGTTCCTCCTGGAAGCCCTGTACTGGTGACCCAGTCCGGTCCCATCCCTTCTGGGCTCACTAGGGCTGGCGCTAATACATCCCAAGGCACAGCCACATCCTGACATGGTCCTCCATTCACCATGTCTTGCTACCATACTCTCAGACGCATGGTTTACACAAACAATTACATCAAATCCATCCTAGTTTATAACATATATTCAGAAATTGCTTTTGCTATGCGTACAGAGTTCACTATGTGCTGGCTGTTAAAACACTCGTACAGATCACTAACTGCAAATTATACCTGACTTTCCATCTTCTCCTAGGCCATCCACTAGTACCTGGGACCTTGGCAAGTCCATTAATTCATCTGAACCTCAATTTACCTATAGGTTGAATTGGTATACTTATTTGCTGTAGAGTCCTTCAGAATTGCTTTATGAAAGGGTTATATATAATGGAAAGTGACCATGAATTGCAAATAGAAAACTATGGTTCCATCTATTAACAGCCCCTCTGGCAGGCTTTACAGCTTCTCTGAAATCTCAACAACAAGATGCTACAAGAATGCAGAATATTGGCAAAGCCTCATCAATTGTGCACTACATAGGTACTTGCAAGTCGAATTTATGGCACTACCTAAACCACACAAGGAATGAATGTATAAGGTGTACCATGCATGCATACTACATATGTCAAGAGAATTAATAAATACAAGATAGCTTACTTCAAAAATTCAGCAGTCACGTTCACTTTCTGCTCCCCAAGAACTGCTTTTGCAATATGATGTAAGGGAAGAACTTGCTATCACTAGTCAAGAGGTAGCATAAGGAATAGTGATGACCCTTCTTCAAACAAGCAAATCAGGATTTTATCTTGTCTTGACCATCATTTTCAAATACTTCTCTGAGATTAAATGATTATCTCATAATTTTATTTTTACAGAGAGTTAATTTCCACTTTCATAGCAATTATTATTTGCAAATCCCTAGACTCGAACACAGAAACCAGCACACAAATTTTCCTCGAAGACAACATTAGCATTATAGCAGAGAACACCTAAAAGGAAAGCAGTGCCTGTAGAATATGGATAGTTCCCACCTGTCCAAGGGATTCTGTTAGCAACTGGTTTCGTAATCACCACAAATTCATTCTCCCTTTGCTTGCTGCAATTACGCTATTGAAACCTGCAGGTCTTTTTTTCCTTCTCCCCTTCCCTTACTCTGAACAGAATTCGTTTTTAATGTCTACTGCAGAAGGCCAATATGATACAAAAACCCAAAACATTTCACTACTCATACACTCTTATTCATAATATCACATCAAATTGCTGAAGTAGTACCATATGGCGCTTGAGCACCAAGCCAGAACAAGTTGTTCAGCTTGTCATAATCTCAAAAGCTGCATGAAACTTAAATAATTTCTCTATGAAGTGGAAGATCTTTGGGTTTAATATAACTCATCAGAAATGGCTTCTGCATTTTCCTCCTATTATTTCCCATGTTTTCTCTGATTCACATTCCATTTTCCAGTGCAATCTATCAGTTTAAGTGGCTACAACTACAGGGCTGAAAGGCTCTAAAAACATCCTGTCCATACTTTCTTCTTGATCATTCATCATCAATTTGAATGAATAAACAACTTTCTCAATCACATAGATATATAATTATAAATTAAAAAAAAAAAAAATCAACCAGAAGGGCTGAATGAAAAAGATTAATGAAATCTCTCACACTTAGATTCGATCTTTAAAGCAATACCCTCAGCTGCAAAATGTCCACACTTCCACCCACACTGTCCTGTAAGAAAATACAGCAACCTCTCAAGAATATTGTAACTGGGACATTTAACTGGTCTTTAAGTCCAAGGAGCGATGACAATGGGAATTCTCAAGGTTTCATCATAGACTGTATTTACATGATCAATTCCCATAGACGTCGCAAGTCCACTCAATTTTTATTACTATTATTTTTCAATATTTCTTACGCTTATACACGTAAAGAAAGATTTGGAATGAAGTACAAATGGAGACTGTAAGTGCAAGAAATAGAGACTTGGCTGACCTCACAGCTCTCAGGGACTACGACCGACTCTTGGTTCTGAATGGCTGAGCAGCAGGATCGATGCTATCTGAGATGGAGAATGCACAGAGGGAAATGTTCCCAGGACTGCACAACAGCAAAAATGAAAGCATGAAGGCAGAAGCAGATATGACCACCAAATGGAGGAACAGGAGACAAGTCCAGCACAGGGAATGTCAGAATTCATTGAAGAGGGAGGCAGGAATGTAGGCTACAGCATTGCTCTGTAGGGGAGGAAAGCATTGCAGAACAGCTCAGAGGGAAAGGTCATTTTAGCAGCTGCTTAATCAATTGAAGAATGAATGGACAGCACCAAATCAAGCAGAATTTCCTAGTCTTTCTTAGCATATATGTTCAAGGCTGTTTCACAGATGGGGTTGGGGTAGGCAAGAACTGGTGCTGAGAACCATAAACTGGCACATGTATTACAGACTGCTACTACACAGCCTTTTGCTTAAAAATAAAATATAATTGGGACTTGTCTTCTGGAGCTAGCATGCATTGGGAGTTTCCAGAAAAACATTTCTATAATGGTTACATATGTGATTGTTCTTTTTTTTTTTTTTCCTTCTTCCCCCCCCAGCTATATGGAGAAAAAGCTACTTGTCACCAGCCCAAAGGGAAAAGCATTTGGCTGCATGGGGGAAAAGACAGGACTTGTTACATCTGTGGCTTCACAGAAGGAAAGGAAGAGCTCTTTAAAAAGGCAAAGCATGCAGAATGTATCTAGGCTCTATAAGTGAAAGGAATCAGTCCTCCCCAACGGAAAGATGTGAAAATTAACTAAACCCCTCAGTTGCTATGCACATGAGATTGGCTACCACCAGGCAGAGGCAGCCTGGTGATGCTGGCCAAAAAGCTGGGACAGCAAAACCTGCTGGAACCAGACTGAGACCAGAACCAAGGCGTGACCTGGTGTCCCCTGGACAGAGGAAATGGTGCTGGATGCTCAGCTTCAGAGACTGTTTTTTTTTTTTTTTTTCCCTTGGCCTGGCCCAGGTGGGTTTGGGCAGCTGATGAGCCAGAGGGGGCTCATCCCTGTCCACAGAGGTCTGCATCAGCCCATGTTACTGGGAGGAACTGGGAGGGTGTTGGAATTGCTCCACAGATACTCCAAGCTGCTATGCTTTTTCTTTCAAGGGCTTTTACCTTTAAAGATCTAAAACAGTATAAAAAGACAAGAACCACCATTGCTACCTTCTGTTTTTCTTTATCCTAAGGGTGTATCACCTGACAGCACAGTAGTGGAAAATGGTCCTGAGCATCAGAGATCCGCACATTAAAGGAATCTGGGCATAAGACAGGATTTGTTAACGCACCCAGATATCCGATTCCCATCAGCCCATAAGGGAATCTAAATCAACAAGGATTGACTCTGTGCTTTGCCCAACGCTCCCCCGCAGACCGCCTGAGGTACAGATGTAGCTTCCATCATCGCAGTGCTCCTGACACAAAGGAACACAGGAACGTATTTGTCTTCCCATCCCCTGCAAGGTACAAGGTACTTTGTGTGCCTGTCTGGGCAGTGCAGGTGAGCGCTGAGACGGAGTCAGGCAGGCTGCATCTCCGCTGCCTTTGAATGCAGGGGCAAGCTCTGCTTCTGCTCCATGCTCGGTGAACAAACCCTGCTCTGGGTGAGGGTTTTGGGGCAGCTATCAGAGAAGTAAGTATAATGTTGTGTAAAGAACGAGGGGAAGGCTGCAGCAAAACAGCGGGTCCACTTACAGTCCCACTCTGGGCTACCTTTTCCTACCTTCCCAACAGCCTGGCCCTGGTTTCTTCTATTTGTGTCTCTTAATAAATATAGCAGCTCCAAGACATATATATTTAAATCTGTACAGAGTAAAAAGCAGAAAGCAGAATAAAATATTTGCTATGGACTGCTCTGATGAGCCTTGGTGCAGGGCTTCCATCAGCACAGCCCGAAGGCAGTATTCCGAGCAGCGCATAGAAATGCAGAGCCTGCCTTGCTTACAGCAGGTGTACTGGCTTCAAGAGCTCAGACAACACAACATTTTGCATTATTTTAAATTATGTGTTGAAAGCACCTTATCCCAGAAAAGAAAAAGGGAAATGAAAAAGCTGTTGTGTGTAATTAGCAGCTCCCTTTGATGAATCCTTTCCAACACTACCACCTTTGTGAGAATACTTTGCTTCTTGAGGAACAGTTTTGATGCAGCCAACATGGGCAGAACTTCAGAACAGGATTACCAGAGAAGATGAATTGTCAATTACAACATCCATTAACCCGGGTAGAAAACTCTCCCCAATCTGGGTTAACTCCTTAAATGCCCGATGCACAATCATAGTAAAGACTGATGGAGAGGGAAACTCAGGTTTTCCTTACTTCAAGATCATACCACTCAGCAGTTATTCTGTTCTTTCAACAATATACACACTCAGTGCTCTGTACTTATGAATACCCTCTATCCAATTAATACCCCATTAAGCCGCACGCCTGCCGTGACTTTATCCTCAGACCACTGTATGGTAGCTTTTAACTCCATAATACCCTGGCATTATTACAATATTAGACTACAAGGGATTGATCCAAAGCTCACTGAGGTTAATGAGGGCTCATTAAATTTTGAATTAGGCCCTAACTGCTCCGCAAATACAAAGTGAAGTGAAACAGTACGTGTCAGTTGCGATGACAGAGGGCATAGTAAACTTTAAGCTGTAATATTGAATGCTGATCATGACAAAAATAGGCAATAACGGGAGTGTGTGTGGAAAACAGCTAGGGGAGAGAATTACAATGATGTTACACCTCATATTAAGCAGCTTAGATTCACGCCTGTATAAATAGATATTGCCTGGTCTGACTCTGATATGATTTTGTCATCATATGCTCAGACATAGCATAATATTGACACTACAGCTTTCCTTTAGATTTTAGTCTTGAGTTTCAGTTTGAGAGTATGATACTAGAGGCTTGAAATCAGTATGACTCCTTCCCTAATTACTGATTAATCAAGAGCTAAGGTTGCTTACATAAAGAGTCGTGGGGAGAAGGAGGAAGTCTCATTAGGAACAAGAGGTTAAAAAAAAAAAAAAAGGAGGGGGACATTTTAACAACTGGATGGATGGATACAGAAAGAAGAAAAGAGCTGATTTCCTAATAGCATGTTATACCTGAATGTTAAATTCTGTATTCATGTCTAATTAAAAAATTATAAGAAAACATTTTAATACTTGCAGATACTGTGGGTTATGGTTCAAAAGGAATAATAGAAAGTTTTTTTTGTCTTTTAATGACTTCAGAAATACATATATGTTGTGTCACTCTGTCCCTTAGGTGCTCAAAAGGCACAGCAGCTGTTTCATAAATTTTGAATTGCCTTTTCCTTTAGCATACAAAAATCTGTACCATAAACATAACGCTGTCTGAAAAATACTCAGTAAACCTAGACAGTTGTTGGAAATGCTTCCTCCAATATTTAAATTCCTCTCTTAACAGGAGTTTCCCTGCAAAAACAGATGCTAACGAATAGTGTTTTTGCCATCAAGCTGAATGCGAAAGCTTTGGTGCATTATTTCTTTTTCTTTTTTCTTTTTTTTTTTTCATGGAGACAATAGAGGGTGCATTTCCCATCACTGAAAGAAAACTGCCACCTTGCTTCTCAATTGTTTGCTTTCAAATAATAAATAACAGCTATAATCTTCCGTTAAAGATTTATGTTCTGATGATGTCTGATGTTTCCACTCTAATTTCTTTTTGTTAGATGCAGCTGAATGCTATTTACTGGTAAGTAAATTGTGTCATCATTTCACTACAAACCACACCACTGAAAACGTTAAGATGGCCAAACATTTATATTTGCTTTCCAACTAGCTGAAATCCCTAAAGAGAGTTGCGGAATAACCAGCAACACTTTTTAGTTAGGATCCTTAATCTTAATTCCTTTCCCTCTCTCACCTAATACGCTTCCTTCCAGCACTGTTACTTCTGAAATAACTCCAAATAGCTTACAGTGTGTGCAGAAACACCGCCTTTTAGCTGCCACGGTTTCAACAGTGGCTTGGAAATACAGCAGATCTGCCATTTTCCCTGAATTGTTTGAGCGGGGCACCACAGCGAGCCACAGCTTGACCGCTTCCCACAGAGGGGCTGGAGGACCACGTGTGGCCAATTACTCCAACAGGGAAAGTACTGGCCCCATATACAACCTTCTCACACTGTCACCCATGCCTTTCATTTCATAGGCAAAAACAACAAGCCTGCCCAGCATTTCTTCTGCCTTAAACCACCCTACTTCTTATGACAATAAAATTAGCTACTTTGCTTAAGTAAATGTTACAGCTCACAAAGCCTCAGAGCACAAATCAAGTAAGTCAACTGCAAAACAGCCCAGCAGGGCTGTAAAACCAAGTACAGGTGCAAACACCTCCTCAGGTCATTTAATATTTTGATTAAAATGAGCAGAGATTGCAAGTGAATAATGGCTGGAAGGTGAACTGTCCCTGTGATGCCTGCCAGCACTACAGCATTTAAAGCGCTGTTAATGTTTCCAGTATAAACTTTCAGTTTTGTGGGTTTATAACTCAAGTCATTGAAGCTTTGTGCTGGTCTCCAAAACCCAACGACCAAAGCAGAAATGCTCTGGTGAAGCTTTGCAGGGGGAGGCCATGACCTGACGGCTTGTTTTGGCAAGACCGAACATACTGAGTGACTTTCTTTTTTACTTCTAGATGTTATGTATAATCCAAAATATATATCCCCCAAATCACGCATAGAGCTGAAGAAGGGAGAAGACCCTTTACACACATTTATGAAAAGTGCTCTAAAGCATTCTCTCACTGGAATCACAGCCTGCACCAAAGCACAGCCCCATCGCACACGGGGCTCCCACCGTCTCATACCCAAGATGTGATTGGTCACTGGCAGGATGGCACCAGGGGTGTGCAAGGCTAGGTCCATGCTCAGCAGTCCCTTGTCAATATTAAATAATGCCAAGGCCTTGTTTTCAGTTTCTACCCGCTCATTAGCTAGCTTGCTCTCTTTCACATGAGACATTTAAGTTTTGGCCAGAGCAACTTTGCTCTCCCCTCCAGCCTCTTGTAGCTGAACCCTGAACACCCTCTGCACATTCACTCACCTTGAAGCCCTCTGCCAGCATCTCTCCCTCATCCTTAATGAAGGACAAACAGTCCCTGATCTTTCTAGAGGCTTTTTCTGCAGAATACACACTGTTTAGGTCAGCCTTAGTCAAGCACACCTCATTCCTCCCCTGAGAGGAGGACTATATCTGTTGCACCTGCAGCCAATCCTTGTCCTCTCCAAGGCTGAGCTCAGTCTGAAAGGCAATTGCAGGGGCTTTCAGGGGATGCACAAGTTTCTCGTGGTTTGTGGGGGGTGGGGGAAAGAAATTCATATTTCCTTAACTAGTACCAAAAATATGAAACCGAGTCCCCAAAGTATGAAAGTCGAGGTCTACTGGCTAGCTTTTCAGGGCAGGCTCCTGGCTTGGTGTCTGCTAGACAGAAAGGAATATACTTGCATAGCATATGTGAGGCTTGGAGAGGTGTGTACATCTGGAAGCATGGCCTCTGTATGCCTGCAATCCGTGAACAGAAATGTGAATAACATAGGGACTGTCAGGAAAACTATAGGCATGGCCAAAGAGGTTGGTGCTGCATAACGCTCAATGGTTGGTCTTAATCCAGTAAGGCACTACTCGTGTCCTCAGCTTTCAGTCACTAAATAGACTCAGAAGAGACATTGCAACTGTGTAAAGGCTCAAATTTAGGCACGTACTTGAAATCTCTGCTGAACATTGGCCAAAATGTTCAGTACCATCTGCATATACCCAAACTGCCTTGGGCAAAATGTTTCCCTTAATATGATCCAAGGTTTTGTTTGTTTGTTTTTCAGTTGTCTAACTGTTCGGCTAGGAGGAAAATGTCCTTTAAATTAAGGAAATTAGCAGCAAATATGAATCTTATTAAAAATATGGTCATTATTAAAAATATGGTAACAGCAAAGGAAAACAGAAATAGCAAAGAGATGAAGACTTTAACAAAACTGTGGTAAACTGCTGCACATCCACTCTTTGCTGCTCCCCAATCTAGGCATGGCTTACACCTCTCATCAGTCTGCATTAGACATAGCTGAGAAAGGATTTAGCCGGTGACACCTTTATCTCTGAAAATCTCAGCTGTTATAAATAAAACAATTAACTGCAGCAGTGAAAGCTTAAAATTAGCCCAAGAGTAAATTCTCTAAAATCTTAAAAGCTGGCATCTTAAATTCCAGGGTGCTGAATTTAATTCTTCAGCGGTGCAGACTAGTGAGAACATATGCAATAGTAAGGAAAGAAAAAGTGTGGATTTTTTTTTTTTTTTCATATCTTATTCCAGCTTAAAACAGTGAATTTCAGCAACAGCTTATCTGTCAAGGTTACATCTGCACCATCATTCTGCAAATCCAAACTCACACCCACACAGCCCCCACTACGTCTTTGGGACTCCAATTCATCAAGGAAGCCTCGTCCCACAGTAACCTATTACTAATGCGGGTGATGAGTGTTAAATAATGAACTATTGAAGCAGAGAGGCAGATTGCAAGTCCTTTGTTTGTGTCTTAGTTTTATCATTATTATTCTTTGGAAAAGGCATAAGCAAACCCAAATCATCTTCTTAGCAAATTAACCCACTGTTTGTGTGTACCCTCTGTCTTTACAGATTTTCAATAGCTTTCATGAGCTGTGTACATTAGCTCAGACTATGCCTTCCTGCCTTTGCCTCTACACATAATGACAGCCATACTGAGCGGCTATTACAGTTATTTCACTTTCTGTAGAGGATGGGGATGTAATGATATGCTGCAATATGTGCAATGGGGTATTACAGCTAAATACTCTTTGGAGTGATTGATGAACTATTTTGCAGTATGGCTGGTACGACAGTTCAAGGCGAGGGGTACTTATCCTTCTGTGCTTCCTACTTTTTCTGTTCTCTAGGTGAACTCAGAGCAGGAGGTAAAAGGTAATGGCAAAATGGGGGTTGTGTAATCAACTGAGAGCAAGCAGGGAAAGAGAGCTGCTGCTTAGTCCCTGGATGTCAGCGGACAAGCACCTTTGCATCCCTGTACATTAGCAGACCAGATGTGCAGACCTTGCAGCTGAACTCAGACATGAAATACAGTGACTGAACATAGCCATCAAGAAAAGATTTCTGAATAGTCAGTAAAACCTGAATCCATTATGAGATTTTTCTAATAACCCAAGGACCAGCCCCTGTACGGAAAAGCAAAGACTGTATAGATATAAAATGCTTTTTTTTTTTTTTTTTTTTTTTTTTTTTAGAGTAGCAGTTGGTGTTATGGTCACCAATAGCTATTAGTGTGGCCCTCTCTGCTGTACCCTGGAGATTCTGAATGACTGCAAAACAGATTAAAACATCATATGTGAGGTCAGACCAAAGGTCTGTTATCAGGCTACCCTTTCTGTTTCACTGACTGTACCCCAAATTTTCACTGTCTTTCACTCTTCATAACATCTTAGTTTTCACGCTTGCAATATTAGTAGTTACGTTGCCTTTGCTTTTTAGGAATGTATGTAAGCACCTATCTGACCAGGATCTGTACCATTAGGTGACCACACATATACATGGCTGTAAGTTTTAAGACACAATGTACCAAACACAACCACTGATTCTGTAACAATGGCATCTGAACAATCAACCAAAAACGTATCATCCTAGGATTTCACTTAAGTTTTATCAATGAATTTTGATGCTTCTGAAATTTTATGCTGATGCTTCCTGATCTGAATGGGAGCAGAATCTCATTGCTGCCAATGGTGTTAGAGAACCTCAGGTTAAAAATTTGTACTTTTTTTTTTTTTTTTTTTTTTTTAAAGCCATTGGGACTATATTGAAAATTTAACACTTCCAACTTGCATGGCATTTTAGGATTTGGTTTTGTTTTATGATTTAGTGGGTCTTTTTCCCGCTTACACTACTATTCCCAAAGCGTTTTGGTAAATGGCAAAATCTCAGGGAAAGTTTTTTAAGCTGTATTGGGCAATGGGAGTTCCTTGATATTTGTCCGCAAAGTGTCAATCACCTTAAAACCCCAACCTCATTTTCAACAGTTCTCCTTGAGTAAGTAACAAGACTGGGCTGGCAAAATAGAATTCTTCAGTAACATACCAACATATTCAGAACCACAAGGCACCGAATTCCCCCTCAGTCTGGATCTGAATGCATAAATAAATAAGGCTCTTGCATTTCTTTCTGCTAGAAGATTGTATTATTCCATTCTGCAATTATGGAAAAATGCAGAGCACAGGCAAGATTTACTGTCTGAGTTTTTACTGCAAGACTTATGTCAGTAGAAAGGCATTTGTGCTCTTGGGAATCAAAGTGAGATTCACCCATTTGTGGCAGGTGTTTTAAGCACTCAGCCTAACAATCTACCCACGCATGGCACTACAGCAATTCAACGACTAAATTAAATCTCTGAATATTAAATTAATGATGGAAATCTAAAATATTAATATATTCTAATTGAATATTCTGAGATAAATTATCTGGGCATTCTCAGCAATTTGATTTTACTTTCATTTCTTAAGGAACTTTCAGCTGCATAAATACAGCTATTAAAGCAATTCAAAAAGGGAACATTTTCTGCTCAGACAAGAGAACTCTAAACACAAAGAATCTAAAAATTTCTTTCATATGATTGATTAAATCATAGAGCCCAAGACAGCTGAATCATTAAATGACTGCTTTCCTTCAGTCCCTCTGGCTTTAGCAAGGACAATATAAATTCCCCATGGGTCTGAATACAAGGAAATACAATATGTATAATTACAGTATAGGCTTGAATGCTGTTGTAAGAGAATTTCAAATGGAGCATTTATGCTGTAGCTGCACTTTTCAATCCATAATGCTGTGTGTGCGCATGCATGTAATGCCCATAAAGCACTGGGCATCTGCTTTCTTCGACCTAGATTCCCAAATGGAATACGCTGGTGTAGCCCCACCAGCTTTGGCAGAGATGCCTGAATTCACATCAGGATCTGGCTTGCTATTTCTGTGAAATGATGGGAGAGTTAAGGGTGACATCCAGTCTTCATATGCCAGCAAGAATGCAAACAAAGGAATGTAGTTTGAAGAATATATATAGTGTGGTATGTATTTAGGAACCTGCTTTAAACTGCCTGCTTATAAAAAATTTCAAATGGAGGTGTCAAGAGTATGTTTTCCTTTCCCCGTTCATCCAAAGTGTGCAGATTCCTGCTTTGAATGCACACTCCAAAAGGACAGGTTCATACCAGAGCTGGGACCATGGCAACACCTGACCGTGCTTATTGAAACATTTTCCTGCTAATCTTTCTCCGTTTGGTTTCAAGCTGGTTTGTGTCATGAAATCACAGCCAAGGGCTGTTGCCATCTACCATCCTTCAAAGAAATCTGTGGCTCTACAGAGCAACACCGTGTGCATGATGGCCCATCTCCTCTCCACCTTCTTGGCTTGCTCCTTTTCATCTCTCTCCGGCTGCCACAATAGAGACCAAAGTGTCTAATTTTCAAATTTTGGCCGATAATGCTCATAGTGGTACCAAAGATGACATGTACTGAGAGCCAGAATCATATTTTGTTGTTGTTGTTGTTTGTGGCTAATAAGGCAAAAGAAACACCTGTTCCCACAAAGAATAAGGAAGATCTAGGCCTATTTGTAATCAAGGCTGTCTGTGTCTCTCTCAGGAGAAGTGAGGTCTGACATCCTTGGGGAAGCATTTGCGAGGCCTTTTCTCAACAAACCTTCTCTCACCACCGACAGATGCCATCTGTCTTGCAGCTGGGAGTTAATGGATTCTGAACTGCCAATTTCACAGCAGTAAGCAACGTCATTGATAGAGGAGGCATGAGGGATTTCCTACAATAAAACTATTTAAAAACAGTGCAAAGGTGCATGCTGAAATACCTGTGGATGAGCAAGGGAAATGGCAGTATTGAGGGATGACAGTCCATGACAGTGGGGATTTTCTCAGTACACCTTACATGCATGTCCAGCAGTGGGATTTTAGACTTTTGGAGAACTGTCTCACTACGTCTATTTCCTGAATTAGGACAGGCTACAGCACCCAAATAATCCGCAGAGCTCAAGACTCTGTTATCAAGTCTTTTCATATTAAATATCTGATTTCACCATATAGCTTAACGTGTGCTAAACCCCATCCACAAAAACCTTGGGGTTCTCCAGCATGCTGAAAAGAGCTCTCTGCTCCATTAACATGCATCATGCTGCACGAAACCCAACCAATCAATGGCACCTCTGCTAAGAAGCAAGGCAAGAGTCTTCAGGTATATTATATTCTGCCAACTTTCCAAACCACTTCAGGACTTTCTGATTAAATTTACATAAAATGCATCCTTCCCTCTTATTCCCTGTTATACACATTAGATTATTTATAGTATTCTTGTGTCTGAGATTACCAGCGTTCAGATATGAGGGAGCATGCTGTGCCTGTAGCACGCAATCAAGGCAGTTTGTAAGGGCACTGAGATCCCATCTTGGTCATCTGCAATGGATTTTCTTGCCAGCGTAATGAGAACAAACAAGTTGTTTATTGTAAGAGATCTCACAGGCAAAATTCACCTGTTTCAGTTCCAGATTTGACACAGGCAAGTTGGGAAAATTAGGGTCACTGCAGATCAAGATGGAGACAGGCAGCTCATAAGAGCTCTAGAAAGAACCTAGAGATGAAGCTGGAAGTTTGGAGCATTCCTAAGGGTGTATACAGTTGCAGTGGTTGATACAAGAGCCTGTTATCTAAGCTTGCCACGACTAAAAGCTGCTGTCTTTTAAATGAATGTTTTTCATACAGCCCAGTGAGACTGGCTAAGACTTCAGCATCTAAAACTACCAGAATATTTCCATCAGAAGAAGCTAGAGACTGGACCCAAAACCGAGGTAACTTTTTGAAGTTAAAAAGAAGATGAAATACAGGATAAGCTAATAGATGATTAGATAATAGATAATTAAGAATTAGCTACGCATGTAGCTAAAAAGCATGAATCAGTGAGAAACTAGAGGGTACTCCGCAAAGAAGCAACTATTTAATATGCTATCTTGGTTGATCAGTGTGCCTGCATGAGTCATTTGCTTGGGGAAGGATAGGGATTTCATATTGTTTTTGTATTTTTAATAGGCTTTTTTATGGACCTCATAGTTTTAATAATGAGAGTACCTGACAATTAGTGATGAAATTATCCTCACTACAGTAAAATATTTCACAGCATGTAAAATATTATTCCTAATACAAAGGTGGAAATGAAGCAAAAGGAAATTAAAACCAAGAATTTCATAAATGTTTGCAAAATAAATATGCATATACCGATAAAATTTAATAACTTTCTTCAGCTTGAACAGAAAACCAAAATTTGCAAAACACTGATACCAATAAAAAAATTATACCTTATACATAAGATGTTTATTTACAATCTCTGAAGAATTGGTCTTGTATTTGTATTTATAGGTAGATTTTTTTCAGCCACTGAAACTCATCAGAAATTCCTATTTTTTTTACATACTGTTTTTCTTAAACACATTTCCTAGTTAGTGTGGTTGATGCATATGAACAGACACGGATGTTCCTTTGAAAGAAGAAACCCTGTAATTAACAGAGGGTTTTTTTGGCAGGAATAATGTTGTGACTTCTTCCTTTTTTCATTTTTTTTAAAGTTTTTCATTTAACGTATTTTATCAGAATGAAATGCTTTAATGAGCACAGAATTACAGTTGATCCCAGCTGAACCAGATAGGGCTGCATTTTGAGGTGTGTGACTCCCATCAAGCTACGTTCACCTTTGCTATAATTTAAACTTCATTCAGGCACAGCCTTGCTAAAAATACTGACAAGTAACTAATCAACTTCCATAAAATGGAATTTTTACCTTCACAATAGGAAGCAGGAGTGGGAGGGAACCAAAAAGATTTGCCTATGCATTTCAAATTAGTCTGACCTATAAAAACGCAACCAGCAAGTGGTACAATGAAAATGTACCTCTGGTAGGCCTTTTTTTTTTTTTTTTTAGTATTCAGATTTTTCATGCCATCCCTTCCTTTCCTTCCATGTAAGCAGAACCAAAGATATGATAATGGAAGGACTGGTTTCCATTAGTTACACCTCTAAAATGGAAATACAAGCAGGGCTCTCTGGAGCACAAAAAGTCCAGTGCCCAGGAACTGGCATTAAGTTTGAACACTTTATAAAAACTAGCAGAGAAAACTGTGACAGACTTCTTTCCATACAAATGAGATTTGTGCTGTAACTTCACATGTGCACTTCTAGCTCCAGTTTGTGAGCAGATGGACACAAAAATATTCAGCGCCCAGTGAGCAAAAGCATGGGAAATCAGATCAAAACTGTTACCTAGATCTAGGAGACAGCAGAATGCTCCAGGGCAATCTGAAGATTATGTGGATGGAAATAACCAGATAGTGCTGGTCTTTGAAGATGTCGATTTGTCCTGTTCTGGATAATTAAAGAGCAAAGCCTAACAGAGAAAGCTGTAACTCCTGCTAGGAATCACCCAAGCTTCATATTCAGGGGCCAGCAAGTAGGCCAGTTGCTGCAGATGAGCAGAAACTTGACCCAAGCCCGAAACATCAGGGGTTCTCATGCTTAATCAAATTACACCATTTGTACAAAGCTATGATATTCCCTGTCATTACAATACTTTCTGCATGTCAGGAGAAAAGGAAAGCAGCACTTTATAAAAAAAATTCTCACTTTCCTACCCTATTTTTTATTTTTATTTTTCAGTATTTTCTTTAGCATCTGTATTTAAAAACCACAATGGAATGTATTTTCGTGACAATCTGGGAGCCCAGTGTTTCCAACAGCGAGGTTGTCTTTCCAAGGTTACCTTTCCAAGGTTACCAGTAGTATAAGTGATGAATATAAATTCTCCTGTACCTATATAAAATTTAACATTTGCCACTTTTATTAACACTGGTGTATTGTATTCCCGAGGCCTCATGTTTTATCTCCAGACTGTAAGAATAAAAACTGCCACAGAGATTTCAGTCCTTATAAATCAATAAATTTTCCATGGCACAGTGGTGCCAAGTTGTCCTCGCTGTCTAGTCAAACCCAAAAGAAATCAGCAGGGAGTGGGCCAGGGCATAAGATCATTTTGCAAGTAGCCCACTTATTTTTCACAGGAATTCAGGAATTATTCTAAACTATAATCTGATTTATGGAAATATTTTGACACATTCAGTAATCTTCCTCTTCAGACATTTCTTCAACTTGCTAGGACAAAACATTAGCAGGTCACTCCTCACCCAGCACTGAAGAACATACAGTGACTCTTTGGCAGACTCCTTTTTCTAGGACACACACAAAAACATTTGCCACCTGGTACTTTTTTTTTTTTCTTTTTTTTTTCTTCTTTTTTTTTTTTTTTTTCAGTTATTACTATTCCTTGTAACATCTCCCTAATTACACAAAGAAATGTCACCAACAATTCAAGTGTACCTAATACTCAGTGAACTGAGCACCTGTACCTTCAGTCATTACAAGAGTCACTGCAAAGTTCACTTGGACTTCTAAAAGACTCAGCCAGCTCCTTGTGTGCTCCCAGACATTGGTTGTGCATAACAGTTTGAGCTAATTCATGTGAAATGGATAATGATAACAACTCATTTGAATCCAGGCACTGTTTCAAGACGACTAGGTGAAGTTCCTGATGCCAATTGCACACCACTGTCACTCAAAATAAGTTCTGAAATTTTATAATTGTCACCATTTTCTTCAAAGGGAAGAGCTGAAACATCCTGCGAGAGAATTCTTTTCTTACAGTCAATCTTTCTACTGCTCCAAAAAATACAACCAGCGCCCGTAAGAGGAATAGCAATGTGTAATTGTATTTTGCTAACACTTATCAATAGCAATAATATATCAACCAAATGTGTCTGTCAAGGCTTCTTTCCCCTTCTTTTTCTTTTCCTGACATCCAATAAACCATCACAGAAAACCACATGGGCAAACTTGATCTCAGTGATCATCCTTGTAAAGAAAGAAACCAGCAACATGCAGAGGATGAGGGATCCATCTGCGGCGGCAGGCAGCCAAACTCCTTGAGCCCCGCCACGCATCTGCACTGCGACTCGGTGCAGGAAGGGAAGGATGCAGCACCCCCTCAGTGCTGGGTGTCACCAAGCCCAGCTTTACACCTGCAGCCGTTTTCTGGATGAGAGCGCGGGCAAAGTGCCATCTTGGCATCAATGCCGGCGTCTCCTGGGGGACTGGCTGGAAGGAGGCGATTAGGCTGCTGTTCAGCTGGGGGAGGGAAAACTGGGACAATTCACTTCAGAAAAGCAGTGCTTCAGCAGTGTGCAAAAGGCAACTTTTCCTGCGCAAGGAAGGAAGAACAGAGAGCCCCTACTTCAAATCAGCCTTCCCATGCCACGAGCTTGGACTGCACCTATGACTTCACTAGACCCACGGCAAAATTACCATTATCTCCATCTCTTATTTTGCCTTACCCGAACCAGCTGCTGTGGAAAGGGGCCTCTCGAATTTTCTGGCACGTTGATTGGTGGGATGACCCAATCTCGCTTTTGCCGCCGGAGGCCATTAGCGCTCTGATGCTGGCGCCACGGGAGGAGGGTGTCACTTTGCTGCTGCGCCAGCTCCCCGGGTATGCTCTTCCTTCCCTTTGGCTGTTTAGGAAGCAAGAAAACAAACCCAGTTAGTTTTTTCCTCGCTTCTTAGGACCTCTCCCAACAACAGCGCTTCCCTGTGTGCAAATGGTCACATGTAACTGTGAAAATTATTGTTATTAACATGATATATTTCTGCATCACAAAGACACAATATGCTTTACTGGCAACTCTGCTGCCACTTCATTTTCACAGATATATGGAGCTGTCACTCTCAAATCAAGATGCCTCCCAGAATATATCGTCTTCATTACACCAGCTGCAGGGAGCTTTAGCAGCACTTTGGGGTAAAGACATTTCTGCAAATTTCTAATAAATGCAACCTACCAGAACACAGTAAAAAAGAAGAAAATTCCTTTAATGCCTATGTCATGGGTTCAGGTTTTATATTACAAAGTTACCCTGCTCCTTGGCATTAACAGGGTTACAACAACCTGTGGTCTGTGGTTCTGCAGATGTATCCTGCCAAACCAAACAAATCATGACCAGAGGGAGAGTCAGCTCCACGGCTACAAAGGTGAATTAGTTCAACTTCTTAGTACTTCATGAGAAATGACCTTTTTATAAGAGCTGGCTTTTGAATACAAATCCCGAATACATATTTTTCTTTGTAGCCTGGGAAGTGTAATATATCTCAGTCAGTAAGAAATTTTCATTATTTGGAATGCTTTTGAGTCATTCTTTGTGATTTTTTTTTTTAAACTTCTGATTCTGCCCATGGCAACCTTTGGTGTTGTTCACATTAAAATCCTGCAGCATAGAAATGGAAATGGTGGAACCATGTTTTAGACTTCAAGAGCCTGGTACAATGTTAGAAGATTTTTGCTCTACAGAACAAAGAATCAACAAAATGCAGATTTGGAAATCTAGGCCCTTCAGAAGTTACTGAGTCCCGATGTTTAAATACTCTGTGGCCTTCTAAGATTCCAGGAGTTACTGAAAAGTCCAAAGAAAAGGACAAATAACAAAGACGAGCTTGTTGAAAGCAATTTCATGGTTCCATATGACCTGCACTACCAGAAGAAAATATTTAAACTTTCAGAGATCAGAAAGATTGGAAGCCAAATTCTCTTGATTTGAGGTAAGATTCAGTGGGAATACAAATCTCTGGAAGTTAAAATTTTCAGCTATTTTAACTCAGAAAATACAATCTATCCAAAACTCAATGCCTCATGTTAGGTGAGGTGGTAAGAGCATGGCCACCTCCTCCAGCCACTGCTGCCCAGCACCGCCCCTGTTGGGCACTGGGGCCCAGCCGGGTGCCCTGGGGTCTCTGCCCACGCTGGGGGATGTGGCTGCTACTTTCCCCTTGTAGGTTCAGGTGGCAGCCAAGCTAAGCACGTATCCCAGAGACACACAGACACACAGAGAGAAAAAGGTCACTGACACGACTGGCCACTGACTTGATCAGGGCAACCTTTGAGAGCACTTACACACAGGGCTCACATAAAACACAGACAGCCGAGACCCCTTCCTGCTCTCTGGCTGGTAGGGACTGAAGTTCACTAGTGCAGGCACACACAGTGTTCTCCAGCTTCTCCAGCACATTCACAGATTGCTCAAGCACCAGCACAGCCCTTCTGTCAGCCCAGAAACCCTACCTTCATCCTGGTTCCCTTACCCACCTCACTCCTTCTCCCCAGCTGGTCCGGCCTGAAGTTTGCTGCACACATACAGCACCAGCACTCACACTTGTCCCTCATGCACACCACATTCACACATCCACCAGATGTACAGCATGGACCCCCCTGCCCACCAAATACCCCAGCCTGGACCCAATGCCCTGCTATTCACCAGCTGGTCCAGCTTAGGATTTGCTAGAAAATATACGCGCACCATCTTGGGAATATATGGACATTTGCACGGCCAGCAGCTGGCACCAGGCACATGGGTTGTGGCCTGTGGCCCCATTCTGGCTGCCAGTGTGGAGCCCACGCTCACCTCAGTCATGCCAGTCCCCCCAGCAGCTGGTTTGGGAGCACACACTGCTCCCACTCCAGGGGCTGGGGGCAGAAGGCCCCAGTTCGCTCCAGTAGCTGATGCTCGGCTCCACTCACTCCAGTAGCTGGCACCACAAGTGGGAGACCTGCACTTGGCTCCCATCGCTGCCTCTTTCTCGTCATCCCTTGCTGCCTTGGAAAAGGTCATTAGTCCTTTAGGGTATTGTTAAAAGAGCAGATACTTTCCCTCTGTAAACTCTTACACCCCAAACCCAAGAACACCATTAGGAATAAACAGGAAAGGTGTTTGGGAGACTCTTACAATTTTAAGCTACAGTAACTTTGAGTTTTACTCCAAAGGTGCAAACTAAAACATCCCCCACACATTTGCAAGCAGTTATTTATAGGCACTGAGTTCAGTGAGACTCATGGCTTTGGAGTTTATAGTTTGATGTAAATCCATCCACTAACACATTTCAATTCCTGATCTGGAAGTGGAATGAAGCAGGCAGTCACCTGAAAACTAAACAGTATATGCATCTCAGCGGTGGTTCCCAAACTGTGTGAACCTTCTGGATGCTGAAAGTTGGACATCGCAGCAAGGAGGCCATTCTCACAGCTTGATTGTGGCCCTGATTGGTGTTACCTGTGGAGTGCGAACATCTACTGGCTGCAACTATTGGAAGCATTTGTGCAAAAATGCATCTATTTTTACTGCAAACCTTAAAAATGAGCCAGTTCGAACAGAGCAGAGTTTTCACAGAAGAGACAAAATGCAGTCTTTTTCAGTCACGCGCATAGCCACATTTCTCAAATCCTCTCTCATGCTAATTCATGCCACCGAGGTGACTGGTGTTTTGTGTTTGCTTGAATGCTGTTTTATACACCTTCAACAAGCATCGTCACTAAGCTGCTGCAAGATCACTACAGTACTGCTCAATATTTAGATGTTGTTCTAAAAATATTCACTTAAGTGTGTAATGAACAAAGAAAGAGCATCACGCTACAACAGCAGGAGACTTTTTTGGGATATTCAGGAAATTGATAGGTACTGTTGAACTCATTCTTCCTATGGGATGCAATATGTGACTTCCGATAGAGTTTTCATCTAAAAGGGGCTTTATCACCAGAAAGATATCTTTTCTGAACACAGATGAAAACAATGTTATCTCAAGAAGATACTCAGAAATGAATGTCAACATGAAATAGGACTACCAGACAAGAGCTACAGAAAAGTAGATATACAACCCCCCCCCCCCCCCCCCCCCCCCCCTTTTTTTTTTTAATTGGTTTGTGATTCCCAAATGGGATTCCTTTGAGAGCAGGTATTTGGATCAGTTTATATAATTGGCAAGTGAGCGTGGGGACAGATTATGAAAGGATGGTCAAATAATTTGTGCTCTGCTGAGTTTACACAGTGGAATGAGTCTGAACTAAAGACAGACTTGAGAATTAACATGAATCCCAAAGCTCTGCGTATACTGAAATAATTAGTGTCAGCTCAGCAAGGCAGTACCAGCCTTTTTAGTCTTTATGAAATATTTGCTGGCAGGTGACTAGACAGTGACTAGCTTGCTTGTCACTCTTGATGATGTTTTCCTACATTAGAATAAATCATCAACATGACTCTGAATTTGGTATGTAGAATTTCAAAAGCATCTTGCAACAACAATTTTTTTTTTAAACAACAGTTCTTTTTTATCTTCATTTGTTGACGATGCATTCTCATGACCTTAATTTCTCTGGTGTTGTTTAAATACGTTGTACATGTTTTCTGCTGTTTAAAAGCTGTGAGACAAATGCAGTAACAAAGTCTGGTGAGTACAAATGCCAGAACTATTCAGATCTCTAACTGAAACATCCAAGAGCATCTCTGGAATAACAGCAACAACTAACCACGAGCCCCAGAAAACTCTCCTGTACTTTTGAGTTTTCAGGGATCTAAAGTTCAACTCAAAAAAAAATATGACACCAAATTAAATTAATTATAAAATACAGCTTCAAATTCTGTTTTTGCTGAATAACAGTTTTCACTGAGATAACAACTGCTCCTTCTCTCATTGCCTTACTGGCCATATGCTTTCCAGAATCTCAGGCAGAGATCTTTGAAAGATAAAATATTCCTCTACCTTTTGTAGTGTCATCAGAACACAATCTGTCCACAGTCCTTATCGCTATCAAATCAACCATATCTGGTGCTGCTGCTTTAGGGTGGTTTCCCTCCTGTTGCCTTTGTGAGGTGCTTTCACCCTGTTATGCATGAAGAAACGATGACAGGCATTTGCAGCAAGATAGAGAGAAGTCCATGATTTCCCAAAACTCCACCTAGTGTCTTAATTATTGGGTTACAGGAATTATGATATCCTCCAATTCACTCTGCACTCACAGCCTCAGAAAGACCATTTTATGTGTTAGGATCTGCTCCCACTGTGCTGAGTTCAGCAGCAGAGCAGACAGCAGCAGCACCAAAGAGATGCTCTGCACCATCAATGCAGGCTGAGACTGAGCTTGTGTCTAGCTGCAGGAGGTTCTACTACAGCACAGCATTGTCTATCCCTCCTCCATCTGCCCTAGCTGCATCCCCAGAGCAGGGAAAGAAGCTAAAGCTGTACCCTGACGTGATACTTGAAGGCTGCGTTTGCACAACTGGAATTTTATAAGTATGTCTGTATTATGCATAAAATCATCCTCTCTACACCAACAAACAACACTGCCAGTATTCATGAAATGCCTCCAGCCTAACCTACTCTTCAGCAACTCCCACATCTCAGATCCATTCATGAGCACAGGGAAGACAAATCTACGGCTCCCAATTTTCCTGATGAGCTGTAGTCCATGTCATCTCAACATCAAATTCACCAGACATACCGTTAGAAGAACCGTCCTTCTTGCGTGTCAGGAAATCTGTCCAGAAGATACTGCATGCTTTTCCTGGTCTCTGGCATCTGAACTTTGGTTTTAGGCAGAAACTAAAAACCAGAAACCAAGAAAAGCAGATTTTCTGTTCAAAGCCCACATGCTCTGCTCTGATGAAGAGTCACATCATCTCCTTAAGACACAAGCCAGGAAGACTGTCATTGAGCATGATTCCCGAACTCTGTTCCAGTGGTTTTCAAATGGCATCTACAAACCAACACAGTTCAGGACTACCTAATATGTCTGGAACAACTGAATTTGTTTTACATCATGTTGGAGATATCCCTTTAGCAAGGCTACAAGGGTAATGAAATCCAAGTTGCAATACCACAGCTCATTCTACAGCAGAAAGAGAAACACATGCCAAATGGAAATTTAAATCCACTTTCCAGTCTGAAAATGACACGGTGACGTTTATAATTCGTTACAACACGATCAAATACCAAACATAGAACATGTGAGCATGGTCTTTGGCAATACAGATAATTAAACAAGCATACGATTCTATGATATAAAATTGCCATAATTTAGTAATTATGCCTGTCTATTACTTCAGGACATTGATAAGCTAGAGAAATACAGCTAAACCAAAATGGATGAAAATCTTCAAGTTCAAAGAGAAAAAGTGATTACGAAGTGTGGGATGAAGAAAAACAACAGGACAAAAGACCATGCTGAGATGTAAATTTCTTATGGATTTGGATTTGGCATGATCTAATGCCTTAGTCTTCCTGTTAGGGCAGAATTGTTTAAAGCTTGCTAAGGAAGCAATGCAAACCACTCCGTGCTAGCTGTATTATTTAAAACCTACATCCTGCAAACCTGGGATCACCTATGTGCTGCTCTGAGGTGTTCCACTGACTCTTCCAATGGGCTTGTCGTCCATACAGATATGGACACCACCACTGAGGTTAAATCAAAATGCAGCCATTGCATCTTCTGCTAATAAAATGTTTCTTTCTATGAAAAGTGCATCTACAGTATTCATTGTGAGCAGTGGTTGGACAGGGAGTCTGTCTCAGAGCACATCCTCCCTGTATTTGGTCAGGAAGTCATTAATACACGGAGAATAAACTGCAGGACAGTGTGGCAGAATTAATTCTCTTTGCAACTCTTGTGTTTATAGGGTGTCTATCAGTTAAAATGAACTTGAGACGTACGGAGGTGAACTCAAAACCTTTTACTGAAATGGCAGGTCAAGCTCTCAGAAAGTAATGTGAAGTTGAAGGTAGCACAGCCTCATCTGTGAGGACTGTGGCAGAGATCTTTCTTCTCAAAGGCCGCTTTACAGAAGGTGTAGGGCCTTCCTGAAGTCCATGCCAGTGACTTCAGTGGCATCTTAATGGAGTAATTTTCAATGCCTTTTCAGTCTAGCATTGCATTTAACGATGCAATAAAACCTGCTGCATTCAGAAGAGGACATTTATCTACAACCCTAGGGACTTGGGTTTCAGGCTTGAATACCAAATGGATTTAGCAAACTTTGCTCCAAATGGGTGAGGTTGTTAGGTGCTCCAATGGAGCCCATTTATGCCATGACACCGAGAGCTCATAGAGACTCCTTGCCTGCATTTAGCACTGGCAATAAAAGACAAGGGGGAATAGCCATGTGGCTGGTTTTAGGTTCTTGCCACTTCAGTCTGTGGCTTAAGACCTTTAATTTTTGTGAAACTCAGGCTAAGCTCAATTCCCACTCGCAAAAGAAGTTGAAGAAAATACATAGTAAGAAGAGGATGTGTGGGTTCCCTGTAATACCAAACCCTATGTGTACTAGTGAAAAGAAGGCTGTGAACCACTGACTTTCCACTAGTGCATAAATAAAACCAGTGAGTGTGAAGAAATACCAGCTTTCACCTTCCGCTACACTTAGCAGTAGCCAGTCTCGCCAGCTGGCATGTCTCCCCTCCCAGCCAACCTGCCTTTGATATCCGTCAGCCTCTGGCTACAAAGACATCTGGAAGTTATTATCCAGCAGAGCGTATCACAAACCCATTTACATAATATAATATCATATTTTGTGTTCCTGCTTAGCTGAACATTTTGGATCACTCTAATGTTTGGGTAAATAAGCCACCATTCTCTGCATATAAATAACTGTGCGTCTTAGGGTATGTTTGTTAGAGATTATTAATTTTATAGGGCTCAATCCGCAAAATGGATGGATGCTCTGGATTCAGCAATAAAATAGACTATTCCTGCATTTGAAATAAAATCTAACTGTGATAGAAGGTGAGGTAATACGGCTTTTATTCCCCAAGTATCAGTATTATTTACGATTTAACTTTTTTTATTTATATACTGGTCTTATTATTTTTACAGAATCTTTAAGACTTTGCACTAGACATTTTTCAGGAAAGAAATAATACTTGGCTTGCTTTGTTTCAAGTGTCACTCCTAGCGTTTAACTGAGGGTACGTGTTTTTAATACACTTTTATTAATGCTAGGAGATACAAAGACAGCTTTAGTCCATTGTTCAAACATATTCACCTTCATCTCTGTTATCAATATACATTTTGAAAACTTCTACCATTTTCTACCACAAAAAATCGATTTAAAGATATTTAATCTGAAGCATTTTTGCTTGTTTCCATGGTAGCTGTGAAAAGGACAGGAGGAAATGGTATTTACCAAACACAAAATAAGACAATGAAAATATAGCTTAGTTCCTTAACAAAGGGAACATGAGAGCACTGCTAAATAAACAGGTGCATGAATTCTGTTCTAAGAAGACAACATTTTGCTGACACCAGGGATGGCAGTGGAGGACGAATGAGCTCTTTTTTCCCAAAATACACCATTTTCCCAGTTTTTGATCTTCTAGCAGAAAGAGATATTTCATTTTGTGTTTTCATACAGTATAATGAAAGGGTTGCAGAACAAAAGGCAAATTTATTTATTTTAGGGTAATTGATTCTTTTGTATTTAGGTCATTGCTGAATTTGCCAAAGTTGAAGGCAGGAAAGTATAGTTTTAAGAAGATGAGACTTCCTATTTTAGACTTTCTTTTATTACAGTCTGTCTATGTGAAGGTATTCTTTAGGAACCATGCAGGTAAGGAATCCATAATTTGTTTTTCTCCTTATCTACCTCCTGGAATTCTGCAATGACTATCTATATTAGCTCTATTTACTAATAGTTTTAAGCACAGTGGTAAATTTAATCAAAGAGAGCATCATATCACGTCCCATTGCCATCAAGACATAAATTGCTATTCATGAATGATTTGTGTCAAAGTGTTCTAAAAACTAGTGTTTTAGCAGCAAGATGTTCCAATGTGCGCAGTACTTCAACAGGGGCATTAAATTAATGTGTTTGCAGAGAAGCCACTAATTGACAATGAGACGTGATTTTGGCAGTAGACTTCTACTTTAAAGATAATGAACAGTGTTCAGATATAGAGCAGAACCCCCTCTGCTCCTAAAACTATACTAATAATTCCTGGTGTAAACAGGAATAGAGGGAACCAATCCTGACAGGATATTTCAAGTGCCAAATCAAGCTGTTTGATCATCACGACTTACAAAAGCAAACAGTGGAACCTCAGCATTTGTGACCTTTATCAAATCTGGCTACATACAGTCAGGAATGTTATGTTTGGTTAGGAACTCATTAAACAAAATTACCTCTCCATTTATAGAAACCATACAATTACAGTATAAAACATTTTAATTAAATCAGCTAGTTAAGCAAAAATTCATTATTTTTTTTTTTTTTTTTTTATCAGTTAGCAGTGGGGCTGCATAGAGCAGTTCACATTAGAGTCAATTAGTAAGAAAAATTGTCAGATTTGGCAAGTGCATGAGCTTCCAGAACACATCAGCTGACAGGGAAAGAAAAGTTTGACTAAAATCGAACAGAGTTATGGCCCCCAGAGGAGGAGAATGAGCCATGTAAAATGCACACACATGCATCAGGCATGCCAACCACACAAGGAGTCTGTGTCAAAGCTGAGCAACTGTCTGAATGTGCAGTGTTCCTTGATTTCTGAAAAATGATGCATGCATGCAGATTTAGGGTTGTGAGGTACCTGGCTGGCTTTGCAGGCTTTGGAAAATTTTAACCAGCACAACTAATAAAACGTGATCAGAGTGACTGAGGAACCAAAACCTTCTTTAGCATTGTAGAGACTGCAAAGCAAGAAAAAAGCTGAAAAATAATACAAGGTGAAACCAGGAAATATTCAAACAGGTAGGCTATAATGCTTGTTTGTAAGTGAGGCAGGAAAAGATCGCTTTTTTGCAGAAGATGCAGCAGGGCCTTTACTGGGCAACTGTAATTAAATGCGAAGTCTGGACTCCAGAGAAAAGACACCCACCAGCTCACGGCAAAGCTCACGAGGTTGCCACAGAAGACTCTTATTCAAAATGACAAATGCTGTTTAATCTCTTTGATCAGAAAACCTAACAAGGTTAGTGGTGCAGATAAGTAACTTGTAGACACAGACGGCAGCCAACGTGCACGCTTGTGTCTTGAGCCAGCATGGCTTTTCATGTGGCTGCTGACCAGGAGACCCACTTTGGGACAGAACACATTGATTTCCCAGTACAATTTAATCAATTTAATTGAAATTCAGAAATTACCTGCACTCACCCACACCTTTCATTTGCCCAAACCTTTGGTAAATTATCATTGTTTTAAGTCAAAGTTTGGTTAACATCACCAAAGCACCTCAGATGTTTTGCTTTTGCATTAGCAGAATATGGAGACCTGCAGGCAACAAACACATTACCAAACAGTCACAAAATGCAAAATGTATGTCTAAGGGGAGAGGAGTCTTGACTAGGTTGGAGAGGCAGCATTGTATTGAAACTTATTCTGTAGTGCCACACTGCACCGATGATTAGAGGTATTGCCTGTACTGTGCACGGCTTTCAAGATTTCAAATGACACTCTTCCTCTTCCATTCTCTGGAAGAATCGCATACCAAAGCAGGTACATAAGAAATCTTTCTGCCTTTGGTAGAATCTTTTATGGTTCCCACAGGTTTCAAGCACCTGTGATCCTTTCTTGTCATTGTCAGGCTCTGAATATTACAAGAGCTTTCAATGAACAGAAGAAGATGACATCATCTACAAAGCATAGCTCTTGATGTACTTTTCTTTCTCATTTTAAGGCTTGAACATCTTATCCCAACATGAAAAGTTCTGATGAGGCTGTTTCCTTGTAAAGCTCCCCACATCAACTTGACCTTTTCACATTCCCTTTGTAAGATCTAATCTTGCAATGCTTCTTAGGTAGGATTGTTTAAGAAACATCTAAATTACTGTTGTACTCTATCTTCTAGTGTTTACAAAAAGACACTTCTACCTTCAAGTTAATGTCATTCTCATAATTGGAAGAAGCCATACACAATGGCTTCAGAACTACAAGTACTTCTCAAGAGTGTGGCTATTAAATTGCATAATACTATGTGCTCTTCTACATGTTACCTGCTTTGATATCTATAGGACAGGAATAAAGGTGGTGGATCTTGTCATATATTATAAAGTACAAAAAAACACACAAAAAAACCCCTAAACTGACACACTACTGTAGCTTGATATTAGCTCTCTCATTCTGCTAGTATCTCATCGAGAAAAATGCATGAAATATCTGGGCTGGAAAGCCTCTTCTTCTACCCCAATAAAACTTCTAATGAGTAATTTTATGGGCAACATTTTCAAAATTGCTCCAAAAAGCATTTCTGTTGCTTCTAGAACTCAGCCCATTACAACTGCACTTCATCACAGAAAGAAGCAGGAGAAAATCTACCCCTTAACAATCCTGTGAAACATTACTTAATCTCTTTTTATTTTTCTAAAGCCACGAGGTTCAAAAGCTACATGAATTAAAATAATCATAACGAATTAAATGTAACAATATTCCTTCTCTTCATAATGTTTGCAAGTAAAAAGATCACAAGAGATTTAAGAGATCACAAGCACCACTGCTCCTTTAGCACAAAGCAAAGTAATTCATTCTGGTACTTCTCCCCAGTGCTAGCATGCGAGTTTGCCCTTTCAAGTTATCCTTTGGTTATTTCAAGAGGCTCTTGAGGAAAGGCTGTTCTTCTTTTATTCCCCAGTACTGGAGTGCACCTAAGCATATGCTTAAATTTGAACACATGAAAACATTCAATTTATCCCCATTTGCATGCTGAAATTTAAGTGAGTGTTTAAATGCTTTGCTGGACGGAGAGAGTATTTGAAATCCCACTGCTACCTGGTGGTACCGACAGCCTGCTTGACCCACCCGGCTATGCTGGACACTCGGGGCTGCCTGCTGCTCCTTGCTCCTTCAGCTGGTGATGCCAAGGAGGCAGAGCATGCAGCCGCTGCACTACCAGCATCCAACCAGCAAGGACCTGACCTCCAGAGGCTGGGAGGATCCAAAGCTCTTCCTCACCCTGAGCTTGTAACAGTGATACTGTCTCGCTGGGCAGAAGAAAAGAAAGATGGACTCTCAGGGCCCCTGACGAAGGCTTTTATTTATTTATTTATTTATTTATTTATTTATTTATTTATTTATTTATTTATTTATTTTTCTCTAAAGGATGTGGCTGCATGAAGGCATTTTTGTCTTTTACTCAAACTTGTGTTTACATGCAACATGGATCACCACAACAGCAAAGAGTTTTTTTTAGGAGATTCAGTCCAAAATGTTTTTTTGAAGCAGCAGTCAGACTCAAGCAGTTAACAACAAAGAATGTGAAACCAGAGGTCAAGCGCTTTGATCTCGCGAGGGCACGGCGTACATCACAGGCAGGCAGTACGCAGCAGTCCGAGGGCTTTGTTTTATCAGCAAAGACTTATTTCTGTGTAGGTAGTTCGATCCTTACGACTTCTTTTTGTTTGAAGGAAGACAGATCTGGAGTGAATTTCACTTCAGGATGATCTTTCTAGTATGGCTTTGAGCCTGACCCTTGGTAAGATGCTGACTATTTAAGAACTAAATGCAGTGAGTGCAGTGCTCAGAAAGTTCACGTAGTGGGCTGATTTTCCAAGGCAATGAGCACCTGTATGTCATATCTTATCTTGGTTTCAGTGCAAGGCAATGTGATTGAACACACCTGAAAATCAGGTCAAGAAAGTTCACATGCTGTCACAAACAGCACTTTCTGCTCATGCGACGAGTAAATGCTAGATGTTCAAATTCACTTAAGCATGAAGTCAGACAGGCTCACCTGATGTGTCTCCAGCAGACTTCCACAATTACCATGATCAGTTTCACTGGTAACAGCTATATGATACTAATGTATTAATTTACCCCCAGAAGTGGTCAAACAGGGCAGTCTTGGGGCATCCATTGGACAGCATAATGAGCTGGTCCTGAAAACATGCATAAATAGGGCTATAAAAAGGCAGGATGAGAAATACAGTCCTTTTTCTTCATCCCCTCTCTAGGGATAACACAGCTTGCCATAAACTCCATCCCCTTGATGCCATGTATCATACCTCATCCCGATACAGGGGAAGGAGGGAAGGGAAATAATTGAGGTAGCTTTCCCCCCTGCTCCTTCCAAGCACACCCACTTGGAAAGTGTCAGGGTAAACGGGAGCAATGGAAGCACAACTCCTGCTCAAGATGTCATTTTCTTCCATCAAGGGAAGGATACGTCTTCATTGCTCCCAGGCCCTGTGCAGAGCATCCTGGCTAGCACAATAACTGAGGTCATAAACATGATCGGTGCTGAATAAGCCTTTCCTTGCCTGGAGACCTTTGTATTTGTGATCAGCAATAAAAGGCTGTATTGGAATTTAAAATCTCAGCTAGGTAAAATGCCAGAGATGATTATTTAAAGGCTTTAAATCAAAAAAGCTGGCTGTAAGAATCAGCTTTTCACATTCATATTGTATGGATGTGGATTCCTACCTCAGTAATGAAAGAAGCCCCAAATAAGATGAGACATAATAAAACACAAGCTAGGCTTAAGCAAGGATTGTTTTTTGACAATATTTCTCAATGTTTTAAACACTAGCTGCATATCCACATATTTGCAAGATTTTAATTGCACGATTTCCAGTGATTTAACAGTGAAAATTACAGTTAACAGATTTAACAAAAATTTACATATTTCCATGCTCAGAATTTGAGAAGCTAAGACAATGAGAAATTTAGGTTTACACAAACAAAGAAAAGAAAATCAAAGAAAACTTTTTTTTTTTTTTTCTTAAGTAAATCACTAGCAGCAAAGATGACTGTCATCCTACATGTCCTGAATTTATCCTGGATATCCAAGCTCTTTTGCTATAAATTCCTTTCTATGCTGCATTTCTGTGATCCCAATTTTAATTCATAGAGAACAACAGAGAAACAGGATAAACTAAAGAAGAAAAAAATGCCAGAAATGACTTCTCATTTTTAGATGCATGCAACCATAGAAAAATAAAGCTCAAAATGAAAGAGTGGGCCAGAACTTCAGACGAGACAAAGCAGCACTGGGAGTGAAGGATATGGAGCAGCAAGGAATGACAAGGAGCTTGGACTGTATGGACATGGGGATAGTGTGGTAAGTGGAGCACGAAGGGCTATACATGCATTCATGCACTTCGGAAGACTCGAGTTTCTGCAAATAAGAAGCAGAGGGCACTCTGAAGACTGAAGTCTTCAGCAATGTCACTGTTCACAGACATAATCTTCATCTGTGGACTTGTGGTTAAATCAATATCCAATTGTTATACATAACAGCATGCTCTCAGAACGAAGACATTGCACTGCTAATTCCAGATAAGTAAGGTCTGGCTTTACTGGGTTTTCTTCTGGAGAATTATCCCACTCAAGTTTATCTTTCATAAATGCTGACACAAGCTACAAGGACTTAATATTATTTCATAAACAACTTTTTTTCTATTCTTTCTTTTGCTTCTTTATTCCAAATTATACCCACAGGTCTGACTGATACTTTCAATTGGAACAACAGGCAGCCAGACAAGAACAGTGTAAGAAACTTTATCTTAAGTATTTATTGTTATGCTAGAATATCACTCAGTTTCCTCTGGGGTAATTCGGCACTCCTGTGGGAAATATGTGACCTCATTTGCATTTTCTAATTGAATTGCTATCAGGTTTCCTGCAAGACTGAACAAAAAAAGTTCTTAGACTTACTAACACCACTTGTATTAACCAAAAAGTTTACCTTCAAATGCTTTCTGGGGAGGAAGGAAAAATGTATGCTTCATGTATCATAAAATGTGTTTTTAAATATTTACCTTCTTTGCCATGATTTCATCCTATTAGCATTAAACTTTACTGTAGTCATTGGATTTTATTTTATTTTTTTAAAGCAGTTGCCAGAGAAAATTTGCAGATTTGCCCAGGTTATTCAGTTATTCAATGCAATTAGCACATTTATTACGCCAACATTAAGAAGCAGGGGAAGCTGTCACTGTATTGGGTCACTTGCCATCAAAATGCCAGCTTGCACCCAGAATAGCTGCACAGCTGTGGAATCTGAGGCACAGGCACAAACACTGATTTTGCAATGAAAGCACCCCAGGGGATGCCTGTCCTGACAGAAGCTACCCTGAACTGATTTGCTACTCACCCTGAGGACATGCTGGCCACCAGCAAAGCTCTCCAAACCTGCTACGTGAATTTCCTTTCTTAGATACAGAGATAATAAAGGACCACAAACACAAAGGATCGCGTTCATGAGGGTCTTCTCATCTGAGCCCTCCTGGGAAGTAGGCTGCTTTTTGCAGGCAGGCTATGGAAGACAAGGCTTGGTCCTTCAGGACAAACTGAGTTTTCAGTAGACCAGAGACCTCGCTTCTGGCCCCCTGCAACCTTGGCTACTACCTCAACAACATTAACTCTCCTATAGCATTTGCTCCGTACTAACCATTTTACTCTGTACTAACCTCCACAAGAAGCCAAATGTATAACAAGGGCCTTTCAAGGTGTGATGATCATATATTCTTGAAGCTTTAATCCATAGAAAACCATAAACTAAATTCAGATTTGGCCTTTTAATGATGATTCAGGAAGGAGAAGAGGGGCAGCAAGATTTCCTGGTGCAGTGAAGCTGCCTCAGCTGAGGGCCACCAGTCACGGAGAAACACCCTGAAACACAGATGCTGGGCGAGCGAGCCAGAAGGACTTGTTTGTGCTGTAGGTGCCAGCAAACAGAGATCACTAGGTGCAGTAAGGCAGATTTCATGCCAATTATTTTTAATGTCTGGGAGCTGTTTAGCATTTTCACAAAATCAGTCACATATTTACCAAGTAAAATGGAAACGGATGCACGCACTAGAACAAAGAGTTGGTCTCTCTCCCTCTCTCATGTTACCTCCTCCTTTCTCTCTTGCATTTGCCATCCCCATACCCTTAATATACCACAACAGTGTGAAAAGTCTTTAAAACAATGATGTAGTTATGCTTGAGTCATATTATACCTTACAAAAACAAATGTGAATTCTGTTTCTAGTAAAAGCCATGAAATGTAGTATATTAGGGTCACGGCCTGAAACATATTATACTGGATATTGTTGTTTTGTTTTGTTTTTAGCATAAACACTATTATTTTTGAAATAAACTCATAATCATATTTATTTCTTTAGTAAACAAAGGATTATTTTGTTGGCAAAAAAGCACAAGCATTTAAATAAAATAGAAGTCAAATGCCTGCTATAGGAACCCACTATAAAACTCCTTGTGACCTTGTCATTAGTCTTGTTTTCTATATTTTTTCAGCCTCAAACTACACACTAATAAGGCTTTTAGAAAGGAGGGATATGAATTTTAAAAAGCTTAACGCTCTCTATTTTGAACCAGAGTTCAGCTTATATTAACATTAGATGAGTGTTGAACCAAATATTTTACTAAAGCAGAAATGTGTACTTACTCAGTTTTCTTTCTGCTACAAGAAGAAATTTAAAGCAGTCTATAAGACACCTTACTTTGTGCCTTCAATATTTAATTACTTTTAGAGGGAAGCAGTATTTCTTTGGTTAGAAAACAGCAAATACAGCTGACATAATATACAGGGCTTAGCTCTATCTTGCACAAGCCAGACTTTTACTGAAGAGCAGCAGAAATGTATTTATATGACTCTAAGCCATGCAAAACCTCAGGGGTCAGCCCACCGGGTGACTAATAGATTTAAGCCTCTCCAAGTCTTTTCCATCTTGTCTCACACGTGATAAAAAAATTCCCAAATGTTGCAAACTGTCACGTTGCAGCATTCTTACAATAAGACACAAAAAACCTCTCTCATTCTTTCCCCTCCTCTGCCCTCTCTGCCCAAGCGCTACAGCAAAGAGGAGAGGAGAGGAGAGGCCAGTCTTGCTATTTGACAGCCACCACCGTGCATTAATCCAGTCTATAGCCACAGTCAAGTGGCTCTGCCTGTCCGTTCCCAGGTGACATCCACCTTCACCCTTGCTCTGCAAGGTCTTCAAGATCCAGCAATAAATCAGGCTCCTCAGCTAATTTCCTGCCAAATTTATGCGAAAGGTAACCCCAACTATAACAATGTGTTTAAGCAGTTTAAGCATAACTGCCCATCCATCAAAGTTTTTTTTTTTTTTTTTTTTAACAGGCAGCAGACAGCATAACCATGTTTACTCAGTGTCACACATGATCTTCAGCCCAGACTAACATTGAAAATGAAGGAGAACTGCTGCTGAAGATAATATGGAAGAGGTAGGCCAGAGACAGCTATGCAAGGAGCAGAGCAGAAGAAATGTGTTTTTGTGGAGCAGTCCCTGATTTCATTGCCACCGTGCAGCCCACGGCTGTATTTAAGTGAAGCAATATTGCTGTCGGATTGCTGGGCAGGGACAGATCCTTCCTGCTTTTGAGCTATGTGTATGAAACTAAGCAAGCAAGCAAGCACTGATAAACTCCTGTCTGAAACACAGAATGGTGCGGGCTTTGGAGCTGGTGTTGACTCCAGCTGTGGAGAAGGGAGAACTCTGGCACTGAGCAGAGGGGATGTTTGCCACTGCGGTGCCACGTTGTGTGTCGCTGCCCTGCTGGTGCTCACAGCCTGTGAGCAAATGTCCCTTAGCAGGCAGCAGCAATGCTCCCTGTCCTTGCTGCTCTGGAAGAAAACAAGCCCAGATGTCCATCTGGAAGCCCTGCCTGGGTGCACGCATCACCCCTGAGTAGCTGCAGGACCATGCAGAGTGCTCGTGGAGAGCAATGAGGCACTGTGAAAGCTGGGGAGATGTCTGCAGCGCAGCAGAAGCAGACAGTGCATGACTCCAGGACTACACTGTCACATAGAAATCTGAATTTAACCTTGTTTTTCAAGATTATGGTTGACTTGGCCTCTGGAGAGAGAGAGGCACCTTCTGTCTGCAGGTTTTATTTCAAGTTGAGGTAGAGTATTAGCAATGAGAAGCAAACACAAGGTATATAATAGCATATACCTGCAGTACATAACAGATCCAAGTGGTTATTTAAATATACAAAAGTATGAGCTTAGAGAACGCTTCCCCACTGGCCACGTAAAATCATTTACATCAGGGAGGATCAAAGAATATTTGCATGAAATTTGCTGCTGCTTGTGCCATTTTCTACCTGGACACATGCCCTGGAAGCACAGACCAGATGACACAAACAATCCTATGCTGCACGTGACTTTTAAAGGCTTAAGGAACAGAGGCAAACGAAGAATGAAATAGGAAAACAAGTTCTGAAAATACCTTACCTTGTGTCCATTGTGTTGCAACTTCTCTCCCACCAGAAACCTGATGATCGCCTCCCATCTGCCCAGGGTCTGGGGATCCCAGGCGGTCACCATCAGGATCAGCTGCTTTGAGGGCATTTGCACCTGGTGGACAGCATACATGGTCCCATCTGCTCTCACCTTGAAGTCCAAGCTGTTGGTTTCATACCGAACTCCCTTGTTACCGGCACAGTTATTAAATTTTACTAGAACAGAGAGCAAGAGATGGAAGAAACGTGTGAGATTGGCGTGATAAGAAAAGCAATCAAATACAAGTTTCAGACATTTAATTTTCACTGATGTCTTCTATATCTCTAATAACCATCAAGGAAATGATTTAACTGTTTCTTCGACCTTTCAGGAGTGCTCTTGTGCTTTATCTCCATTCCCAGGGGAAGAAGTTGTAAGCCATTTTTAAAGTATTTGATACAGTTTCATTAGATCTCAAACACAGCTGTTCCCCATTTCTACAAGTGGATTTCTCCCTTGTTGCCATTATCTTTTAAATTCGACTGGAGTCTATTACCCACACTGTGGGTATTTTTTTGCACGAAATGTTCTCCATTTCCCTAACCCTTCAATAACCTACTTACCAGATAGCCTATTTGCACATTCTTAACTGAAATTTAAAAGCCCAGAACAATTCCATTATCAGAAATATAGAGGCAAAAAAAAATTACATGAAGAAAAACTAAAACCATTTTGGGGAGCGCATTCACTGCTGGAAGCAGGTACCCACAACCAGAGCTCCCATCCCACCCTGGCTGACCACTCCACACACTGCAGCTACAGCAAAGAGGAACTGTAAAACTTTGCTTCACAAACCACAACTCGTCATTTAAAAGCTTACACTGTCAGATCCAAGCTCCCCAATGGCTGGTATTTTTATTTTTGGCGTTTTTTGGTCAAATTCATTTACAGTCTAGTTTGAAAACTGTTTTTATTGGCATTATGAAGCATGTCACATACATTAGGCTGGAAAAAAAACAAACTATTGTATGACAAAATTGACAAATCTGATAGAAATTGAACCTGCAGCTAATCACATAGGAAACAAAACACTTTCTGCCATTCAAGTAATCCACGGGGTGGAACACACATGTGGTGAAAGAAAACATATTGTACCCGTAAAAATATCTCAAGTGAGTGTGAATGGATATACAGCTTCCTAGCTAGTCCTGTTACATGAGCTCTGTAATGCTGCAATTTCCGAGAGCTTTGCAGCAATGCTCCAAGATAAGGAATACCATCTAGCCCAGGTTTGATGTTGCCTTGGCAGGCACTTTGCAGAAGAAAAGCAAGGTAAGATGAGTCCTGCTTAGACTGGCTGTGGTGGGAGAAGGGATGCAGAGGCAATCCAGGCTAGAGGAGCTCCTGGGGCCAGTTTGACCCCAGCCATCTCTTTCTCCCTGTACCATAGCTGACTGCTTGTGCAGTGCTGCTTTGAGCTGAATCAGGGACTAATCTGGATTTAAAGGAAAACACCCAGGGGATGCCAAAGGGGAAAGAAAAAGGAGCAAGGAAACTGCTAACTGAAAAGCCCCCAGTACCACCATGCCATAGAGAAGTGAGAGGAGCAGATCGTGGTGGAACTTCTTTCCATAACTGGGGTGCTGTGATCATGCCATAACCATACATCTACAAAGGCTTTTTCAGGCTCTGTATTTATTTAAGCCACATTAGTACTTCTTTATGTGTGTAAATATATATATATTATAGCATATAATATATATATAATAGCAAATTATTCAGCACAAAGTAACTGTCACACACTGATTTACAAAAAAGAAGATGGCTAATGTTACCTAGTATATAAAAAAAGTGTGGGTAATGCTTTTAAGCAATTTCATCATTATAGACTACAGCTCTAGATTCTGGAAAGCCAAGGAAAACAAAAGTCCCTTAGTTTTGTTTTGGAAATCAAAACTGCCTGTCTTTATCTTTCACTGTCATTCAGCCTGCAATAAATAACCTCCATGTCTATCTCATCTGAAATGCTTTAGTCCAGACATTTGACCAGTTAACTCTGCTTTCTATCTCCAGAAGCATAACAAATGGTTTTTGGTGTAATAGGAAGCAGCATCTCCTGCATTACTCACAGTCTGAATGAAACATTGGCCCCCATTGTTGTAAGGGACAGGATATAACTTAATTGCCACTTTGACCACAGTTTGAATCTCTTGGCATCTTGCTTTCAGTCAGTGAGTGTCAGAGCAAGGTGCAGATAGAAGACTGAAGATTCAGCAATCTGGAGTGGAGGATCTCTGTCTTATGAAGGTAAGACTTCCACCAAGCTCAATAAAGAAAGAAGACACAAAAAAACCATGAAAGCTTACACTTCCATGGTTCCCAGAGCAGCTAAAAATCATCTCAAACTTCAAAGTTCATGTATACAACTTGAAGCAAAACTTTAAAAAGATTTATGACTCCGTGCTGAGGCTTCAAACTTCAGCATTGCCAGAGCTGGAGCTCAGGCGCCTCTCGAATTTTCACATGCCATGAAATTCATGGGCCAAGCCCAACTGGTGCCAATGACTACCAGTCCACTCAAGTCAGTGCTCTGCCTTGAGGTCAACTAGCACACAACGGCTCATCTCCATTAGATCAAAACTTCTTATCTCTTTTACTTCTAAATGATTGACTGAGAATAACGCATGGACCACATTAACTCCAAAACTCTGCTGTGCTATCATTGACTTGACCATAGGGACAATCCCAGGCCAGTGCTCAGACCTGTGCCGGTACTCACTCTAACAGTAAAAACATAGCCAACAAGCCTGTCCATTGCCTTCATTTAGTTTAGACTAGCCTGAAATATAGCAACTCATGAAAGCACTGAATGAGGTCACACACAGAGTCACTGGCAGCTGCAAGAACCAGCACTGGACACCTGGAGCAGCTGTGACGGCCTCGGAGACCCACAAGGTGGCTGATACCAGCAGGGAAGGTCTCACCACCCCTCGAGACCACCCTGCTGTGCTTCATCTATCAGGAACTTCTGAAAATCTCCCTTGCATTCACAGCTATAACAAATATGTGCGAACACACTGAGTGCTTCGCTGCTAATGCGTTATTTATTTTCAGCTCTATGCCATCAGCATTATTAGAAAGAAGGTACATCAATTGGTGTATTATTGCACTCTTCTGCTATATAATGGCAGTGCAAAAAAGCGACTTCTATCTATACCTCCTGAAGTACCAACATATCATATAAGAAAAGACATTTGAAGAAGAGAGAAAGGAGTGATAATGACTGCACATTAAAAACAATTCAGAGCTTACTTTGATTTTATTGAGATTAAAAGAAAGCCCCACAGTGTACTAGTAGTCTGAGAGAAAAAAATAAAATAAATCCCTTCCTATACATGTATGTAGTGATTTCAGGACTCAAAGTACTTAAACATCTGCTTAAGACACAGCGCATTGCTCCAATATGCTGCTCTGGTGTCATATGTCACTGTGTCGACTTTTATGCTCCATTATCTAAAAATGGCTACCTCTTAGACAAAGTCCCTCTGTGCCTTGCTAATTACTTCCATTAGTTTAAAACAAACTTGACTAGAGACAGAGAAAATCCTGAGAGAAATTAAGTTTAATTTTTTAAACAAGCAACATGTCTGCTCCACATTGCTCTTCCCAGGTAGCACAGGTAGATGAATGCTCGGCAATAAATCAGACACAGCCAGCTCCTCTGAAGAGGCTTTAGGAGCTGCAAGCACAGGAAGCTTTCAGGGACATAGGAATTCTATAACACAGTCACTGCTGGGGACTGCACCTCACACGATGGCTTGGAAGGCAGCAAATAGGCCCTGGCTCACCCAAGTGGCACCCCACAAGCTGCATGGAGGGACTCTGGGGACATATGTGGCAGTACGGAAGTGTTTTAAAACCAGGCCAGGTGACGTGGCATGTCCCACAGTGCTGTCCTAGGCCTCGCTGCTACTACAAAAGCCAGGTAGGAACTCGACACTGCTGCAATTCAACCTCTCCGTGATGAAATGCACCGACGCTTTTGTGACAAGTTTTTGACTAATCGATGCACCATGACAGGCAGCAATTTATGTTCTCAATTAGATGACACACGATTGCATGTCAGAAAAAAATGCTTTAATAAATCAGTGCAGAAAGCCTAGGCTGATCCCCTGCCGCACCCCTGTGGGTGCTGCTATTCTCACTGCTGAGGCCCTGCAACCACTGTGGCCATGGGTGAACGCACCTTCGGTGGCTCCAAGGACACCACCACTGAACTCCAAAGCATCTCTCACAACAATGAAAACTAGATATGGCTCTCAGAAAACCCCACTGTACATTAGTACCACCTGAAATCTTTAATTAACTGCTGAATCCCTGTGACTGTCAGGTGATGTACAAAACTCAGTACTAAATTCAAATAGAAACTTCCACTATTCCACCAGTAAAGACCCTGCCTCACTCCCAGAACATACTGCAAAACCCACAGTCATTCATTGTCTTGTGTAAGGGAGTACAATCAATGCCTCAAAAATTGCTAATCATCCTTCCAACTAAGCCCTCTGCTTTCCCTCAGTTTGAGGCAAGGCAGCTGTGGGGGACGTCCACAAACAAATCTCAATGCAAATGTTCTCCTACAGCCACTACTAATAAGAGAGCTTAACTTTGCAGATCACTTCAACCACAGAGCGAAGACAATTCAGAAACTCATCAGGGCCTGAATATTAGGGACCACCACGTTGAGCTGCTGTTAGGTACCGCTGCTGCTATTGCTCTAGGCACCATTTGTACACAGCACAGATGCAGTAAAGATGAACTGCTCACATTTTCACAACATGGTCGCAAGGACTGCCATTAGTAATCCTATGCTCATCCTCCTTGTTTCCCTGTGAAAATGATTCTTTGGAATGTTACATGACTACTAGGAAACAGTTTTTATATGTATATACACACACACATATGTATTTTTCTATGGATATACATATAGAATCACATATATATATATTTAATATTTTTTTCAAATATTTGTGTATACATTTGGAAAAAAACACGTTGTTCTGTACTAAATACCATAACTCAAGGAAAGGAGGTGTCTTCCATATTTTCAAATTCCACCTCACCTCTACTCTATGCTCTCATCAAGACAGAAACTAAAATTTCATTCAATGGCAGAAAATCATTTTTTAAAATTCATTTAGAAAGCTGTAAATCTATGCAATTTGAAGTTGATGCAACTCTTGACTTTAAAATAATTTAATAAATAAACAAACATTGGCTCTGTTTACCAGACTTAGGTCTCTCTGTGGACACAAATCTATCTTTCTTTGACCAGTTTGAAGTCTAAAGAACACTGCATGAATTTAACATTCAAAAGCTGGAGCATCAGTAATTAGGATTTCAGATAAACAGCAGAGCCACGCATCTATCATTTTTACAGGACGGTAAAAAAAAAAAAAAAAAAAAACTTTTTTTAATATACTCTGGAAAAATGTTCAGTGATGCTTATCGAAAGCTTATGCTGAAAACAGCATCAAATGCCTGATGAAAAGAAAACCAAGAAGGCACCCTCATTAGCAGGCTTTTAGGTTTAACCCTTTACCCTCATCATTTTTAATTGCTTCTCTATGAAAGGAGGAAATACAACAATTTGATATGCTGAAATAGGTATTGAGTGATGGGCAGAGAAACTGCAGGAGTCTGCAGCAAACTGCTGGGCATCTAAGGAAAAAAATGGTATCTTTCTTCAAAAAAGACACAGGGTAAAAAAAAATTCAACAAGTTTTGCATTGTTCCCTTTTATTATTTAGCTTGTTAAGCTAGCTGGACAGAGTCAAATGATCAAGTGAGGATCTTGAAAGATGTACGAATACACTGAACCGCCTTGCCCTCCAAATGTCTGAGAAATACATTGAATTTAATAAGACTATAAATGGTATAAACCAAAGAATTCACTTTAAGCCTTATCCTTCTGGATTCTCCTTTAACTTCTCCTAGTCCATTAAAAAGTGCCCCCTCTGGCAAGCTGCACAGTGCTGCAAGAGCTAGAAGGATAACACTTATTTATTAGGATATACCCCCTGGCATGCCATAAGCCCATGGTTCAGGATACGGGTCCCTCCAGGACTCTGTTTTCACCATGGTTTCAAGTATTAGCACTGCAAAGTTGTTTTGTTCCTGATGAACTTCAAAGCAGCAAATACATACCCCTATTTATAGTAGGATCCTCTCTCTCCCTCAGGTCGTGTCTCTTGAGCAGCTTCCCGTACGCCTGGTGTGCTTGTGATGAACCTGCACCGCCAAGTCCACCCTCACAAACACCTCTAATATGGGGATGGCTTAACTACGACCTCTGGAAATTTGGGATGTTGGGGTGAACTGCAGAGTCCTGAGCATGTACAAAAACATCCCTTTTATGCGATGTCTAGCAAATGGCTTCTTTTCCTGCCCTGGCACTCCCAGCTCAATGCTCTCACACACCAGCCCTCATCACCTGCATGGGGCTGGCAGTAGCCCTGGTCAGCATTTGCCGGTGTGTCACCACATCAAAAATAAAAACAAAACAAACAAGAACAGAACTTCTTAGTGGACAGGAACCTGTTGTCTACGAACAGGCATGAAACCACTCAGTTAAGCAAAAATACCTGCGTGTTCCTCAGCACCCTGTGAGCCCACTGCATGCTTCCAAACGGATTTCTCCGTTAAGTGCTAATGCTAAACAAAGAGCGCTGTGCCTCATTGGAAAGTTTAATTTGAGAAAATAAGTACGTAGTGCAAACTTTTACAGGGACACATTTTCGAGGCATATTTCCTTATGCTCACACAACCCCTCTATGATTCTGTGAGGAAATTCTTTTACATCAGTGGGAACAAACTGCAGTGAAGAGAATTCCCGCTGGCCACACTGGAACCCACAGCAAAGCTGGGAGCTGAATCCTGAAATTCAGGCTCACAGTTTCTTATTCAAACTGTTAGACTGCACTGCCTCAATCACCCATACATAGGCTAACCAAATGTAAGAGAGAAAAATTTTAAATGGGAAAACGGACTTTTACAGACACTTCAAAAAGCAAATTTTCAAATTAGCACTGGGTTAAAAAATTAAGAAATGTTACACAGCTTATTACTGAAATTGTTCAATAAAGCAGAGTTCTACGGAGAAACATAAATGCTTGGTGGAATTCTGGGACCAAAATATTTTATGTACAAAAGGCTAATGCTGAGAGGAAGACAAAAGGATCCTGTTTCCCTTGTACTAAAAGAACAAATACATACAGGTACAGCAGGCTTTTCAAGCACTGTGAAAGAACTTGGAAATGTTGCTGTTTCAGTGTTTTGTGGAAACAAAACCTAATTTGAGCCATTCCACTTACAAGCAATGAAACATATAAGTCCTGAGTGCTATTTCTGTCGCACTCCTGCTTACAGTTAATCCAATATTATCATACAAAGCACTAGATTTGCTTTGCAGTTAATAAAATACTCAGAGCCCTTCTTCTCCTGTACAAGAAAAGCAATGCAAAAACAAGAAACAATGATAGCTGTAAAACCTGATAGAAATAATGTATAATTTTCAACCTGTCATTACTAATTTTATGGGTTACATTTTCAACCACATCCCTATAAAAATATTACACTAATAAACTCTTAGTGTCTTTATTTAATATTCATAGTACTGTGGGAAAACCCAACTTTACTGGTAAAAGGTAAAAACGGCTATTCAAAAAGCTACTTCAGAGACTAATAAACATATCCGTAGTGATCACGTTTAAGAGTGTACAGTTTAAGAAAATGCTTTGATACAGAAAAGCGTTGGAAATAAATGGATGTATGTTGGTTGGTATACAAATGTGTATAAAAAGTGTGCGTATCCACACCCTTCGTAAAGCATTGATTACTCTTTAAGGGTTCACAGAGTGAAAAACAAAAACAATGAATGAGTTAGCAGAATTAATGAACTGCCCAACATGTATCAGCTGCTGAAAATGTTTAGCATGATTTAGCATTTTCTTTATGTTACTTTCTTGCAGTACTGCTGCAATTTTACCCATTTTCCATATCTCAGGTCAATGTTAAACATCACAACCAATTTTCTGAGGATTATTTATGATCTCTGAGCTATGAATTCTAATATTTGCCTTACTGGAATAATAATAAATTACCATAACAATTTACCATTTGTAATTACATTAAACAAGATCTTTCTTTATTTATCTTCTTGTAATCTTTAGATACAGTAAATCATCCTATATTGAATATGGAATAATACAAAAATCCTGGCATTTCCAACCTCTTGCATATGTGTTAGAAGTGACTCCATGTGCTAGTCAACCAGTAACACCTCTGCAGCAGCCAATGAGGAGAAATCTATCTCAAGCAGCAATAAGATAAATTTGAAAAGGAACATGAAAGTATTTTACATTTAAAAATGTATTTTGAATTTCCGCACTTTGAGTTCCAAAGCTCAACCCCCTCCACGATCAAATGATCCATACAGGATTTGGGCACACATTATTAAACTTCTAACTACCTCGTGTTCAAGTTCATGTTGTGCCCTCACACAACCAGTACTGCCTCCAACAGGTTTTAAGCTGCAATCCTTGTTCATGCACAGTAATTTATTGAAAACAAAGCAAAACAAAACTGTGGGCTTGGTAGAACTGTACAGAAAATCCATCTTTTCATTTCCAGAGCCACCTAAATGCTTTCAGTGCCTTTTCCAGCTTTATATTCAGTTTTAGCAGCTCTTGCTTACACACGGTTTCTGTTTCTATGGCCAGATGAAAAGAAATAGGAACAATACATTTCAACACACTGAAATTGGGATCCTTTAGAAAGTCATTCTGTCACCTGTACAGTCAGCCAGTAGCAATGAGGAGTTGAGAGTACATTAAAAAAAGATCTAAATCCCATTCAAACAAAACAAAACCAGCCCTACAGTAAACAAAACCCAATTCCCAGACACTGCCTGCCTCCTTCATATTCCCACCAGTGCTATTTTTCATTTACTTGAAGCCAATTCAACTAAAATATATGTTTTTAAGAAGGGGAAAAAAAAAGTGTATTTCACTTTTGGTATTGGAATTGGAGGGGAGTACAGACCCCCTGGAGAGAAGGACTGCAGAACATGATAGAAAAGATGAATCACTGTGGCAACAGCCAGCCAGCCATTAATTTTCAGCAAGCCAGGAGTTGGTCCAATTAAAGCAGGCTTCTTTCTCTACATTAACATGCTTTATTCTTTTTTTTTTTTTTTTTTTTTTTTTTTTTTTTTCTGAAGCTAAAACATCAGCTCGAGACCCCAAAGGCTTTTCTATTTAGGATCAATCAATCTACCTTGCTGCACTGTAAAACACACACTGTCAGCTCTGAGGCTAGCTCAAAAAAAGAGCAACAGCGGAAAAAATTTGATAAATCGACATGTTCTGGCAGTTAGTTGAGGGATTCTTCCTACACTGTCACTTATTTTTATCTGATTAGAAACCAGTATTAGTAAAGGGAATATTACCCTCTATTCTCTTCCTGGTATTTAAAATTGTGCTGGGAGGAGTCATTTGATCCCCAATCTTCTAAATCCAAGCCAGAAGCTTACCACAAAGGCAGAGATGCTACCCAGATTTCAAAAGGCAGTGAGTTTGTATTGGATTTGCATGATGTGGAACTCAAATCTGAGCCTTTCCCCCAGTACAGGAACACGAACCTGCATCTATTAGCGCTCCATGTTAGAGACAGTTGCTGCTTTCCACATTTTTATGCTTAATACTTTACCCTGGGTATGCAACCTCGCCTCTGGTTTTCCAGCACCTATTTTGGCAACAATTGCTTTGCCTGGGATTTCCTTGCCTGTTTGAGATCCTATCACTCTCCTTCCACCCTCCTGAGACATTTCAAAAATGATTAAATAATAAATGAGACAGAGGCCAGTAAGAAGAACACATATATGTTCTGAATTCCCTTGTGTGGGAAGGGCAAAACAGCACCATGAGCTGGGATAACTTAGAGGATTACCCCTTTTTGTGGTGAATGCCACAGTAAATATACTGTTGGCTTCCAGTCTTGTTCTCAATAGACACTTTTATCTTTGGCTAAAAACCTTGACATAGTTTCATTATTGCAGTCCTCCTCTGTTCTTAATAGTAAGGTAGACCAAAAGCCATTGGGCTGAGCAGATGTAGCTTTTGATAAAAATGCAAATAAAGACAACCCCAGTTCAGTATATTTTGATCACATCAACTGCATGGCACTTCCTGTCAAATGTTAACTTCTTATGGACGACCATTTTTTACTCTTTGCTCTTTAAATTCCATGCATCTGTAGGATAGTACCGAGATTCACGATGGCACTAATGAGATCATTTTGCAATTAAAGGCTAAGTAGAAACAAACCTCTCACCACTCTACAGGAGAGTTTGGGTTCTCTGATTAAGCAGCAGTAAACAAACCTATTTCAGTGTTGGTCCTGTTGCACAGGCTCTCTATGATTAACTCTCCAAACAAGATGGACTGATTGACCCCATGGATTAATCAATGAGTTTCTCAGCTTCAGAGCAAAGTGCAAGTTGTGGGAGTTACCTGCATTAGTATGCATTTTAATTATTATTACTACAGCACTGAGTACGTAAATCCCAGGGCACTTTATCTGGACGTTTTACCCGTAGCGCTAATGATTTTCACAACACTCCCATGTTTGTCCAACTACCTACATGGGAAAAGATTTTAAGCATCACTACATGATTTTAAGAATCACTACATGATTCTTGAGGAAAAGCTACAGATTTTACAGCAGCCTAATGCCATAATTATAAAGGGAGGATCCTATGTAATTGCAGGGCAACCTCTAGGTTAAAGACCCCACCCTCCCATGCAGGAGCATCACCGTAAGAAGCTATAGGGTGGAATGGACTGAGGGAAACCTGGGGTGTGTCGCACCAAGCACCTTCCCCTAATCAATTCTGGGCAGAGCAGAGAGCCCCAGCACTACCACTATCAGAATCATCTATGGTGTGGAGCAGTGGTGGGAGGCGGGAGAGCATGCACAACATCTGCACCACTGCAGCCATCCCCACCAGCCCCACTGATAACAGCCCCGCACCTCCAGGGATTCTTCCTCTGCCCAGATCTATCTTATTGCAACTTGCCAGAACGGTATTTGAAACACACAGGGAGCTGAAGGAAAATTTCAGGGAGAAAAAAAAATGTGAACACAGGCATTTGCAGCCTAGGAAGAGAAGTTGAAAGAGATGCTCTGACCGCAGCTGTGTCAGATAGCCTCCGGCTCTTCTCTTCTCCTGCTCTTCAAAAACAAACAAACTCTCAACTCCTAGAAACAGAGGCTGCACATGTCAGGAAAAGAAAAAATCAGACGTACCAGTAAAGACACTGAACTCCTCACTGACTTGACTTGCGTGTAAACAATGACAACTTTGGGCTTGACTGTTCTTATCTTCCTGAGCCTGGCTCAGGAGCAAACATGCACTCATCCAGGGAGGCCAATCACAATATAGCAAATTAGATGTTTCAGGCAGGAATATTAGAATTGAATTTATATATATATATATTTATCTGTAAGAATCAAGGCTATGTTTCACCTGCAGCCTGTGCACCTCTGCTTGTCTGTCTGTACAAAACCAGCAATAGTCCTTTCCTTCAGCTGTAGCCTACACAAGAGTTCAGGTTTCAAGAGAAATTAATATTATATGGACTCAAACACTGTTTGGCACTCTGTGTACTCCTCTGCTTTGACGTTTGGACAAATTCAGGCAGCTTTATTTACAGATCCAGAGGCTCTGGGTTCTGTTTCTGGCACTTGGTCAGAGGGAGCTGAAGAAGTGGCCGTGATGCTGGAGCTGCACTTCGACAGGTAATAAATACTGGGCACGTCGAGAGACAGAGGGGCTGCACTGCTGCAGAGAGCCGTGATGCTCCTGTCCTGGGGCCAGGCTGAAATGCCCACTGACTTCATGGGAAATTCACCCACACAGCAGGAAATTCACAGCAGAAGGGGCACCATGATCATACACAGCTCCACGCTTTCCCACGTTGGTCACTGGCCAAGTGACCACCCTGCTGTGGCCATGTCCTGACATCTATGTCTCTGCAGCCATGGGCTCAGCTGCTGGTGTTTTGGATGGAGGTAAGCAGATGAGGTTTTTCCATCATTTTTCGTCCCCCCCTTCACATGTACCCCTTTCATCCCTTCTTACTGCAGCAGTCCCCACCCGAAAGGCAGCACTGACCTCCCCTGAAGAATGACCTCGGGACTCAAACGACCTTAAAGTTGACAGAGTGCTTTTGGCAGGGCTCGCTATCCTCAATTAAAACAAAGAGAGACTAAAGCCAGTAAATTAGAGGACGTGACAAATGCAGCACAAAGCACTGCCGATCCCAGAAGGTATCAAATTTAGTGTTAAAGTAAAGAAACAATAGGGAAGTCCAAGACATTTCAGAGTGTAGTGAATCAAATTAAATTGCCTGAAATTCCACATGGAATACATTTGACAAATTTCTTTCCCCCTCTTCAGCTTTCTGTTTGAGATGAACTGTCGTCTGGCAGCTTCAAACGTCTGGCACAGCTTCAGCTTCAGTTTGCTGGGGCTGAATCCAAACACGAACCTGAACTTTACCAGTTCTGCTCTTTTTGTAAACATACTTGCTGTGGCTGCCAAATGCTTTCCAAAAGCACACAAAACCCAGAATCCAAAAGGAAAACATTGTCTTGCTGCAATAAAATTTGCATTTTACCCCCTGTTGGTAGCAGCCGGTTTGCAGAGCAGTGGGGCAGAGCCCACCTTGCCCTGTGTTTCGCCAGGCATTTTGGAGGGGACAGCAGGGAGTAGGGATGTTTAGTGGGATGGATGTGAATCCCCTACAGCCAGGTACGAGCCCATCCCACGGTGCTGCGGCCCCGGTGCTGCCTTGTCTCCTGGGGCTGCGGGCAGCTCATAATGCAACAATTAGCAGTAGGATTCTTCAGACAGGCTGGCTAAGACAAGCAGTAAAATGTCATTATACACGTGTCATTGACAGTGAGGACCAGTTTAGATTACCCCTGTGAGTAGTCTCAGGAACAAATTCATTTTAAGGTAGGGAACTTCAGGCAGGGGAAGAGACAGATATAAAGAGGGTTATGATCAAATTGCTCCTGAGAGCAGATAGCATCAGCCTTGATATATCAGATTTTTTTTTTTTCTCATTTTGCTTTTAAAACAGACCTGTTTTTGCAAAATGGTTATAGCGATGGCACAGTTCTTTGAGGCAGGATGCAATTCCTCTCTGGCAGCAGCCCACTACCTATGCAGATTCTCTCTTACAGGTGATATTTTTTTTTTTTTCCTTCCCATTTCTAAAGCTTTTTACAACTACCAAGTCACATAAACTATACAAGTGCAGAAGGCTAAAAGGAAGACACCTTTAGGATGAAGAGCAGCTAATGACAGAGGTGGGTGGATTCTGGCACAACACAGGCAGGCAGATGCTGTTAGAAAAGCGTATTTTGTTGTCCACAAAGCGTCGGCCTCATCTCTCAGAGCCACATGGAGTTCCCACTGCTGCCCAAAATAGACAACATCTGGTTCATATACACTCTGATTTATTGCATCTCTTCTCTCCCCCTGGATTTTAATTATAACTAGATCTTGTAACTATTACATTTGTATTTGGTTTATCCATCAAGATGTTTTTCCAAGCTATTTACTACAAACTGAAAGCTGCATGTAGTTCTAAAAATAGTACAAACCCACAAAAATATGTGCATGGCCTTTATTGAAGAAAGCCCTCTACTGAATATTTAGACAAAGTAAAAGTACCACTGAAACCAATGTTTTGCAAGCAAGTACTTACTTGATTTCCTGAATGGGAACAGACCAAAGAAATTGCTTTTTCTTTCAGTAAAAAAAGCAAAGGAAATGACACACAAAACTGACTACTGCTGCTAATGTTAATCAGCATGGTAATGGCCAAAACTCACTTGTTATTGTACCATTCTGCTCACAGGAATTGTTTTCGGGATGCTGAACTAGTTTTGATGGTCAGGTGTCAACATTTTAAAGAAGCTATCGAAGGTGGCACTTTTTCAGCAGAACGGACATACCGACTGTGCCAGAAGAATAAAACATCGTATCTCCCCTGGGGAAAAAGTAATACAATAATGAATGTAGTAGTTAGAAGCTTTCATATTGAGAGGTTTTTAGGATTTTTTTTTTTTTTCCTCATGAAACTCTTGATCTTTCTGGGAACAAGTTGATTTAGAAGGAACTTTTTGATTTGTATGGTTGAATAACTAACACCACAAAAGAACACACAGTGCAATAAATAAATACCACTTGTGAACTTCAGATCTTTCTGCCGCTGCTTCATCCATCAAAACTAATTCTGTAAAAAACAAAGGATGTGACAAACCCAACCAGCCTTTCCCTTATCTTACAAAAAGACTGAAATCTATTTCTGGAAATGTCATAATGTTTCTATTAAATGATCGACTCTGCTGAAAATGTTTAGCGGTCCTACAGAAAAGCCATGAGGACCAGCAGCCCTCCTCCCTGCAAAACAAATGCAGTGACTGAGCAGCTCAGGTCCAAGTGCTTGTGCAGAAATCCTGTGTTCGTTAATTCCTCCATGACCCTATTCACGTGACAGAATCTCTGGGAGTACGATGAAAAATAGACTTTGCCACAGATACCGAAATTGCAAAGATATGAAAGCAGAAAGCACCGATAGCGTGCTGAGCCCATGTCTGCGCACTGACAAACTTGTGAGGTGGAGTAATACACTTGTAAGAAATATTTTGGCTCAAAATCATCTTTTCAGTTCTAAAGTACCTCATCCAAACAGGTATCTTCCCTTCTTTCAAATCCACACTGACATCCACTACTTCTTGTTTCTTACTAGAGGAGATACTACTAAAAAAATCACATTCCAGGGCAGTTTTCTTAGCTCTTCCCATCATTGTGCTGTCTGGTCCCTTTCGTTTCAATTCAGTTTGGAGAGTTCTAAGCTGACATCACGAAGTCAGGCCATGTAAGGCCACAAAAGTCGACTATGAAGTATGCCTTTTTATTTGTTTTTTTATTTTTTATTTTTTATTGATTAGTTGAAAAAGACACATTGACTGGCTGATTTATTTTAAAGGTTAAATGAGCATGATGAATGGTATCAAAGAAAGCCCTACTCAACCCTGATACCCCTTTCGTTTATGAACTATACAGACATCAATAGCCTAAACATATAATTATCCTAATTTACTGATAGGTACCAGAGTGTCATGAAGAAACCTGAGCTGCAGACTCATCCTCTTCTTACAGATGTGAAGGGAGCAGCTGGCACTGACCCCAAAAGGACACTCTGTTGGCTCTTACGTGCTGCTACCAACACTGGTAGTAGCACTTCAACACTTTAAAGTCACACATTTGCAGTTTTTTTAAAACCAGGCTTTAGTAAGGACTGCCAGCTACTGCTGTCAGTAATGTCTAGCTCAATGTAAACACTTCGTTAGTAACGTGATGAAACTACACCTTAAGGTTTATTCTAACCACTAAAATAAATCTTTCCACAGAACACATATGCACTTATTTATGCTGCACTTCTATGACCACACTTTTAATTTTTAATATTTAATTATTCATTGTGGATCATGTCTGAATTTAAGCTAATATGCAAACATGAGGAAGAAAGGGCACTTGTTTATCCCTTTATCTCACTTTTTTCCAATTAACTCAAGTTGTTCATTAATCACATTACTTTTCTGCTATGTGATAAGAAAAAAGAAAGAAAAAAAAACAAACAGCAAACATCCAAACAAGAAAAAAAAAAGACTCAATTTATAGAAAATATTTTACAAAATTTGCTTTCATGAATAAACTCCATTAAAGCAAGTATTTGTGTATAGGGATGGCTCATACTATTGACTTAGACTGCAAGCAGATTTTTCCTTCTTTTTTTTGCTTTTAATACCCTCACCACTATGAGTGAATTGACCTAATAACATATTATATTATGGAAATTAGCACAGTTTCATGAAGAATTTTGCCTTCTGTTCCATACTTGCCATGGCAATAAATGCTGCATCAACTAGCAATTTCATTTCTATTACCAGGTGCTATACCTGAATTAATTAAAAACAACATTTTGGGGAATTGGGGGCTTAACTACAAGTAACCAGCTTCTACATTTGTGTAATAAAAAGCATGTGAAAGGTTGAAATAAGAAACAAGAAAGATATTATTCAGTCCATAAAACCACACAGTTTTAATGACATTTCTGACCTTTAAAACAAACAGTATGAACAATGCATACAGACCACTGGGCAAATAATAATAAAAAAAGTGATAAGAAAAGTCAGCAAAGAAAAGAGGAACTACCCATGAAAAATCCTCTGAAGCTTCAACAGGACCAAATTTCCACTTAAAAATAAAAAAGAAAAAGAAACCCACCACCAAACAGCACCAGCCACATTGTCTGAAGAAGGTTCTTATCAACCACTGGGGTGTTCCTATGATTATTCTGATGTCTAAGAGTTTCTCATAAGTATTAGAGACATTTTACTGTTTGAAACATGGTTGGCAAAACAGAAAATGACTTTCTTTTCCTTGCACATAAACACTAGGAAGAGCCCACAGTCTGTCACCCAAATTACAGTTACTGAAAACTGTCCAGAAGTGGATGCAAACATCAACAAACCCTTCTGATTCTGGCTCTTTGAAATATTAACAACTTTCTTTTGGCTGCATAAAACATCACGGTCCTGGACTTTTAAAGATATCCCACATTTCAGTGCTGAAATACGTGACCTTGATTATTTTTATGCTCAAGCATAGCACCAGTTGATGTTCATTCACCACACTTGCATGCAAAAGCCAGTTAATTACGCTGCAAATTATTCTATTAAGCCATTTGCAGTCGCTCTTATCTGACCAGCCAGTGCTATCTGCTTTCACAACCAAGCTGTTACGCAGATGATGGGACAGACATTGAGCTCCACTGAACCCCCACCAGCCACAACATAAGCCTAGAATAAAGATGATTAACATCTGCATAGCTAATCTTCATGTCTTCCTGAAAGTTTATAAAAAACAAAGTAAAATCAGCAAACTTTTGCAGTCTGTCTTACCTCGGGAGCAACCACTGCCAGCCTCCCCTTCCTGCCCAGGCACGTGATGGCCAGATGCAGTGCTATGGGGTAGTCCCCTCCAACCACAGACTCTCAAGACCACCTCTCCCTCCTGCCATTGCTTTTCCCTGATGGCCAGCATTTCGATCTAGCCAACTTGCTACAAGCCAATCTCCAAACCTTTCCATTTTCTGAGCAGTTAGGCATGTGAGCACCTTGGGGCTGAACCTGGCTGAACCCAGCGGCCATGGGCAAGTCTTTCTGCTTTGCAGGATATTCCCCCGCAGATCCCCCCCCCCCCAATATTATGTGGCCTGTGTCCTCACATGATGAAAATAAGGTCATAAAGCTGCACACGGACAAGAAGGTGGGATATGCAACAGGGCGTGTGTACACAGCCAGGAAACCTGCCTGGCACCTACCTGCTTGGCTTTTTAGCCACTTATTTCCTTGAGCACCAAAGGTACTGAAGCTGTAAAATGAAAAGGTAGTGGGGAGGAATGTAACCATCTGGGGAAGATCCTGCCAACTAGTAGTTTCAGAAAGAAAAATACAGGCTGTCTTGTTTAAAACCACTGTCATATGTTTATGCAGCCCTCCTCCTTGGGTATTTGTGCTACACGACACCCCCATGGAGCGGTGATATTATATGTTAGCTGTCTACCCTGTTATTTCTGGCTGCTTAAGCAGCAAAGGACCAATATCCCGTTTGGCTATGCTCAGTTGGTGCAAGAGAAAACAGTGAGCTATTGCTCTGCAGCTCACTTCACACACTTCTTGTCCTTGTGTGCCACTGCTGGTTTTTGACAATGATTGACGACTTGTACCAATCGCTATTACTAGGAACTGAATGGATAAATTTCTTCATGAGCAAACCCTTATCTTGCAAACTCTGTGAGCTTTAAAGGTAGAAAGCTTATCCTCTGAAACAGTCTTTCCCTTCCAAACTACCTCCTCCTCCTTTCTCCTCTGATTTATTGTTCATCTTTACTGGAAAGCCGATATTTCTGAGTTACAAACTAGGGACATCTCAGGCTCTAGTTGTGGAGAAGCCAGCCACGGAAACCCGAGAAATGAAAAGCCAACGCTCCCACCAGCACATTAGCTGTTTTTAGCCCATAGCTGATGAGCTGTCAATCATACATGATTTTACATTAAATTTCATTTACATTTAAGTCACAGTGGATTGAGCAGTGGTGTACATATCCATCTGCCAGTTTCCAGTGACCATCAATAATTAATAGCCTCTGCTCACCCTATAATCTTGTTTACCAAGTTGACATTGACATCTTCCAGGCAGACCTGCTCTCATGAGCATGTTTCCCCCCAAAATAATTCACACCTGAAATGTAGAGCACACACAAAATCATTCTTTTAATGATGGCTTACTTCCATTCCATACATCACCTCCCTATTCCTGGGTACAGGAAAAGCACTTAGGTCATTTTGATTTAAAAGAGAGCTTTAGTTGTGCAGAGTCAAATATCTAGAAATGTCAGGAAAGCACCTAAGGCATTATTAAATTGTATTCACCTACTACTCCACATCCCACAGAAGAGCCAACAAAAGTGCTCGCGCCCTCTCCAACCTCTCACTCCCATGTCTGGTGGTGACAGTCTTGAAAATCTTGGTTCTGTTGCCATTGTCTGGTTTTCAAGCTGATATCTAAAGGGAAGACTGAAAGATGAAGGTCCTTGGCTTGGCCAAAGAGTATTCATTTTGAAAAGTCACATCGCTTGGCAAGCAAATACCAACACTTCATCTTTGGAAACTCTAACAGGGAACAAAGAAGAGCCAACTGAGACCTAGCAGGTTTAGGGCATCCAAAGCTGGTAGGCACCTATATAGCAACCTTCTGACCAGAGGTTTCCTACATTATTTGTTCATATTAGGCAGTTTCCTGACAGTGTTCAAGTGGCAAATTAAGGGCAAAAGATGATGAAAAGTCTGCAAAGAATACACTAAGATAAGCAAAGAGAAAAAGCAGTAACTCTTATCCTATTCTTGCATTCTGCTAGCTCTAAGCATTAAAACTTAGGCTAAACAGTATTCAGTGATTTATTCTGCTTAGCTCTAGGTAGACAGAATACTAAAATATTCTCTTCCATCTTAGCAGCAAGGCAGGGTGTGGGCAAGAGAAGTGAAATCATGTCTGTTTACACCACCTTTTAATTTAGCTGATTTGGGCTGAAAGGATTACATTAGAGATGAATTATCCCTTAAGAGGCTTCTTTAAAGCAAAGAATTAAAAAATAAAACAAAAATAAAATGAAAAGCTCAGGGCCTCCTAATACATGTGAATATTTTGCTGATTTCCTGCCCCCCAAAAAAATAATAATTCTTGAAGCAACAAAACTCTATTTCTTCTAGTAATGAACAGTAAAATCTTGTCTAGGGGGGAATAGTGATTAGATTGCAACTGCATTGTAAAGTCATTTTGCTTGAGACAATATTAAGATGCTAGGATGCAAGGTTTGATCATTAATTTTGGCTAACACTACACGTTAATGTTGTTGCAGTCAGATTTTTTTTTTTTCTCCTCTGGTTTTAGACAGCCTTAATCATGCTTACAGCCGGTTCTAATTGCTGAATTGTAGCACTCTCCACCTTCTCTAAAATGCTTGGGGCAAAAGAAATAGTGAAGATTGATGACAGACGTGTAATTAGAAGAAAATGTAAAGATCTGGTGTTAATCATTCAGAAATAATTTGATAAATATGAAATTCTGAAGAGCTCTCAGAATAGATGATAAAATGAGTACTGTAGCACAAAGCTAAGCAAATTTATACGTACCACACTCCTTGCAACTGGAAAAAGAGAACTCACATGAGCACACACAAGTGTGTGGGTATGCAAGGGAGGCTTTATTAACATAATGGAATTCAGCATGGAAGACCATCTGTTTTAATTGAGCAAGCTTATTCGTACAATGCTTTGCTCCACTAATCTTGTTTAGATTAATGTTAATGTTCTATTAAAAGGTAGTTTATCATCTCACAATACTGAGTTAAAGTGATCACACCCATAGTAATATTCTCAGCTCCTATGGAGGCAGAAAGTTCGCTCATTACCGGGCTATTGATCATCGTATAGCACAACTGTTAAGGCTGGGACCTTGGCTAAAAGTAACCAGAGGTTTTTCTTCCTGTAAGGGAGAAGGCATAGACAAAAATATTTTATTTAATTTATTTAAAATACCAAAGAGCACAGTCTGCAAAATGATTCTTAATTATGCCTTTAGATAAATACAGGAACAATACTTCAGCTAATAATATCTCTCAGGATGTAAGAGAGAATAAGTATCTGACTGTGATGGTTTCTGTAGATGGCTATTTTTTCTTTTTTTTTTTTTTTTTCTGTGACATGTCTTCTCACTGTAATGCTTTACCTGTCCTCAGCCTTTGCTTTTAATTAGAAAGCAGGAAGTTGAGTTTCAGTTGGAAGCATGCCTATCATTAAAAAAAGGAGACACGGCGCGTAAAAGAAAGTGCAGCAAAGCACATTTTGTATATAGATCCCAAATCCCCAGATTGTAGGAGACATCAATATATCCTGAAGGTTCAACCTTTTTTTTTTTTTTTTTTTTTTTCCCCCAAATATGGCAGAATCTGAAAATGAACTCTTGCATCCTCCCTGTCTGGAGAACATTGTACCTAAATGCTATGGCTATTACTTTTAGAAGGTTATATTTGTATAACAATATTATGTGCCAGTTAAGAAATACACTACACCATCATTTGTTTGGGGTGGGTGAGCTGGATTGGAAAGGGATTAGAAAATGGACCACAAACAACTATATTTATAATAAAATTAGGACTATAATCAGAAAACTATGCACATCTGAGTTGGGTCATTTTCAGTGACAGAGTGGGTTTTCTTCCTCAAAATACTTAACAGTGCTCGTGCAGCTTCATCCCTGCCTACGTCCTCTCACCTCTGTAGATGTCATCCTCATCTGCTTGAGTCCAGCCTCAAGCCCCAGTTAGGATTTTGCCTCCTGACTTTAATGAGGCTGCTTTCTTTCACTGCTGGACCCTCTTTTGCCATTGCACCAAGCAGCAGCTCAGTGTCTAACCCCTTGAACAATTCTCACCCTCCCCCCCCCCCCCCAGCCCTGCTCCTGTGCCACTGGGGCCTTGGCATTTCCTTGTCATCTTCTCGAGCAAGCAGCCTTACCCTTCCTCCCTTGCTGCTCCATCAAATGATGGAAGAGCTGCTGGTGAACAGCAGCAATGCTACCTTCACATTTCCCTTTGGAGTACTCCTTCAAACATCTCCTTTGCCAAAAATCTTGACAGCGGTTAGGCAGCTGGTGTGCTGGATGACTGCCTCTTCTGTGGAAATTGTTATCTCTGTTTCTGAGGACTCGCCCCATCTGTCCATCTCAATTCATCAAACATACCCTGTTGTACATTGAAATGGCAAAGCCACAAGGGCAAGGATCAAGTTTTCTGTGTTTATTCTGTACAATGGTTTCCACAACTGCAGTTGCTAAATACCACTCTGGTACAAACAAAATAACAAAGTAAGTGACAAAAGTAACCCTCCTTCTTCCCAAATTTCAAGCATGGCTTGAAAGAGTCCACTTAGAATTTTTATTTCCTAAGGGAACGTTTTGTAATTACATTTTGGACATATGAACAAGGAAGATGAAGGATACCAAGAGTAGATGAAATATATGTGAAGAAATTCTTCACATGCCATTCTAAAAACAATAATCTCACAAAGCAATAATTCAAGTGAGACTTTTTCCCCAAGTACCAAAACATGCCAGTCATTAATTAAAATTCAGAAAATCTTTGTGGTACAAAAGCATCACCATTCCACCTCTGCAAAATCAGGAACCTGAGAAGAAGGAAAAGCAAATGGTTCCTCCAAGAAAGCCCAGATGACAGGGTCCAAACTGTGAAACACTCCCTTTGCTCTCACACTGGGTAGGAGGTTACTGAAAGCTCCCCATTGTAGCCTGTGTCAAGATGTAAGTTTCTCAATAGCTAAAGCTCAGAGTAGCCTGTGCACTGAGCTTTTGAAAATCCCATCTGAGCTGACTCCAAAATGCACTAATTATGTGGATTATGTAGGACACAAAGGCATCTTCTCATTAAAGAACCACACTCTGAGATGAAAACCACTCTCAAATTGGTGTGCTCTGGTGCAAACGAGGCTGGATGAGAATGCCTATGTAGGAGCCACAATTTTTCACGAGACCGTTGGAAGAGACTTAAATGAACCCCTCATTTTGCAGGGTAGAATTGTTAATGCTTCCCTTGAAAAGACAAGATGCATTTCTATCTCTAACGAGCAACATGCATCTAGAGCTAACAAGCCATACAACCTCTGAGCAAACGTTGACAACTTCACAGGGGAGATGCACAAGCCGGAGATTACACTGGAAAAGCTGATAGTGATCAGGGCAACAAATCACTGATTTCCTGAATATTTGTCAAGTGCCCATTCAATGCTTGAGGCTCTGTCCAACATGCTGAAATTACAAGGGACAGAATAAAATGAAAATACACCAATATCTCTGCCCCCATCTGTTTGCACAGCTTATCAGCCTTTCTGAAGAACTTCCCTGTGCTGAGCACCATCTCCTACAACCCATCCCTTTAGCAGAACAGCTTGGGACTGGGGACATATGTGGTTTGCCTCACTATCTTTTTGGACATTTTCCACAGTTTCAGGACAGTTCTCCTGGCACAGACTGTACAGCAGGAGGGTTCTGGATGGCACAAGGTCCTGCATGAAGTTATAAGGTCACCTTTCTCCACACACGTTGCTGCTTTAACCTAGGAGAAGTGGGAGAGACAGCCTGGGAGTGTGAAAATGCTGGGACAGTGTGAAATTGTATGGGAAGTGTGAAAGGACAGGGATGACACTCTTAAAGTATCACACTTACCAAACAATTAACTTCCAGGCTTGCTGGAGGTGGTCTCTGCATATACCTTTTTTATTCCACTCCCAGCTGTATTAAACATTAGCAGCTCACAACCACTTTTTTTTTTTTTTTCTTTAGATCAAAGTTACTCTGTGCAGCACTTTTTCATCATGGTGCGCAGGAATCCATCTGTCCATCTGCTGGACTCATTACACAAGAGAAGAAACCACATAACGTGATGGGGGCAACCTTCACTCCTTCCCTTCCCAGGGTAGCTTCTTCCATCTCCTTACATAGAGGGGAGAGAAGGCTGCTCCTCCAGAGCCAGCATCCCCTGGGGCTGCTCCTCCCCAGTGAGAGCCCTGACTGAGGTGCCTGCAGAGGGGCCAGGTGGATGCATGTACCTACATGAAAGGCACAAACCTGAACACCTTGTTCAGTCAGACCCCATTTTGTCATTAATACAATTCTGAATGTGACTTGCATTTTTTTTTCCTCTCAAGACAGACAAGAAATGCATTCAGGAACCTGTGACTAAGCTGCATGGGCGATTAGCCAATGCACCGTACCTACACATGACAAATTATGCATTCATCCATTGTTTGAAAGTTTGGAATTCACTGTTGGTGGTAAACTTTTTACTAGAACACACAGATGGTCCTGCCTGATCTTGTTAATGAAAAACTCTCACACAGCTACAAAAACAGACGTGATCATCTGTTTTTCAACATTCTGAAAAAAATCTACAGAGGTGTAAGGTGCTATACAAATGAGAATAATTAGCTTGTGCCATCTGTGGACATTAAAAAAAAAAAAAGAGAGAGAGAGTATCTGTATTCCTATGTTTTATAATGATAAGTATTCTATCTCCAGCAAAGTATGCACTTAATAACTTTTCCATTTATTGTGACCTTCTGCTCTAATTTACTTAAGGAACTATAATACTAGCTGTGCCTCACACCTTTTCCACCTTATAATTAGCAAGTAATAAAAAATGCTATTAAAAAGTAATAAGTCTGAAGCTCTCTGACAATTCACTGATTAATTCTGAAGATTTTAAAGCACATTGGAACATACTTGGCTAAAACATCAATTTTATCCAGTTATCAACACTGGTGATGAGTGCTGGTGCATGATCAACTCTTACAGCTCACCTACACAAAACGGCAACAGGAATTGAACCCTGGTACATGGCCTGAAGACAGAATAACATTTCACAGACCATTCCAATCTGAGTTTAGTGGCGAGCTGTATTCTGCCCTTGCACATACAGTGCTGCATGCCTGGGGTCTTCAGGGAGGAAGGCACAACACTGCAGCAGTTTGGGAAAGGAAGCTTTTAGCATCTGATGAAGAATACTATATATTGATGAGTGCCTCAGAGGGACAGAAGTGAAACTTATCAGTATCCAGGACTGGATTTCACCTGATTCTGTGTAACAATCCCTGGAGACAATTAAACACAGTGGGGATGCAGAACACATATTTTTCAGTCTCCAAAAAATAAGGGGTGACCGGGCAGGTTACTCTTGCAGCCTGCACCCGCTGGGTTCTTGCTAGCACTCCTAGCCCTAGGAGAGAGATTACTGCTGCAAAAGCAGTCTGGTTATTTGCAAGAAAAAATGACTAGCATTTTAAATTCTGTACAAACTTACACTTGTCTCCAAGCTGGAGACCCGGATGAGAAGGTGGAAGCCCAGTGAGAAGGGCTGAGAGCAGAATCTGAATTATGTAGATGTCTTCTGAACACCAGCAGCAGGACACCTGGAGAAGCTGCTCCCCCAGCTATTCCCAATCTTCCTCCCTTCCTCCCAGTGGGCTCCGGTGTGAAAACATCCCTCAGTGCGCCATTCAGCTCCTCTCTCTGAAGTACATACTGGAGTGCTATCATATTAACGGTTTTCATTTCATATGAAATGAAAACAAATAGTGTACAGTGAGCAAATGCCAATTCTGTGTAATGCCAAGCTGGAATGCTGCTGCCTTAAAGCCAAGCAGAGCACACAGTGCTGCCATTTCCAGGCCCAGTGCTTTTCCACTCATGAACTTCTCTTGTATTATTCACACAGACAAAAGCAAACAGCCTCCAAGCATCTACTGGAACGCAGTTCCTCTCTCAACAGCAGTTGCTACAAAGAGAATTACCCATTACAAATGGTCAAGTTCAACAGTGAGAACAGGCCGGGCCTAACTCGTAGCAGCAGCTCGTGCCCTCTGACAGAACCACTGCCCAACCTTCTCATGGACAGAGCTGAGCTCTGCCCTGTCAGTCCAAGGCCTTTTAAACCCTTTTAAAGCCTTAAACCATTTCCTCCAACTGACCCATTTTCATTTCTATTCCTAAAATACTCCCCACTTTCTCTCCCCTGACTGCTTTTGTTTGTGGGATGTGGAAGCATGGCCCTGTTTGCTGAAGTTTTTAGAGTACTCGCCTTCATTACTGCTGCTGTACTCATTTAAGCCGTGTTACATCCTAATTAATTTGTTTTAAAACAACTTTTTCCAGACTCCCACTGGATAGAAAGTAGCACTACTTTAGTGTGAGTTGCCTTTGAAAAGCATGCATGCATTGCTATCTCCTAAGTGTACTCTGAAGTCATATCAATTCACAAAGTCATCTTCATAAAATGGGAAATGATAAGAAAAGAGTGAGTTCTGTTACACAAATTACCAGCAATTCACTATGGCGCTTTAATGTCATTCCTGTTCTTCAAGGATGTCACTGAACGCACCCGGCAAGTAAAATGCCCATATGAAATTAAGACACTAAAAGTAAATGTTTGCTCCTGCATTGTAAAGAGCCTCATAAACGTCAGAGGTTTTCATTTCATGCACTCCACAGCTTGTAGAGACACCAGGAAACATTTGGTTCTAATGGCAAACTGATGTTCACTTCAGCACTGTCTGGCCATTAGCATCCCAGCGATGTGCTGCAGGTCTGAACAGGCAGGCACACCAACCTACAAGGACAGCACAGGAGCACGAGTTTAGTTTCTGTGCTGTTCCAAGATGAGCAATTCATGTACTGCTCAAAGAACACTGTAAATCTTCTGTCCCTTAAAGGTGTGCTTAGGAGATTCCCATTTTAATTAAGCTGTAGCTCAGAAGTTCATCAAAAGTTTTGCATCATGCCCCTTTTCTACCCTCTGTTATTAACAGCTCATATCCAATGGGTGATGGGTGACAAAGCCAGGTAGGAGGAGAAACAGGACTGAAGGTTTTTGGAGGTTTCTTTGCCTCCATGCTTTAGACGTTCTGCACTGGACTATTTCTTGTGATTTCTTTTTCACCCACATTACTGAGCACAGGAGGAGCTGCTGTTGTCACTCCACCAGTCAGAAAAAAAGTACTGTTTTGCCACATAGAGCTGTAAGTCTCCCACATGCACATACATCATTTCATTCCAGTCTACTTGACAAAGGTGCAACTGAACACATAAACGGGCAGGAGGTAAGGAGAGCTTAGGAGACACGTACTAGGGGAAGACACAAAATGAGCATCCATGATGTGGTAAAGTAAATGACTGCAAGGGAAAGGTAAAATGGTGCTGACTGGTGATGATTCAGCTCGACACTCCTTCACTGCTATGTTCTTGCATCACATACTGTTCCACTCATTTGTAGCGTTTTGGGGTGTATGAGTTTTTTGGGGTGACCTAACTACATTACAATGAGTTTGGCTGAACATTGTTACTCTGCATTACCTTTTAAATTGGATATCCCTATCATAACAAGGTACCTACGTATATTATTTATCTCCTAGTATCAAGCAATGAAGTAAAAGCCCAGTGTAAACAAACAAGGTCAGACTTCCAAGAGACCAGCTTCCCAGTAGTTTCTGCTGAAACATGGGTACCATGTAACTAAGGGCATCATACCAGAGATGCTCCATTCCCACTACAACACATGCAGACAGATGATCAGCACCCAGCGGATTCAAACCTTGCTATAAACCTGGTAACTTCATTAGGCGTTTCAAGGACGGCTCTGTCCATAAAAATGTGGTTTTAGTTACAAGAAGGAAACATCTGAGTATATGACCCCATCCTCCTTTCGCAGTGGAGAGTGAACCCTCCTCACCACCCAGGCATTATCCCAGGGAGGAGACGAGGGAGGAGATGTTCATGCAGAAGTTCAGCCTGCTCAAAGGCAGACACCCCTTTGGAAGAGGAAAAGCCAATACACACTCCAGCGGTATATTTTTCAGTCTTGGAAATGCTAACAAGATCTGTGTGTTTGATTTTTGGCTTTAAATGAGTCAAATCAAAATTAAGGGATTTCCGTGTGCGATACTGAACACACACATACTTTTGCATAAGGGATTTCTGTTTTGTAAATTATACCCTTTAGCCATATCACTAGTCATTAACCTAATTTAAATTTCAATAAGAAGATTCTCAGCTTTTATCATTAAAATTAACTAGCTCCTCACTGCGAAGATACAATCAGGATGCTGAGGTGAAAGGATATCACCAAGTAAGTCTGATTAAATCCACTTTTTATTCAGCAGCTACTTGTACTCCCCTGCAGTGATACAAAAGCAACTCCCAAGCGACTTCGCCTCGCTGACGGATAACGTGTCAAAGTATCCCTTTTGCAGGTGTCTCAAAGGCCACTCACTGCCTGCTGTTTCTGCTAACTGCTGTCTGTCATGTATTGCTAAGATTTATAAAGACACTGCTGGGATCATCTCGCAAGTGCCTTTCTACCATGTGTTCAAACGCAGAAGGTCGTTCCGGGAATTACCCGTGCAAGTAGCAGAGGCAATGCTCAGGAACAGATCTGTTCTCTCTCTGTGCCAGCCTTTGGGGTCTCTGTAGTCGTGAAGCTATGTGATGATCACAAGTTTGTGATCAGAGCATGCAATGACCCCCTTGACTGCACGTGATTCCCCAGGTGCTGGGGGACGCAGCTGAAGTCAGGCGATGGAGAAGGGGAAAAGCCTCATCGGCCAGGAGCCAACAGGTTGGTTGCCTGCACAAAAATCAGTCAAGTGATACTTACAGCTACAGAAACAATCATGAATGGGAAATCCCAATGAAGCCGTGTGCCGGGGGACGTAGACTGTGGACAGAAGAGGTGTCCTCAGGGCCTGGTGGCACCTGGCCCACCCAAACTCCTCCAGCTTCAAGCAGCGGCACAGGCTTGCAGGGCTTTGCTGCAGTTTGGGAAGAAATTCACAGGCAGGGGCTGCCAGGGTGCTAACCAGCAACTCTGCACTCCTCTAGCAAAAAGCAGGAATAGCAAGCAATGAAATCCTGATCATGCTGTTTAATAGGGCCTCAAATATTTGTTTAGGAAAAATCTGCAAGTTCTGATATGAACTAAGCAGGTACAGTGCAAGTGTTCAGACAAAACTTTATTTATTTATTCCGCCCCCCCTTCAGTTACAGGTGAGCTTTTTCTATTAGAATTCTGTCATATTAGGCTCTTAGGTAAATTAAATATAACAAATCAAGACAGAGGGAATTCCACCTCCTCTGCTGACTTGCTGTGGAGCCCTGACTCCAGGCAGGCTCACTGTCCTGCAATTCTGGACCAGCAGGCGAGAAACCACAGGACTTTCAAAGTGGATTTGCCTCAGAGCATGTTCTTCTTAATTTTTCCTTCCAGAAGTAGCTTTAGAAAAAGCGGCCAGCAATAGCAGCCAACAAAAAGACAAACATAGAGGGTATCTGAAGCAAATGCAAAAGTAAGGCTTTTCTATGGCTTCATCTAGAAAAAAAAAGTCCTCTCTGCAAAAGGACATCTCAGAGCTAACTGAAGTGTCTCAGATTTTATGGGCGCTGATGATATGGTAGAAAATTAACAGGATCATGTACTTCACAGAAAACAGTAAGGAAGGATGTTGAAGAGAAATGTTATTTTAATTGGATTTCTTTGTTCCCCTGTTATCTTCAGCACCTCAACAATGCCTGTAGTACTCAAAATCTTCTGGGACTTAAGAAAGCTTCATTTCTTTGATTCTGTTTTCATTTGAAACTTATATGAGAAAAGTTATTGGTATGTAAGAAAAAGAAATATGTACAAGAGTATACAAAGGACACACCACGTTAACTGTTGTAGGGTAAACCTGCTCCACAAAACCAGTGACAGATGTAACCCAACAATTCTAAATTCCAATCAAATGAAACTGAAGATTAATTGCAAAGTCCATCAAAGTACTTTGGGGAAAAATGGTAAACTGTACATAAACATTCAGGGACTTCTGCAAACTCCCATAGCCTATAATTAGATTTACTGAACGCTATCAAATCCGAGGCTCCAGTGCAAACATAGACAGTTTTTGTTGTTTTAAGATGCGTACACAGATACATGAAATGTGTCTAATTACCAACAGTTGTTTTGCTTCCCTGTTTAATTTCAACAGCACAAATCCACTCAATGCAAGAGTTTCATGTACACTGGAATAATTAACTGCAAAATCTGATGTTTACAAAGTTAAAAAGTAAAATACTAAATTGGAAATAGTCATAAGCACTCAATGAAGCTGTTCTGCTAGCAAACAGGGTAGAGATCATGGTGTCTTTGCATCTTTTTTAAATTTACACTCAGCTTCATTAAATTCTCATCTTTACTTTTCTTCTTACTGAGAGATATAAACAAAAGCCCTTAATCCTCCAATTTCATCCAGGTGAAGAGAACTGTATTTTGTATGAACTCCTTATGGGTTTGGCTATGCTCTGTAGCACTCCCTGACATCTAAAGAGCCCAGCCAGGTCATTTCTAGCTGCAAGATCTTTGGAAAGGGTCATCATTTCCCCCAAAACCCCTAATAATTTTTTTAGTGAATGACTTTTAAAGAAGATTTTAAAAGGAAGCTCACTTGGCCACATGTACCTGCATTACACATACAAGTTGCCTAAATGACAATGAGGGTGCTCCACTATTGTCTGTGCTTTTCTGTGAGAGACATATTTAACCCATTAGTATTTTTCCCTGCAAAGCAGATGCACTGTAAAAATACATGAATACTGAATATACATGCAGACCTAAAACAATGCAGGACTTGCTGTTTCTCATACACAGTCCATGTCTGAATCCATGTGTTTGAGTAGTATTTTTAGCAAATGCAAAATTACATATGATTTTAAGATTGCAGTCACATCATGTTTAAATACACACACACCCAATAGATGTTTTAGGAACAAAATTATAGATGACATTCTTCAGCCTTTACTATTCTTTGCAAAATATTTCCCAAACTTGAGGAACGAGTACAATACGTTTGCTAGCTGAAGTAATTTTAGAATTAACTAGAACACTTTTTTATTATTACTTTTGGCACTTGTGTGTTTAATTTTAGAAGTGTAAATCATATAATTAAAGCTTTGACATAAGAAGTGATTATGTTCAAATGCAGCTCTCCATGCCATGAGAAAATATGAAGGGATGTTTTCACATTTCTGTGTTTAAAAATAATTCCATGCATTTCAGAAACACAGGAAAGAATACTTTATTAAACAAAGTTTTTCTGCAAGTGCACTAAAATAAATCAAAGGGCCTCGCCTTTATAAGTTTGCTAAGCTGGCTAAGTATTTTGGCTTTCAGTGAGGCTTTCTTTGGGGCTAAAAAATGAAAAAAACGTGCAAACTAAGCACCTTACCTAAACTCTGTGGTGATGGCTGAACATGTGAAATACTCCGGTGTTCACTAATGCTTCTAAGTAGGTATCAATAGCTATCAGAGATCAGCTGGCACACAGTAACTTGTTACTCCATTATATCATGCATCTGGTCCTTAGACTCCAAAATCAATGGGTGTTTCAAGAAATTTTGCACTCCACCTGTTGTTTGCTGGCATTATTTGGGATTCAGAAGACAACATAAGGATTACAAGATCTGGATGGCATCAAGGACACGATTTTTGCCCTCACTTTGTTTCTATGCCACAACAACAGCTCCCAAACTCAGCATTTTTCTAAAATCCTCGTCCCAGCCCCTGCAGGACTTCCCTGGTGCAGGCACTGGGAAGACAGTTCCCAATGTGTCTGTGAATAGGGCAGCGACACTACAACCAGCTGGGGCTGTTAGAGCTGGGGATATTCCAGGTAGAACAAGCCCTGACCCAACACAAAGGTCCCAGGGGCCATCAGCTTTGGCTGAGAGTCTCTCCAGCCCCCAAAGCAAACCATGACTGTGACAAACTGCCCACGACTTTTAGCCATTACAGCCATAACGAACAGCTTCCCTATGAGACCCGTGTCGCGCTTTTCAAGGGAGCATGACAAAATCTCCTCTCTATTCCCTAGCAGGTTTAACTGCCAGACAATTTCTACAGCTTTCTCTTCCTTGTCGTCTCCCTTTTTCTTTGAAAAGGATCAGCATTGTCAGGTTGAAGCAAACTGATAGCTATACGAGATAACTTTTTATAAAACACTTACAATTTCATATTGCATGAATAGGCTTAACATAATCTTTTAGACTTTGTTGTAAATTCTACCCTAAGGGAATTAGAAGCCTAACTCACCTTGACTTTCCATTGTATTTTGAGTCTAATTGGCTTAGCATCCTTTGAAATTTCTTGCTTTAATTATTTGTTACATTAGTTCTTAAAGTTACAGCTGAGTAAGAAAAGTGAATACAAAGCTGCTTATCCCACTTTCTATGCAGGGAAACAACCCTACAAGCACATCAGCTGAACCCTCTTTTAGAAAAACATTTTGGCCTCTCCAAATCCCAGGTTCCAGTAAACCAAATGCTTGGAGCATCCTTAAATCCAGCAAGCCAAACAGCTAGAGCAGTGAAGTTAACCTGTGCTCCACAAGTTCAGTTTGAAAAACTGGCAAACTGGGGTATCCACCAACCTCTGTGACATGGAAATGATTCTGTGAGCAACCTGTTTAATTAGCAAAACTAATTGTCTAGTTAGACAACAATAACTACACCCCCCCCCCCCCCCCCCCCCAAGCTCTGCTTTCATCCTCAACCATTCTGTGATACTTTTCTAGAACAGAATTACAATTCACAGCCTACCTTCATCCACAACGATGGATGCTTCTATACTGTGTAAACTAACTTAAATCCTGTGGTCCAGATACTATTTTAGTTTCCCAGACTCTTGGTGTCCTTCTAAGAAATACTCACATTAAAAATGAGCTTAGCACGGAACCTGGAACTAGCTGTCAGCACAACTGGTATCCAAATCATGCAATCTGTGCATGCGGAAAGGCCATGACTCAGTACCTCAAAGGAAAACAAGCAGTATAATGCAATCAGCTGGCATCCATGCATGAATTAATGGTCTGCAATTTTTGAATTACATATATTAATGCCTACAGTACTATGAACACTACGGACAAGAGTAATGACTTCCTGGGCTTTTCTCAGAACTGCTTACTAATCTCCTTCACAGTCTTTTTGACGTTTGTGCAGTTCCTTTTGACACTGAAAAGATCTATTTTTTAGAAAGAATGAAAATAGTAAGTGCCACTAACTTCTTGCTGCCATACACTGGAAAATGCACAAACTGCAAAAATCAGTGAGCTGCACGATTCTCTTTGCTTACGGAACTTTTACATCTCACACAGCTTCCATCATGGCTCAGCATCCAGCCTGCCTAAAGGTCATAATATAGAGATACTTGGATACTAAAAAACTTTCATTAAATCTGCACCAGATTTATTTTTGCATCTAGATTTAAAAGGGAATGTCCCATGACGTGAAGATAACCAGGTGCTACTTCACAGACATTCCCACTTCCCCTAACATCTATGAACTTACATGTGTGGCTTTAGATTTGCCCACCACTACACACTTTCTGCCAAGCACAAAGGACTGGCATTTTATTTATCACCATTAGCAGGACACCAGGACTGGGCTTTGATCCAGTATAACCCAATCTGCTTTTCTATTCCTTCTCCTGACAGCAATTTCAGAGAGTTACAAAATGAGGCTGGATCCCACAGTGATAGGCAAGGCAGAGGCACATCATAAACAGCTTTGAAAGAAACATTATGGGATTGCCTCTGTCTCATTCTTTTCACAGACAAAAAATGTCAAAGCTCCACACTAAACCACTTCAAAACAGATGGGATGTAGAGTGAAGGACAGGAAGGTTACGTGTTGTAGAGGAGAACTGAATGTGTTCTGTGAACTGTTATGGCGTGACTTGCACCTTCTTCCCCTGTGTTCCCAATTTCTTCAATTAAATATAAGATAGGCTGCAAAAAACAATACTGGGATGAAGTATTCCCCTGCATCATCCACCCAGTGAGAGCTAGGCTGGATCAGCAGGGACTAAAAGCTGGTGCTGTGTTTGTCCCTTTTGACAGCAATGGCCAACGTGAAATTACAGCTGGCACAGGCGGGCGCATTTCCCATCTCAGCTGGAGCTAACTGGCAACTTCAAGGGCAGTTTCATTTGCTCATAAAGCGCTAAGCGGAGAAATAATATGAATAAACTATACATAAATGCGGCAGTTTGTAATCAAAAAGGGGAAATAAAAAGAAGAATGCACTCAAAGGTGTTTGCTCCTTTGGTTAATACTGCAAATAGCCAGGGCACATATCCATAAATGCAGCTGGAGCCTAATTTCAGCCTTAGTTTAAATAGTAGCACATTCACTGCTTTCACTGGCATTATTCCCAGTTTGCATTCCAGTAAACTGAACTGTCTCCTTCCCTGCTTCCCACTAGGAGCAGAGTTCCCATGGACCCAGATCTCCAGAAATCCCTACAGAGGCTGTGTTTTTTTGGCCAGTCTCTGAACCTGAGAACTGCGTGCTTCCCTAAAGCATAGACCTGGGATCTGTAGGTGTGCTGGCTCCAGGGCAGAGGGACGTGTATAGAGGGTAGGAGGGGAAGGAACACACTTGTCCCTAAAGCTGGCATTTTAGAGCAGCCTCTCTGCTAATAGCCTATCTTTTTGTGCAAGCAGTGTTACAGGACCAAGGTGACACATGACTGTGAAATGCTTTAGAATTATCTGTGTTAGAAAGCACCTTTCTGTAAATTAGTGCTGTTATTATTAGTCTCTAAAGTAGGTTTCATCCTGCAGAAAAACTAGTGTAATAAATCTGAAGATGATTTTACAATGTAAACACTTTGTGGGAATGTTCAGCATTCAAATTCTCACTCTCACTGCTAGAAAGGCAGAAGTTTGGGAGAAAAGCAGAATAAAGCTGAAAGCTGTAATGAGTGCGAGTTAACTTCACACCTCTTCTCAGTCTTCCTGCTATCCATGGCATAGCTATTAACTTGGGGGCTAGATGTGTTTCAATTACTATGTATATTATTGAGTTAGGACATCACACCTTGAATGCTCTGAATATTTTTTGAAATGCAGCAGTGGGGTGTGCTGCTCTGGTTTTATCAGCATTTTTGTTTGTTTGGCAGGCCCCCACACTGCTCTGTTTGCAGCCTGGGTAACCTATGTGGAAGTGTGCAACGGTCAGCCAGTTAACACACAAAATACTTAAAATCTCAAAGTATGACCTAGATGACCACATTTCCCATTAAAATTCAAATACATCATTGTTATGACAGAAATTGTAATGAGGACACACAACAGCATGGAACAGTGTTTCTGAGACAGAGGGATAAATATAATGATTTTCCAATATTCTGTGAAATTTGAAATCTTCCAGGCCTATTTTCATAATGTGACATTTCGAATAGCAATCATAATTCCAGAGGCATATGATTTCCACACTCACCCAAATGAAATCTTTTACATTTGCATTTTCTATTGGGAACATTCCCCACTGGCTGCTTATGTCACCAAATCACAAGTGAAAAGGTAATGTTACATATTTGACTTGTTCTGGGTAACATTATGGGGAATTAAACTAAACACTCAAAAAATGTAAGTAATGGAATTTTTCCTTAATTTTCAAGTCAGAAAAAAACAGTATCTTTTGTACCATTATCTCACCTCAATACCATTGGTAAGTGGAGCTGCTGTCTGGGGGACAGGGAAGGTAAAGCAAAAAGTCAGTCCTGTCCTACAGAACTCAAAATTAAGAAATAAGTCTGCAGACGGGTAGGGAAAGATGTAAAAGGGAGGAGATTTGAAAATAGGGAACATATTTGACTGGTATGATTATTTTTCTTAATTATAAAAGGACAAAATATAAAATGCCTTTTTTTATTCTTAAATTCCACAGCTCCATGTTCTCTACGTAGAATATATTTATGTGTTGGTTTCCATGTTTGCCTGGTTACTTTTTCTGTAAATGCACGAAAGCTCAGATCTCCTGAGAGAATAAATTTTGCTGATCCTCATATATACAGAAACAAATATAGTTTCTAGTATATTGGCATCAGAGAACATCTGTTTACTTTGAGTTAATCGAGATTAATATTTTATTTTCTGTCTGGCTAAAACACCCACCTGTAAGAAGCGTTTTGCTTCAGTTGCAAAGATGAAATCTTTAAGCAACATAATATTAGGCACTCGCCAAATTTTTGACAGGGTTGTATCAGTCTAGTGCATGATTAAGACTGGCTGTTTTCTTTCACAGTCAAGCCTGTCTCAAAATCTTGCAATAATCTGGGAATATGTGATACATGAACACAGCCACACAGCAGTATGCTTATGTAGACAGATCAGTGTGGACACCTTCAGGCAATGTAAAGAAAAGTTGAGTCATAGCTGGAACCTCCCTCCAATTATTTATTTTAGCAACAACTTTGGCACAAAGCAAAAGAGGAGCGACAGGGAACTCTTGAGCCCTCTTGACCCATTTTTCCTCAAGTGGTCACTGCTAAGCTTAGGGAGAAAGCTATTAATTACTCCAAGTAGGTACCCACCGTACATCATTAATATGGGCAATCTGGATGTAAGATTTCAAAGCCTTCAATTTCTGCTCTCAGAAAACACGTCTGTTTTGATCTTCCTATGCAGCCAACCAGTAAAAATGTTGCACATATTTTCTGCACCTATCCAAAGAAATTTATCTTTCACACCCTACTTCATGCCATATGTTGGAAGCTGAAAGAATGAAGGATTTAGCTGTCAGTCTCTGAAGGCAGCACAGGCCCTCTTCCAACTGCACACAGCGTTAGATCTGAAAGTATGACATTTCACTTTAGCTTCTGTCAGCACTATCTGCAGTGTATCACTGGTGCACTGTTGAAAATATTCTTGATAGGCAGCTCATATGCGCTGGATAAAGTGCTCATTAATCTTTCCTTTAAAGTACTGAGAAGTTGGGTGGTGAATTTCTTAAGTGAAGGCGCTCCACTCGGCGCAGAACGGATATTCCCACTGTATTTCCTCGCCAACAAAGACAGCCTGCAAAAAGCCGCCTGTGAAGTTATTTCAGCTGGCTTTGTTTGCTTTAGGATTTTCTCTGCAGAAGCCCTCCTTCCTCCTGCTTGATTCTGGGGTGCCAGCGGGATATGGCCATTGCCACCACAAGCTGGATGCCCTGGGCATGGATTCCTGCTCAGCCATCCCTGAGCCTCACACCTCTAGGGGCAGGACACAACCACAGCTCACAAAAAAATAGAACAAATCCTCCCACCATCGCACCAGACTTACATTTTAAAAGAACACTTTCAAACCGCCTAAAGAAATAAGTGCAGTAGGGTGTTTCTTCTAGCTGCTCCTCACCCTGGTGCCAGAGTATTTTGGTATTTAGCTGGGATATCTCAGTCTGCAGGAGCCTGGTTCTTTGTCAAATATTTAAAAATTGTTTCCACAAAACAAGGACACTTCATGAAACATTTAATGCATATAGAGATATTCATATGAATATGTTTTTAATCCCTCCCCTTTAATAAAAGATTCTGTTTTTTAAATATTCACTATTTATTTTTCTCCCTCTGCAAACTAATACAGTAGAAACAGACAGTAGGTTAGGCGTTTGCCAACAGCAACACGAAAACAATAAAATGAAAGAGAATAATATTTTTTTAAGCCTGTCCTCCACCTAAAAATCCCCTGGCAGAAAATGTATGTTATGAAATTCATATTGACAAAGGACTATCAATCACTTCTGGGGATGATTCTTCAATTTATTTTTATTGTTAAATTATTTTACGCTTGTATCAGCATTCATATGAGAGGACCTAGCTTCATAAAAGACCACACTAAATACTTCGCTAATAACTGAAATGTTGCATTTTGTAATAACGTCAACCTCTTCTTTTGGATGGAGTCTTTCAGCACAAATCTATTAGGAACAAAAAGCCAAAGAAGAAAACAAAATATCAGAGAGACCAACTCTTTAAGACAAATTTATACTATAAGTGATACTCATACCAAATTAATTGAATGCCATTTATTTTAGCCTTATTTGTCTCTGTAGCTTGCAACTATTGCCGCACTGGGTAGATGTGCAGATTAAATCCTGACATACCTCCCTACCAAGTGCTATACCAGAAGACATCAACCTTCAGTGGTCAGCTATCGCCCTGCCTGATAAAGCTTGAAACCTCCTCAAACAAAGCTGATAGGAAAGGGGCCACACCGACACCACGTCTGCTTGTGGTCCTGCAGGGGAGATGCTGAAAGCTGTTCTTTGATTCATTCACATGAAAATATGAATGAATCAAAGAACTTACCTGGAAATGTTCCTCATCCTCATTCATGCATGTGAAACAAGCACAGTCTCACCATCTCACTTTCACTAATACCCATGTGTTATTTTCCCATGGCAAAGCAAGTTTTGGTTTATAATCTGCCTGTGTTTACTACCCTTTAAAAATGTCCACTCTGTGATTCAGATGCATGTAAAATCCTAAAACATGTACGCTTTGCTAGGAGACCTCTCTCAGTAATAACATTCAGCCACAAACTCTAACAGCTTAGCATCAACCACTCTCCGCCAATATCTTAACATATATATCCTTCACAACCCATCTGCTTTGGAAAAACCTGGCAGAGGAGAACTTCTGGCAGTGCCTATAAGCTGTGCCCTACGGCACAGCGAGGATATTGGGAACAAACTGCGGACTGCAGGTCCTCCAACAAAAATGTCGTGTTCCCCCTGTGCAAGCTGACTGACAGCTCGAGCATCGGAACTGTGCTGCAGCTGTACAAGCAGAAAAACGATCTCCAAGTCTTTGCTGTATAACAGCTTTCATTCCTGTGTCCCTTTAAATAGTTCTGGGCTCTGAAAATATGTGACAAGAATAATCACTGGGCTGCTAATGCTGGTGAAAGTGCATTAATGAAAGGGGGAAACATGCACGCCAGAAACATGCCTCCCTTGGGAATCCTCCTGCAGGGAGCTTGGAAATGATCCAGAGGTGCCCCTGAACCTATTGCTCACCACTAGCTTAAGAAGGGAAGGTTACAAGGGCTGAAGTTCACCACCTGCTCCATGAAGCTACTCAGGATGGAGCCTTTCAATATTCGTTAGCTGGCTGGGATCACAGAGAAGGAAGCACGTTTATGAAGATGACAGGCATTTCAGGAGTACAAACCAGACAGGACCACACCAGTGGAAGGAATACTTCGAAGAACAGAAAACACCTGCTAAGTCAATGTCTCATTATCACCCAAATGATAATACAATTGTCAAATGACAATTATCATCCAAATAACAATGACTTTCTGCCATGCCCCAGGATGCAAGAGGCTCAGACCAACAATGGGTGAGCAAAAAGTGAGACCCTGCAGTACATCTGCCTCCTGATTCATTAATCCAACAGAACGTGTGGAATTGGAGTTTTTGACAAATAGGGCTTGACTTAGCCTGAGAGAAAGTAATAAGAAACTCGTATAAAATGCCTTTTAAGTAAAGCCTACTGAAACTTTAGACCTCCATATTAGGTCTTCAAACACTCCATCTTATAAAGGTCAAGCATCCAAACAAGAACTTGACTGATGCACAAATTCAATGACAGATGTCTGCACACACTCAGTGCATGTGTGTGCTCTGTGCATCGCTGCCATTCACACCAAGAGTCCCTGAAATGATCCCAACCTACAGGTGCACAGCTGCACAGGGATTTCTACCTGCAGATTTGCACATATACCTTAACAAAAAGCTGAGCTTAAGTAAATACGCTCAGCAGATAAGGCTTAGCTCATAGCATCTAGTTCTGGTTCTACCCAAGGCACAGGCTACATGAGGAGGAATGTAACACGACAGATCTTACCCCAAAAGCACAAAGCGCTGGGGAGTTCATTAGGCACCTATATAAGGTAAATGCAAACCTGGTGGGTCTGACTTGTCTGGGACAATTTAATTGTACCACACAAACTACACAGCTCTGTGCCATGTCAAAGCGTGTAGCTTCACTTATCAGCACCTAAGCCATTTTTGGTGAAGCAGAACTGAAGTGTTTACGTGAAAGCTGCTTATGTGGCCGGCCACTCGAGACTTCTCACTTTAAAGTACCATGAAATAGGCACACTATTATGGGAATTAGGGACATTCCTCAACAGGGCCAGCTGGCAATCACAGGGAGACCTGGCTTCATCATGGATGTGACTGACTTTGCACGTCTCACCCCAACCCACCGCACAGCCAGACAAACCCAGAGCGTGTCGAAGGTTTACCTCCAGAGGTATGGCACCCTTGCTGGAGCTACGAATCGGCAGCGGCATGACAACACGAGGAGAGACGCTCCTCTGCAAAGCCTGTGACAGACTCCTGGCAGCGCCTCTGAAAGCGAGAGCCCTGGAGGCAGGGATGTCGGAGCAATTTGGGGATGCTGGGGAATGCTTCATGAAGCTGTACTAGATACTGGCTTATGTTGTTGATTCACTACTACTTTACTTAGTAGACACATTTGGAAGTGTTAGAGTTTCCTCTGTGAAATTTAACTCACAGAGAAGACTCTCTTCTGACACATTACAAATTTCAATCAAAAAGTTATAACTTGATGGAAGTGCAGTGTACGGTTTCCTATTAACCTTTCGATGGCTAGCATCCCAAAATATTATATAGGAGATTCAGTTATATTTATTTCCCCGAGGTCGTATTCATACTACCACAAGAGATAAAGGTGGCTTGAAAAATTCTGAAAGAGCCTGAAGTATATCAGTGCAGTGACAAAGTTGCCATAAAGTATTTTGATTTCAAAACCTTTTTTAAGGATTATTTAAATAATTTCTAGTTGAATTTTTTTTCAGACACCCAACCTCATGAGAAACTTCCATTCCCTTTTTGGGTGTGAAATTCCAAAATTTTCCCCCCACAATGGGTATTTCCAATTTTATTCCGCTCCTGCCTGAGGCTTGGTCTGCCCTTGATTCAGAGGGTATACTGAAATTCAGTATATTCCCATTAATAAATCAGTGTATATGTTACAAAATTCATACTGGTGATGCCAATTTCTTCCTCAGTAGACACCTACTGGTGAATAATTTCCCAGGTCCTTCCAGATGCCTGGCTACACAGCTACTTCAGTACTTTGGAGGAGACCCAAACACCGTAGCTGCAATATTTGCACCCTGCCCACATAGGATTCAGCACACACACAGGCAGCAGAACCTGGCCCATTAGGCACCAAGGTCCATCATCTTTCCAGCTCTTCCAGCAACCTGCCCCGAGGCACCGGGTGAACCACCTCTCTCTCAGCCTCCCACCCCATGGACATCGACGTGTTCCTTAGCAAGGGTTTGGAGATGATGGGTTGAGGGATCCCAGCATCATGGTAAGATCTCTCCTAACCCATCCCAGCAGCTGTAAGAATTTAGCCAAAAGGCAGCATGGACACACAAAAGGCAAAATTTGCAAATGAGCCTTTAGTATTTATATGTCTTTGAACTCCAGGTGCTCCAACTACACCATTTCGGATATGCCTCCACCTTGCTTTTCATTATGACTAACCACAAATCTAGCAATGAATACAGAACAGACCCACTATTATAACGTGTTTGGCATTATTTGTCATTTCTGTTGTGTTTCATGTGAATTTCTACCCACAATGTTATGGATATATTAACGACAAGAAAAGCCACTTTTTAAAACAGCAATACAGTATCCCAATAAGGCTTTTGTTTCCAAGTATTTTCATCTCAAGACTACAATTTCAGGCAATTAAGCATTTCAGCATCCCTGGGAAACAAGTAATTATTGTCAGTTCCATCTAACAGACTGAGGATCTGGCAAAAATGCATTGCTGACTAACCCAGAAACTAAATGTGATGCTGCAAACTGCTGCCCAGGATCTGTCCCGGGAGCTGCCTCTCCCAAGATGCTGCACCCTATCAGGGCCAGAGGAAGATGAGGAGGAAGATGGCAGGGAAATGGTGTAATGCGTCCTGACCCCAAGCATGGCACGTCAGCTCAGTCCCAAGCAGTTTCAAGCTGTCTTCTATTTATCAAGGATGGTATTTCAAAGCTGAGGGTGCTTCTTAGCCATTTCAATGCCATATTTCCCTTTGAAGATCCTCAGTAAATTCTTAGTGTCAGTGACATCTTGTGGCAATGAACTCTTTGCTACAGCATATGGTAAATGCCAGCCCATCAGAGGGATAGGCAGAAAGCTTTATACAAAGGTCTATCCAAGTTAAAATATATAAGCTTATACCAAAACCAGAACATATACGCTATTTTTTCAAATTTCATGTCCTTTGTACCCCTTGAATGCTTGGGCTTGTGAAGTCCCAATGAATCATCCCAAGAGCTTCCTAGCTCAGTATGCAAATGTGGCATAAAATATGTTTAACCAAATTGTTTGAGTTCATAAGGACTCAAACAATTTTGTTTTCTCTCTCTCTCTTTTTTTTTTTCATTCTGTCTTTTGTAGAATAAAAAGGGATTAGTGCATGTCCAGCTATCTAAACTGAATCCTTTTAGGAAAAAAAATGTTGACAAAGGAGAATGTATATTTTTATAGCTCTGAAATCCATGCAGAAAATAAGTATTTCTAAGATAAGTACCACAACTTCATAACTTCAAAAAGTATTTGATGAAACAAAATCAATTTTCTTTAGCTGCATTTCATTTCCTTCCGTTCTAATGCTTCTTTTTTTTTTTTTTTTTTTCTTTTTTAGACTTTCTTCTGTCACTTTGTGCTGTTGGTCTAGTATGTATAAAAAAGCACAGAAAAGTCTACAGCTTGATACACAGTCTGCCTAAATAAGTAGGAATCTTTTTACTCTCAGCAAATCTGAGGTCAAGGCCTTTGATGGCCTTAAACAGAAGGGTATTTTTGCATTATGGTTGTTTCTAAAATACTTGCAATATTCAGCTTATTTACCCATCTTTTCACGTATCAGCACTTGCTGTCAGTGGAAATTCAGTAGGATTATTAAGCTAATTTCCATACGGGTTACTTTCATGGGATTTTAAGAGTTGGGAGAAAGAAGGATCCTGGAAGGAGAGAAGTAGGGGAAGCACACCAGCCTAGAACCATTATGTACAAATTGCTAAAAAGGGCACAATAAATGACACGTGAAATATTTAGGAGGTTTCATATTTCTAAATGTAGAGTCCTGAATTATAAAATACAAAAGACAGACAACAACCAGCCTCATATGGCCTGAGGAGAAAACGTTTAGCAAAGGCAGAAATTCAAACAGGCAACCTGCAAGGCATTAAATAATGCCAAGTACATCTCAGTCTCTTCAGTTTGGAAAACCGGCTGAATGGTCTGCTCAGTGTCTAGCACTTAGAGATTTCAGGCACTGGAAATCCCACTGAAATATGTTACAGCAAGGCATCTAGAGAGCTCTGTTTCTCACTGCAGTCATGTGTCTCAAAGCAAACAGAGCATTCTAGAAAAAACACTGAATGAACACTGATTTTTTGTTACTTCTTTAAACATTTGTTCAGAATCCTGCTTACTCTCCTGATAATTGTTTCCCATTTATACAAGTAATTAAAAAGCAATTGTGTTATTTTACACGTATTACCATTCATTTATTTTTCCACTGCGAATCTGAAAATATGCAAAATGAAAGCACTTGAGCCTGGATTTAGATGGTCTAAATTCCACTTGAGTTCCTGCACCTAATGTTTCCAATTAGCGAGGTGTCTCTGCAGACCCAGCAACCAGGAATAAGGAGGCAGGAAGCCCAAAGTCATCAGAATCTGGACATCCGTGCAAGCACCTTGATGCAAAAAAACATGCCTTTATCTCCGAGGGCTTGAATCAGCACAAGGGTTTGTGAGACAGGGTGTTACTTCCATACACACTTTCAGTCAAGGTCTCTTGTTCAACTGGATTTAAAAACAGGTTATTGATGATTTATATCATAAAGAGGACTTGTGTTGAAGAAAGCCTGAAAAATGAGACTTTTCCTACAAGGAACAGATATCTGAACTAGATAAAGAAAGGTTTGTGAGTACTGAGGGAGGTGACTAATCTGTATTTATCAGCAAACATGAAGGAATGTTATCTTTTCTCTGAAGTGGTTCTTAGCTCACAATAGGCTGAAGATGAAATGTTGATGACAGGAGTCTGGAAGTCCCATCCCTTCAAAAAGCCAAAACTCTGTAGATGTTTGTCACCAGGAACTGGGTTTGTTTCCATGCCAGATTATGTCTATTCTGTATTTGTTTGTTCTTAAATAATACAGAGCTTTATGACAGCCCTCTGCGTTTGTGTAATCCAGGGTTACTAAAACAAGACGGCTGTTGGCACCTGTGGCCTTTGAAAATGTGTTTGTAGCATCAGCATGGGAAGAACACAAGCAAGACATGACAAAGTCTGCAACCAGCATGAACTAGAGCAACTCCAGAAATGTGCAAGGCCAAAGAATTTGCGCATGGAACAGCTGCTGGGAGAACACTGAGTAAATTAACTACTCTTGTTTTTTTACTTGTTTTGATCAAGACGGACATGGCAAGGATAGCATTTCATTTGCTTCATAGAAAATAATCAAGAGTTGACCAGTGTATCCATGTCAAAGACTAACACTGAGCACATATGCAGTGGAGAGAAAAAGCATTGTTATCTCCTAAGCACTATCAAATTCCGTGAACTCATCCATGACGCCTTCCAGGAACAACCCACACTCCACAGTCGATGCAAGTATGGATGAAAGTCAATAGGCTCAGTAATCTTCAAGAAGGCAAATCACTGTAATTGCCTTTCAAGGCAAAACAATTTCAAACTCATCCTGAAAGTTAGGCACCTAAGCACAAGTGGCCTTATTTCCAACAGTAGCAAGCACTGAAGCTCTCAAACAGATGAATGGAAGCTGTGATTGCTCACCACTGCTGACAATCAGGTGGCTTGTAGTTAAGTGTCTACATCTGCAAAAGAAAATAGCTGGCTCAAAGGCTTCATTTTTCACTGCAAGTGCAAGCTGGGGTATTTGAGTGCAGCCAAGAGTCTGAACGCCTTCCTTGCAAAGTCTTGCAACCTCCAGCAAAAAATGCTAAAAGCACGGCATGGGTAATGCTCCTATTTGCAATTTGCAGTTGTACCTTCCTAAATATTTTAAAAGTTTAACATCAGTTGTAGGCATAGGTACCCAAGACCTATGTGCCTTCTGCACTTCGGGTTCCCACAGGATCCCGGCGTCAGGCAGCTCTGTACTTACACTGATGGCAATACTGCTGACTGAAGCCCATTTGTTGTGAAGGATGGCTGAGAAACTAACATTTCTTTAAATAAATTCTTCTAAGTTGGATCCATTAGGCTGGAGCTTGCTTAGGCTGTATACTGCTATATTTGGGGTGGGGCTGTGACTTGTCAAATACTCCTAATAAATCTTCTCCCCATTTAGTCCACTTATTTTAAGCATCAGCTCCTCAGTAAAATCCAGAGAAGGATCACTTCTCACCCAGAAATCAGAATCAGCACTCCTTATGCTGAGATCCTGCCCTTCATGCACAGAAATGAGTGCCCATAAATCTAGAATGGTGGATCTGAGGAGCTGAAATAGGATTTATTTGGATGCCTTCCACACACTGCAGCTATATTTCATAACCAGTTACAGAGCTTACTAAATTTTGACACGGCTGCTCTTGAAAATACACACTTTCATCAGGGGGCACAATTAACTGTACACCTTCTACCTACTCAAAAAGTTTATGACTGACTACACTATGAGCAAGATCTGAAATCTGTTGCTACTGTACCTTACCTCTTGAAAAGGTGTTTAAAGTTATAAGCAAGATGACAATTCGGAAATATCCCAAGCAACGTAGGCCCCTTTGCATTCTCGCCAGTATCTCTGTTACATGTTATCTCCCTGTTCACTGTCAATTTTTCTGCTTCTGCACAATTAAAATGAGGAAGCATTATTCTGAGAATAGGAAATGTCCTGACATCTAAATAAAGTAAAAGAAGATGGAAACAAAAATGTCTCTTTTAAAAATCTTTTTGAAACAAAAAATAAAATCTTTTCATCACCTACAGCACAATACACTGATTCAAAGCCTGACCTCAAGGAAAGCAAGAAAGAAGAAAGTGAATATTGTCAGCTGCTATACCTAGGAGAGAAGGAATGAAATTAATGAAGAGAAATTAAGGCTGCATATTAAGACAGGAGGAGGAATTCCTCCTAAGGAAGGCCTCTTTCCCTTAATGCAGCACAACACTTCAATGAATACTTTAGCCTTATGGAAAGATTTACCATTTCTGAATGTGTGTACTAGGCATTTGACTCCCTATGGCATTCCAAAGGAATTAGATGCCCTAACTGTCCTTTGCACCTTTGGAAGCTTTCTCCTCAGACCCTAACTAATCCTTATTCATTTCACTTGGTCCATTTCCAGGCTGAAAATTAAGCACTTAAGTGCTATGTATAAGATTATGGGATGATGTTGTAGAAGCAAGGCTGAAGTCCCACCATGTGGAACATTTCAAAGCACCAGCACCTTGGTGAACACATGAGTGACCAAATGATCTTGCTGGGTAGGCAGGAAGGAGCAATTTCACAGTTCTTTTCTCTCTCTACATATATACATATATTTTTAATAATCAGAAATTCAGCTATGCAATGACAAACAGTAGATTCAAAATAGAGTTGCACTTTCTGTGCAAACTGAAGTTTTCCCTGAAGGGAGTCTTTTTTGTGCGCAAAGTACAATAGTTAGTATGTAACTAGGAGCCACCATTTTAATTTTTCTTTTTGCCTCATCAAGCACTTACTGAGCAGAAAGTACTACCTGTGATAAATGCTACCTGTCAAGACTTAACTTTGATCATGCTTCAGGAAGGAAGGGTTTCCAAATCATTTGCTTAGAAATTTTTAATTCTTAAGTGGGTTGTTTGTTTGCCTCAGAGGAAGTAGTAACCTATTTTAAATTATCAAAAATCTATTTTTACACAAGTTTTCCTTTGTACTTTAAGCATTCCCTAAAAATACTTATGTTCATTTTGTAAAATTAAAACGAAGTGGATGTTTAAACTATCATCTGACTCAGCAGCTCTGTCATCGTGCTTACCCACTGCCTAAGGAAGGATCAAATCTGGCCAATGGCTCTGTTCACCTGAATTAGGATGTTGAGTTAATACTGTCATTTTTCATGGCACCAATGTCCCTCTAAGTGTGTCAAATCACCAACAGGAGAGCTTCCTAGCTTTGCTGAAAATTCTTTTAAAACTCACAAGCAGAGTGCAAGCATTACAGCACTCTCACCAGCCCTTCCTATGCTTTATATTTAACGTCAAAAATAAAAGTAGGAGGCTTGGTGCGGGAGGTGGTTTAAAAGGTCACCTCTATAGCTTATAGAAGGGATTTGCCTTGCTTCACTAAGCCCCAGACACTGTACTTCAATTTTACCAGTTAAATTTGACTTTGCAGGACTGGGTGGGAGGGGTGCAATTTATACGGCGTGGTCAGCAGAATCCATGGTGCCATGCATCACTGCTGAGCAGCCGCAGGAGCTCCTCAGGCTTTGTGCTGTATAGGATACCTTTACAGGAGACAAGCTACAGCAGACTGTATTTCTTGTAAAATAAAAGATTTAGAAATATACTGATATTCTGAGCTGTCATGCTGAAAGTGACTGGTAGCCTTTTTAAGGAAAAAGACAAGAAAACAGACAGGATATTATTACAAAACAAGTAGCACCTGCTAAGAGAGGAATCCTAGCAGCAGTGTTACTTATTTTAATCAACAGGAAAAGCAATTGCAGCAGAACGATTCTCCTGGTAATGGAGACTTTACTTTCTGCATTTGGAGTACACTCTCCTCCATTCCTTCATGTCATGTCAAAGGGAATTATTCAGATGAAATACAGGAGCTAGACCCTTTTGTTTTGCGCTTGCTGTTCTTAGACTTAAGAATTTCATTAAAATTCTTTCATGTTAAAAAAAAGGAAAATCTTGGAGGAAGGGAAGAATGAAGCTTTCCCCCCATTTTATTTACAGACACTGCTAAGCTTCCTTAAGCTACTTTTGACTTGCTGTCTCATACCCCAACAAAGCAGATGTGAAGAAGGCAGATATATAACAGTACAGCACGCACAGCAGGGCTGCCAACTGTCAATAAATTTATGAACAGTTTGTAGATCTACAGGAGTTTTGTGAAAATTCTTATTCTTTCAGTAAAAACTGGCAAGCTCTCCTGCATCTTGGCAAAAAATATATATATACAAAATTACAATTTGAGAACATACTGGATTTTTTTCCACCTGGAAAAAAAAATCACCCCAAAACATAACCCTGTTGTTGCTGGATCAGATCATTTCTGTATGGAGCTCTCTTCCAAATTCCTCCGGTGTTGGAATGGATAACAGAGTTGCTGATGTTTAAAAGTAACTGGCAATTGAATTCTGCAGGATACTGAATATTGTGCAACAGAACGTGAATGCAGTTTAGTTAACCACAAAAATAGAAATACTTTGTTTCAAAAATAACTTACTGACACTGGAGTTTTAAAAATAACCACCTAAAATTACTTTTATGATTGATCACATGGGTTATTTCCCTTTCTGCCCCAAAACTGGCTAGGTTGATATTCAAATGCTAATTTGCACAAACAGCCATGAGCTTTATTTCCACAGATCAACTTGAATGTGCAAAAGCTCTGCTTCCAAATGTAAAGGCTGTACTGAAACTGTTTTGCATAACTGGCTTAATATGCATGAAATTATAGGGGCATCCTAGAAATTAGTCATTGCGTGCTTTGTACTTGCACCTGCTTCAGTATCTATTACCTGCTATTTGCCTGTACTGGTCCAGCAGGCAAAACCACACACCTGGATACACCGCATATATAAATCACAATGTACAGCCTAGTGCAGGTGTAATTACAGAGGTCAGCTCACTATCCAAATATATTTAAGATACCAAACCCCAAGCTCCCTTGCTCTACAGTTAAATCTTAAATTTGGGTTTTGCCTCTCTCCAACTTTATAGATTGCCAAGGTTTGATTTATAGGAGTGCAGCAAGAACAGTATTGGAGAGAAGCCTTGCCTACGAATTTTTATTGTAACAGAGTTGAATTTGCTCCAGCTGGCTTTCTGCGAATGCGAAGAGGACAGCCAAAGATTTTACATTCAAGATTAAGCAGAATTTTGAAGGCAGGAAGCATGTCTGCCTGCAACAACATCTCATGAGGTTCCACATCTCCTAGCGTGGTTGAAAAAAAATTATGGAGAAGCTACAAAATAAATGTCTATTTTTCTCAGTAGCTTTCCTGGGCATATAGCAAGAACTAAAAGGTTTTCAGGGTTCATACTATTTGTCAGGCTTCAAAATCATTTTGAACGCTTATTCTAGGGACTGAACACCGTAAATGTATGGAACCGAGACTGTAAATTTGAACATCGGTATGAGTGAAGTCAACTGCAATGTTCCTTAGCACCCTGAATGTCAGAAGTGGTGTGTGTATGTGTGCATACACAAACACCCTACCTGAGGAAGGGAGGGAAGGAGAGGGAGTGAGGGCACACATACATATACCAAGAAAATCATTCTGGTGGGAAGAAAAAAAATAGCCTTATATCAAGCTGAGATTAAGTGAATTTCTGCCACTGCTGAATGACTTGGGAACTCTATTCACTTTAATGCACTATGAGCTGTCATTCCCATCTTTATACAAAGACACTGAGTTTCTCAAGAGCGGTTTGAAAAAGGTATTCAACATTTTCTGTACTTTCACATATTTTTCTGGGTGTATTTTTGACCATTAAAATGATACTGCTGCAAGTTAGCAGGAATAACACAGATCTCGTCTCCCTTGGTTTTCTGTTTGTATATATTATTTATAGGGAGAACAGACTCCAACCCTTGGACTTAGACTATCTAACACTTGCTACTTTAAAATATTATTGTGACCCTTTTTGAGTTCTTAACACTGTCATTGTTAGCAGCTTGCCTCAGAAATTCAGAAAAAGCCCTGAAGGCTTTTCCTTGGTCCATGAAACTCATTTCAGATTTGACGGGTAATGATTCGAAAATCTCCATTTTGTTCTCTGCCTTTGTCAGCAACGTTTTGGTAGTATCCAGGAGAGACCTGGACACATCGAAGCGCTGCACCCAAGGCAATGCAAGGGCAGCAGCACACTTAGCCAACCTGGAAGAGCTAAGTTTCAGATAACTTCTGCTCTAGCTGGGGATATGGCTGGTGAATACACATTCAACATGGCACTACTGGGCTGTGGTACTGTCTTTAGCCCATCTGAAGTGAGTTCTTCAACACCGTTGCTGGCCACGTGGCTGCATGATGCCTTGGGTCCACTAAACTCTGTCTTTAGATTACACCCCTTTAAACTCATGACTTCACGTTGCCAAATCTGTGCATTATGTATGACTTCACGTAATATGCGCTAACAGAGAGCCTGGCACACCGACACTGACCTTTTTGCCCCACTTGTGCAGCAGGCAGAACAGCTGGGAGTCCCCAGACCCACATCCTACCCCCAGGACAGCAGACCCAGCTCTCACTCTTGGTGAGACCCAAGATTGAGGCAAGACGGAGCTGCAGCTGGGAGCAGCGACTGCTTGCAGGAGGCAGCCGCAGCCCTAAAAGCCATTCAGCAGCTGCCTTGTACCAGCGACAAGAGCACTTTCGGCTCCAGTAATTCTTTCATACCGTAGTAGGGACAAGATGACAAATCTGATTATATTAATGTCCATTCTTTCACCCTGTTTTCCAAAATTTACAAGTGTACTGTATGCTTTAATGGAAGAATAACTTGTCTCTTTTTAGGTAACTATTGTTTCATTTTTAATGGATTCAATCCTTTCATGCATGCATTGCCATGTCTGCTGAGAAGTCAGCTCCTATATATTCACAGGCAAACAATCATTTTGCCAAAACCCAGTGATGTGTGCCTAATATCCGATGGGTAGCATTAAGGTAACCCTTCCAAATTGGTCTTCTCAATTTAGTACCCAAATTTTGAAAGATACTCAGGTGTCTGCTAATTACGTCAAATTAACATTAGAAGTATATATGCATATATATAAATACAGGGAGGGAGGAAGAAAGACAGACATGGAGACAGATGGAGAAATTATTTACCGTATTTTACCACATCGCAATTTCACTGTATTCTACTGCATCAGAATATATGTATATTTAAAACAAAAAATCCAAAGAAGATGTTATACAGTTTGTCAGTAAGAGCAAATTCATACTAGGTACTGCAAAGAGCTACTTACTGGCACTGGGTACAATCTGTAGGTAATTCACATTAAATTATATCTCCCATTCCACTGTGTATTGCAGAACAGAAGATACGCCTGCGAGAATGACAATGTTATATCTGCATAGGGAGTCTGTGATTATTATACAATAAGGCACATTCTTCCCACGTGCAACCTGTGGAGAAATGGATGCCCTAAATGAAGGGCCACATATTGGTACCATTAATGGGACCTTGCTACAAAATAGGACACAATATAAATTAATTTCCAAATTACTCTGAAAACAGCTATACAAAATACACTGGAAAGAACATTGGTGGTTTTTGCTTTTTTTTTTTTTTTCTTTCTTTCTTTTTTTTTTTTTTTTTTTTTAAAGGAGGGTAAAGTTACAAATCTAGTCTCATTTTTCTTTTTCTTTTTTCTCTTCTGGTACGTGGGTGTCAGGATATCACAGGTTCTTCTTCACCCAATGAAGTATGATTTTGCTGATGCTTCCCTCACACGGTAACAAAAAGCTAAGTAGGTGGTATGTACTGGCTTCCAGAAGTGCAAAGTCCCATTCTTCTCTGTAATAAATTCAAATATAGTCTAGAGGAAACAAAAGAGTTTATCCTGGAGAAGGGATGGATTCATACTCTTCAGTCAGCACACACCTGCATCTCTTTTAGTGTGTGCATTAACACCAATGAATGCCCATGCTGGAATCCAAAAATAAGCACAAACAGCAGCAGAAACTATCTGTTGTACTAATCCAGGAGAAAATTCTGGGGCATGTAGGTGTCAAGTTATTTAAAGAATTTCCAAAAACGTCAAAATGTTAGCAGTTTTTTTGTTTTTGCACCTGCAAAGTGGAAGTTTGCAAATACTCAGTTTTTCAGCACACATCGAGGCTGTGCTGAGACATAGGTAAACACTTCAAGTTTGGGTCAAACACTGACTTTTTTCCCCTTCTTACATAAAGAAAAGAAAAAAAAAAAAGCAGAATGACAGCTTATCAGAAGGCTTTTACATAAACCTGAAGCATGGAAAGCAGAAGTAAAAATATAGAGGACTCATTTAATGGAGTAGCCCTTCCTGGTACTAACAGTAAAACTCAAAGCCATTTCAGCAAATTATCTTCTAGGAATCTCCTCTGTGAAAGGCTATGGCATTTACCCCGAGGTGGGTGGCACCCGTCCCTGACAGGTAGATGTTAGGGACGGTGCTGCAAAGGAATCACTGGTTCTGCCCTCCTCCCTGGTGAGAAACAGGAATCAAGGTGGGGAGGAATGCTGCTCTCACCCCTCTGCATGTGCCTGCGAGGCAGCTCCGCATGCCTGCAGCATCTCACCAGTAGCTGTCACTGCCCCCAGCTGCAGCAGGAGTTCCTGAAGAGCACTGCAGGCACCGTGAGGGGAGCGAATACAGTGAAATATTTTCAAAATGATTCTTTCCCTCGTGCTACTTTCATCAAATATATAAAAGATCAAATAAAAATCCTAATTACAGTATGCGTATAGAGGCTAGCTCGCACATAACCAATCCCCCTACTAATGACTGCAGTATTTTAACATTTGAATTCTAAGGAGCCAAGTCTTCAGAGAGCTTTTTAAAAACACCAAGCAGTTGGGTTGCCTGATGTGCTTCCTCCTGAGGTTTTGTCACTTCGAAGATATATATGAAAATGTTCATTTCCAAAGCAAGGCCTCAGATGAAATTTTTGCCCCAAACGCCATCCTTCATAATTTGCATGTAGTTAAATACTTTCTATTTTCTGTCAATTTTAGCATTATTTACAGTACAATGATGCGTAGTTTTAATTGAATGTTTAAATAAATGCTTTCTAGTATATGAACAATTAGTGTTTGCAATAGGAAGACGCAATCTTGCTATAGATAATTACGTCCTACTTTGGTGTGGAGTTTATTTCAATAACAACGTGACCGAAAGAAGGGAAAACCCAATTTCAGCTAGAATTGTATGTTTACTCATATATAATTAATAAGGCCCATACCTAATTTGCATTCCAAACTCCTGGAATAATCTGTTTAGGCAGGAAACAAGCGCAATTGGTCTAAATGGGCAAGCTGCATCTTGACCACAAACCCTCCCAGGTCATGTCACATGGAGCCCCTCTCATTTGCTGTCCTGTATGCTTAACTTTTGGTAGGACTTGTGGGAAAGGGGTATTTGGGATGGAAGAAAAGGACAGTTCCTACAAGGCAAACAAGTAACAAGAATAAATTCCCTTCTGCTTGCATATTAATCACTTATATGTGAATAATAAGCATGCCCCATGAGTCTAAATGATCCACTCATGTTTGTAAATGAGCTATCCACAGAGATTATTCCCACAAACTTCTAAAGACCCAATCTTGCTGCTGCTGAAGTCAACAGTAACATCTCTATAAGCCTCATTATGCTTCCGATTTGCCAGACCCATAATAAAATATTATACTTTTACCACTACAGGATAACACTTCTCAAACTTCAAACTTACTGACAGTTTCTCTACACTATGAATGCTCAAATCCACACCTCCAGAAACAACAATCTCATGAGTTTCTTTCAGAAGGAGTGCGCACACACATATACATATGTTACTCAAACCAGTTGAGTTTGGGAGTCACTCTGTGCAAGCTAATTCACTACACAAAATGCTAATCCATACAGATACATTTTCAAAACAGCTACGGCACATAGGAGAATTTCCAAATTAATTACTTGTAGTAAAATTCACAAAGGTGCTGTCTTACTTAAAAAAAAAATATTGCTGCCAAATGTGTAACACTTAAAACTGAAATGGTGCCATGTATTACCAAGTTCAGCACCACTCCGCTTGCTGGAGTTCTGCAGATAATTAGAAGCCACTTTAAGTTACATAAGAAGATTATTTTTTTTTTTTTTAGGAAGCAGTGCTTTAAAGACTTCAGTTTGCTTCCACAGCACTTCGAGATTTGTTTTGTTTCTTAGAAATGTTTTATTTTAATAAGTGCAGTTTTATATGGGTTCTACTGCTTTAATGCAAAACACATGAATATGAATGTGCAGTATTTACAGGAGATTTCCCCCCTGCATTCTGCTCTATTTTGTCATATTGTCTGCAGTAGATATGTGATTTTTATTTTCCCTTTAGCAGTGAGGTAATTTGCCCATGTTATTTGCTCTGTGGGCATCCTCATAACACATTCTGAATTTATTTCATGATGTCTCTTGAAAGCACTGTGAATCCAAGACATGCCGAATCAAACTAATGAAGTAACCCCTGCACTAACAAACCCTCCCTGTCTCAACTCTGTCAAAAGCAGAAAGGACGTAAAACTGATAGACAAATATTAAAGATATAATTCTTTTGGACTTGGTCCACATGTTCACGAGATAATGAGACCTTAACAAAGATGTAGATACTCATATGAAATATTAGATCTGACATTTCATTTGAGGTGAAAATTGCCAGTCCTCCTAATGACATCTTTTCTTACCAGGTAAAAGAGAAAAAGGACTGAACTCTAAAAACTTCCTTTTTTTTTCCCCCCTCAGCACTGATTTTGATCTTATCATGCCAATTTTCACTGAAGAATTTTAAAATGAATACAATGAAAAGCCTGAAAAAAAAAGATAAAAAAAGAAAAAAGAAAAGAAAGCTGCTGGTTATCCACCAAGAGGTCCTTTAATTTTAAAGAAATCATCACCATGAAACAACCTTGCTGATATCGCCATTAGTCCCTAATTTGTGGCTGGCTCAGGCCCCTAAGATTCAAAATGCTTTATAGGAAGCAGAGAGGCTGAATGTAAAGCAAGAATGTGCCTCCTCCAAGTTAATGCTATTTATCTTGAAATACTGAGGGAGTTAAAACCAGTTTACATCAACCTGGACATTTTCATTCCTCAAGTTGCATCTTCAGCTTGGTCTGTGACCTTACAATGCAATGTGTCAAAAGGAAGAGGCATCTGAATCTTTTATTCCAGCTGTAGTATTGCATCTTGAATACATTTATACATTTTGTTTATGCTCCGATGTCACATCCCATTCCACATAGGTCACTCAAACAGAGCTGCCAAAAGTTATTCTCATTAAAGCCTTTCAATGTGTTGGTAGGGGGAGAAGGTCAGGGCTGAGATGCCTTCTTTTTTGTTTGCTTGCTTTTTGCTGATTTTTTTTGGAAGAGAGGAGAAAATATCAAGAATACAGAAGAAAGGAAAAGCTTCCTAGACAATACTGCAGAACAAGTAAACTCCATGGCAGATATTCTGTCCATGAAGATAAAAGAGATGCTCAAGCAAAAAACTCTATTTTATGCCTTTATTCTTTAAGAGATGACAAGACTTGTAATACAATAATTGTAGCTTCACACAACTCCGTAGCTTTATCACAGAAAAAAACAAGGGATCCCTACTGTAAATGAAGAATGTGGCGAGATATTCTCACAACTAGATCTTTTTCTAATCTGTAGCCACAGTGCAGCAATTAGCCCTTAGGGTCTCTGCAGAGCTCCAGTATCATTCCTGAAGCCTGATCTCCAAATCACCATGCACTCTGGTCCAATCCAGATAGAATGCTAACAGTGTGATTAATTTTAGTAATTTAGTTAATATAACTGCAATTATCGGCCATATTCTTCCTTCATTCTCCTCCTCATGCCTTTCAGGAAAATTTTGAAACATGGGTAGACTCATCCCTGTAGAAGACGAGCTGTGCCAGGCCTTAACTCCAGAACAAGGCTGTGAATAGGATTTGAGCATACCATAAAGGTCTGACAAATGTTTCCACGCTTTAAGGAATGAAAATCCCTGTTTCAGAAGTTATGCACAATGTCCTGGAGATCCCTGTTTCCCAAAGCTTTGTCATTAAGGAAAAGGAACAGCATGACGTGAACTAAACCCCCTTGCTGAAACTGCAGTAGCACTCCTCAAGAAAGCAATTTTCAAGGTTGCAACTCTATTACACTTATTTGGGGGGTTAAAGTCACTTCTCCGTAATGTCCACAACCTTAATATGATTGCTTAGAGCAACTGCTCCTCATAGAGTTGCCCCTCTGTCAATGTTAGCTTCTTCATTCAAAAATGAAAGTCATTGTAAACAAGTATAACTTTGGAAGATTCAGACAAAAAAAAAGGTGGTAAAGGGGAAAAGGGGAAGACAGTATGACACGTGACAAGAAACTGCACCAGATAAAAATGTAATCTTTGCACATGGTAACAGCACATCCCTAGCATTATACACACATGTCATGGACATGTGTGATGCTGAATGACCCCAGTGAATCACAAATCAACCTTGCTCTCCTTGGCTACACACGCTTCATGAAAGATGAATAAACATAAGCTGGTCTGCTTTCTTGTATGTGTTCGAAGAGTAATCTTGAGGTATTATTGTGAATCCTTCCAGACCGTCTAAGCCCCTACGAAGGGCATGTTATAAAAGGCATTCATCATCTGCTAAGAAGCTACATCTGGGACTTTCCAGCTCCTAGGTAGTCACTAAAACCATTTAACAGGGAGAAATGGCAATCAGCAAGATAATCAACTTGTACCACCCAAGAGAGAAATCACCCAATCCCTCTTTTGAACATTCATGTCTTCTTAAGGAGATTAAAATCTGGAGTTGATTTTTAAGTAAAGCTACAATCTAAAGAGGGACAAAAATATTTTCTTAATTCTTCCACAATATTAAAGCACAGTCTGGAATGATCAATATCAATAAGTACCAAAAGTGGTTTTATTGGTTATGAAAAAATGGACTGTTAAATGCTAAATTGGAGAGGCTAAAAAAAGACAAAAGCAATGCTTATTTATAGCATCATTCCTTTGATAGCCATAAATAGCATCATCTTCACGGCTCTAAAATGCACTGACATGTGCTCTGATTCATTCAGCACAGGTCACTAGTTAGATTCAGGAGAGGAGATAAGCTCTGGCTTAAAAAAAAAAAAAAAAAAAAAAAAAAAAAAGGTATGTGCAGGTCCAAACGATGGACACTCTAAGCAGCAACACTGCTAACATCACTACCTTAATATTTGTAAAGCATCTTCTACTTGAGAAGAGAACTTCTGCGTCCCAGATATAACTATAAATACACAGTTCTCAATAACGGCTGGTGTTTCTTAATTATTTTTGTTGCTGTTATCATGCTGGACATATTCCACTGCATTTCATAGCCTCCCTTGGAAGAACTGTTTATCTTAAGTTATAAATTTTTGTTGTGAATAGCAATATCGATCTCTGAGCAAATGGCAATTTTATTTACTCAATATCCATAAGAACAGGCTTACAGAAGTAATTTTAATTATTAAGTCTATGTTCAGCAATTACTTGTTACGTACAAATTTCATTTCCTTTGTTAATTTTAATAAAAAGTCCATTCCGTGCCTGCTGTGTTCCTCTTCTACAAAAGCATTTAAAAGATTAGTCTTAATTATGGGTTTCAATATACAATGCGAGGAGAAAAAAAGCAACAAAAACACCAACAATGATGGATGGACTGCATAGCTTTCTGCTAATTTCTCAGCAGGCACAAGCCCCGTGGCATTAAAAATACAGAACAAAAATGACTTCTAAAGTTACCGAAGGGAAAATATCATCTAAAAGCACACTCATGCAGTATCTGTGTCATGCAGTGCAAATAGCACTGGCTAGATCTGCAACATTTCCTGTGCACAATCAAGCTCTTTTTAGATGACTTTTCTTGGTCAGATTTTCAAAAAAGCATTTTGCTGGCCCAAAGATTCAGCCCAGTGCCTTGTGACGAGTGAATTACGTACCTGATCAAACTCATTTCAACGGGTGTTAGGGAGCCACCTGGTTTTGGCATTTTATAAATCCCACCAGGCACCCGCCTGCATCCTTGGGGAACTGAATCTCTTCAGACAGACAGATGAATGCTATACGTGTCTGCACATCTGCACAACTACAGCCAGAGAGGAACACACATCCACATGTACTGCAGGGACACCTGTGCCTATGTGAAACACAACGCACTCCTGGGTCTTACCTGTGCAAATGTGTCAGCAATCAGCACCAATGGATCTTTGCACTTATCTGCAATCACAAAACCTTCCTCACTGCACTCTGAGGGAGAGCTAGCTAGAAGCAAGCATTAATGAAGGAGATATGATGATGATAGAGCTATGTGAGCCTGATCTGTTTTGAAAGTTTTTGCCGCTGCTATGTCCTTATTGCAGATGAGCGCTAGAAAGACTTGATGAGCATGTAAACCTTGGGGATAGCTCAGGACAGAAGCTCTCAGTTTTACATTTCCACCACTCTTGTGCCCCAGCCCAGAGCACTTATGGAACCCTGACAGACTCTGATAACTTCTGCAGAGCTATTCCTTTTGCATGCCCAATCCCTCTGAGCTCAACAGCCATGCTGCTTTCTTGGATTAACCATTTCACCAGCCTCACTCTATTTGTCCAGGGTCTCAATGAGCTCATTTTTTTCTTCTCTCTGCCCCTCTCCTCCAGTTCAGTTTAGTCTGAGTTTCATGACAGCTTTTCTTCCCAGTGTCTCGGTGTAGCCACACTGACTCTGAATGGCAAAGTCTCACTCTCTGTTGGGAATGCTGACAACAGATTGTTTCATAATTAATTGAAAGGCAAAACCTGGACATTCTCAATCACTGCTGATGGGAATTACTTTGTCCAACTTCAGTATGTCAGCAGTGTGCAGCACAGGGAAACCAATGATCAAGTTAAATATGTGTTATTTCACTGCGAACTAAACACACAATTTAGAATTTGTGCTTATTTTAAGAAACCTTCTAAAAACACTGCTTCAATGGTGAGTAGTGTAGACATTTTGGGGTAGATTATATCTGGTTAAATTAGCTAATATTTGCCTTCAAGACAAGATTACATAATATTATAACTTCCACTTTCAAAGTCACTGTGGATGTGCAACAGGGATCAGACACGCATGGTATACAGCTATCCTAGCAGAAACTGTTTTTTACAGCACCCATAAAATTTAAAGATCAATTCAGTGCATATTTAATCCCTTCAGTGCCCAATGGCTGTAACATATCAGTGACACAAAGGATACAGCACACAGTATTTCGCATACGTGCTCCTGTTTTACTGAGTATGGACTAGATTCTAGTTTGGGTAAAGCTGAAATAACTCTATATGAAGTTATTCTATATTAATGTTAATGCGATTAATGTTCGAGTCCACCACGTGAACTGTGAGATGGAAATTGCTGTTGGAGATGAGGCCAATGGCCCAGAACCTCCCCCCAGCTGCAGCCCACCCTGCGCTGCAGAGCCCATCTAACAACCTCCCTGCTGCCAGTTACGGAAGACATCATCAGCACAAGGATGTTGCTCATTACTCCCTTAATTGGAGATTGCTCCAAAGAATGAAGGCTTATAGTCTTTACTAATCATACTCTGCCCATCCTTCTTACCGAAGTAATCAGGTATCTCACAAATCTTATCAAGCTTTATGTCCCGTAAGATTCAATACGCTGGAGCAGATCAAAGGTCCTGCTATGAACCACATCTTACCACTGCCAGGGCTGGTACTAGATATTTTAAACACATAATGCAAAGGCACAAAAACAAACCTACTTACATACATATATATTGGTATACATGCACATTCGTGTGTGTGTGTAAATGAAAATGCAGAATACTTATAATGCACATATATGTAAAACAAGCTTCCCAATAACAAACAATTTACAATTCTTCAATAATCCAACATGCAATACAAAGCAGCAATCCCACATATGTGCAGGTGAAAACAAATGAAAGCAAAACTTGAGTAAATCACCATATGAATCTTGCAAGCTGTACTTAGTTTCTTTGGACATAGGAGTCCATTTTGTTGTGTCAGCTGAATTCGCCCTTTAGTGAGGTGCACAACATGCTCTTTCTATCCTGTTGGCTGCATTTTTGAATGGCCATGCCCTAGTGCCACACTCACTGAGTGAGTAAGACCGTCAGGGTTTAAAATAGACATATGTAAAGGTCATGCCCTATTATTTTAAGGAAGAAACTGGGAAAAGGGGCATGCTCCACAAAGAAATTCAGCACATTTTTATTATTCTGAGAATCTAACAGAGGAGCAATGTTTTCAAAAGGAATCAACTTTTGAAAGGAACAGAGTACTGAAATATTTAACCTTTTGAAAGGCCAAAGCTCCCTATATCACAGCTTTCTTATATGCTCTTGCTAGAGCGAATCACTGAAACAAATAAAGGTTTATTCTCTTAATGTTGGGTTTAACCAAATTAACAGAGCTTTTGACTAATAGCTTTAAAATGCTCCTTTTATTCTATTCAAGATACTTTATGAAGTATGAATTAATCTTACACTATATATTAGAGCATTGTACCTAGTGACAGTATAGTAAAGGATCTGTCAAGGCTTTTCATTACAAAACCCTATTCTAAGCCATAGGAAAAAAAAAAAATCCCTCTGGGCTGAACCTTGGCATACAAGTAACTTGAAAGAAATCCATTTCGTGGTTTTTGAATTCTAAGAGTGCAAAGAAAATTGATTTAAAATGTTTAAGAGACTATTCTGTGCTTATGTAACTCAAAAATAAAATTCATGTTTTTAAACAAAATTTTGCAGGTTTATTAGTCTCCACCATAAGCCATGCAGCCTTGCTTTAAAACAAACAAACAAACAAAAAAACCACAAACGTGCCCCCGCAAGAATTAGAGATCTTCCCACCTTCCCAAATGTACTTTCTATATATAAGAACTTGTACGAATGTTATGTGCTATCCCACAAAACTCAGATGGGCATCTGATCTTTCCTGGATACATCAAGAATATGCTCAAATGGGTAGAAATAAATGATTCAAAAAAGACATGAAAGAAAATAATAGAAAAGGAAAAATAATGATGACAGCAAGTCTGGAAGCCATATGAAAACAGTCTGATTTCTGCCTTTGAAGGAGGGAGGGATATTTACAGCATGAGGAGGAGTCGCTGGATGTCTTCTCTGAGCAGCTGCCTCCTGGCTGCTCCCACAGTTTGGGGAGCCTGGGCCGATTACAGACCTGTGTCACACACTATGGGGTGTGAGAGCAAAGCATAGCATTGCTGGGGCAAGGCAGCACCTCTATGGGGCAGCCAGACACACAGCAGCCAGCTGCCCTGATGCAATCTGCAGCCCCCAGGGACCCAACTTGGGTCATTCCAGGTGGGGTGGCCTCCAACCATGAGTAAGAAACTGGTGGGCTCCTCAATCCATTTGACGTCACTGTGCTTAGCTTGGGTTACAGAGAAATGAAGTGCTCTCGGCCCATTGGTCTCTCAGCACCACCCAGTTTGGCTGTTGAGGGTGCAGAGCAGTGTGGAGAGTTGCCTCATGGCCCATAAAAATACGGACCAAACATTCCCCATACCTCTCCCCTCTTCAGTGGCTCCATTTAACATCCTGCAACCCGCACAGCCCCTGCTCCATGACCAAACTCAATCCAGAAACACTGCTTGTTTCCTCATGAAGTTTGGGAACCCTTGCTTGAAGGCCAGGCCACCTCAGGGAGGCTGACACGGCCACTTGGCAGCAGACGGAGGGCTGCATCCTGACTCAGGCCCTTCACTGACACGCTGCCGCTGAACTCGATGGGAGCTAATCCGTAAAATGGCTGGCTAGAAATTGAATCGGGATGTCAAAAGTCAGTTCTTTATCTTCACAATCCAAAATCTTTATTAAGTTCTCACTCGACCAAAACTTGGCAAAATCAATGGGGCAAATCTCAAAGTGCTTACTCAGTTTTTATAGCATTAGGACTAAAGCAAATTTCTATTGACTCAAGCAGAAGCTTATTTGAGACAGGTCTCAAAAAGCAAAGTGAAAAACCTGTGAGATGCTCAAAAGTAGTTTTTTTTTTTTTTTTTTTTTTTTTTTTTTTTTTCCAGCACCTTCTTCCTCTGTACATTGAGGAAATTGGGATACGCTCATATCAACAGAAAATCTTTAGCGGCACGGTCTTGCCAAAAAGCTTTTGCAGAAACCTAAGTTCTTCCTTCAGCACCCTGCTTCCACCAGCACTGTTGTTCACCCATATAACACCTTCTTTTCACCCCTTCCTACAGCACGAACAAATATGCTTCACATTCCTTAACAGATTTTGGGGTAGGAGCAGAAAGGCTGAGAAATTCCTTGTAAGGTAGTTCTGTAGCTGTGATGGTGCTCTTGTTTCTTCTTTCCGTGCCAGATTTCCAGAGTGTGCTCTCCCTCATTTACCCTTTCTACCTCTGAGTTTTGCTGTGCAGCGTGACATCTTGAGGTTTTTGTTTAGTTCAATTCCCTGTTTCTCCTGCCCTATCCTCCCCTCCTCAGCCGGGTATGTTTATTGGTGACTGTGATTTTGGACCTTGTAACTATCCCTTTTCTCATGTTTAACAATATAAAGAACCAATGCTGCCAAACTAAATTTACTGGTACAAAAAACATATTGAAACTGCATGGCAGTTTCATGGTGGAGTAGACGATGCAGAGCAATGATGGAGAAGAGAAGCAAATGTACCTCCAGACCCCACAAGCTGTGACCTGGGTCCCACATTTCTAAGTACAGTCCCTAAGCCCTACAACACAGCCCAGCCCAGCATTTCCAGCTCCCGGTTTGTGTAACTAACTGGCTATATAGAATTAGGCATCTTTGCCACTACATTTGCAAAAGTGCTAGCAGAAGTTCAGTTACAGATCCTTACCTTCTTCAGCTTGCTCAAAGGACAAAAATGTCTCTTTTCATCTTACAGCTTTATTTTCATGCTCTGAACAGGCTTGCAAGGTTTGGAGCTGCTGAAATGGATTCTGTCCTAAATAATCACCAAATGTGCCCTTTGCAATTTAATAATCTTATACAATGGGAGTATTTGTGTACACCCACTGAAATAAAACGGGAGCACAATCATCCCCTGATATCATTGTAAGGCTGATAGAAGTCATTCTTGAATTTAGAGGATATTTTATGCAGATAACTCTGCTAAGTACATAAGGAATTTAGGCACACAATATCAACAGTTTTCTGAGAAGAGAGTTCATTCTGAAATGAAGCAGCTCATTTATCTCTCTCAGTAGTGCTCTTTGCACTATCCACTTTAATTTTCCAACAGAAAGGTGAATAATAGAATTATTCAGATAATCCTCCCCAACCCCTCCCTGGGTCCCAAAATCAATACAAACTTTGATTTGCCTTGAATTTTCCCTCTAATGTACAATGAACACATAATTCAAATACTCACAGGTACGCACACTTCATACAATATGCAACATTAGCACCTCGCATTGCCTTTGATTTGGCATTCTTTTAGTAATGCAGGAGCTGCCTGGATGCTCTCTCCAGTACAGGCTAGACAGGCGCTCTTACACTACCAACCTTCATTTACAGACTGGTATTAAGAAACACTGAAAAGACAATCATTATTCTTTGTCTGCTTTCTAATGTATTCTGTGGCTGAAAGCCTCATTCCAGCACCAAGTTCTCCATCCAGTACGAATGCAAAGAACAACTTACAGTTTATGCAAGAAGGAAATGCTTTAATCTATAGATTGCTTAGCATTTGAGTATTTGTGCTTTGAGAGATAATTGCTTTCTTTGATTAAAAAACAAAGGAGAAAATCATTTGCATTATGGCACTGTTTGGTTTATTAAAAAACAGGACCAGGCGAGGCAGTAAATTTCTCAGTGTCCCAAGTCCCAGAATCTTGTATCAGGATACAGAGCTATTCTCCTGGCTCGCACTGTCAGCAAGACCAGATGGGTCTGATTAGTTCCAACCCAGAAATACAAATGGTTGACAGTCTGTATGAGACAACAGGGAACAGAGAATTCAGTGAAGTGAAATGCTAGAAACCTCCAACTGCACACAGCTATTCACTGCTGCTCAGCTTACAATAAAGGAAACGCCAGGAAACGAGTACGTTTGGCCCTTATTCAATAAGCATGCTGAGCTAAAAGTAGAATGGCAATCCAGTTACTGCATGATTTCCTTTGTCTAATACCTCAGTTACTTAAATATAGTTTAAATTCTAAATCCTGATTCTATACAGGCTGTAGAGATGGGAGGAGTCCCTGATCAATGATATGGGTATAATTACATTCTCTGCTGTAGATGGAGCTGAAAGACCTTTTGGTATAAAACATTTTTTTTTGTTTACTGATCTTAGTGATGAACTAAATCTGTAAAAATGTGCACTTGCCATTTATGGTATCAAGTATTAGAGAAGTAAAAGATTAAATCTGCTAAAACTGACATTAAAAGTGTTGCAAGCTTCAAATTGCTGCAGTTCTGTAGGGCTGCTGAAATCCTTCACTACCATGGGGGAGGGGGAGAATTACAAAAAGTAGATGACAAACTCTTAATAATTGTGGAATACTTGTTTTGTTTCATAAGCTTAAATTACTTTTAGAGTGTTGCACAGGAGGGAAGGCCCATCTGCCTATGAATATAGCCCCATGAATATTATGAGACAGCGATGACTGCAGTAGGCTGGATACTCGCTTAGGATTCAGGATATCAGAGTAGGTCTCAATTCCCCACTCTTCCAATCAGTCATTTCCTCTCTGTGCCATCTATATTCCTGGAGATGTACTGAAGATCGGTACTCAGTATTGGAGATCACGTAAATCCCTTAGAGAGAGAAATATAATCATCTATTTCACACACACACACACAAAAAGGGAAAAAAGAAAAGAAAAAAGCTGCCTCAAGGACAGCCTGGTAAGCTCTGTCTAGTTAATTTGGAAAACACTTTAAAGACTCTGATAAGCTCATTAGTACCAATGACTGGGTATATGCATTCATAACCCTATAAATACAGGAGGGCGACATCATGGATAAGCATCTTTCTTTTTCTTTTTAATGAAGAGTTCCTATGCACCACAGATTACAGGATGTCTGGTCTCCCTTTGCGGGCACTCGCTTCCTGACAGTGGTGCATAAATGGGGCAGTTGTTTCATTTATTTTTTCCTGGTAGAAATGGAAATCCACTTAGAGGAATGCAAGGCTAACACTGCCAAATTCCCCGTCTTTTGCAAGGTATCTCAGTGTAATTTCTGCAATGCAATCATCCTTCCTTTAATAAGAGGCAACCTGGCACAGAGCATCCCAAGCTGAGCAGCCACGGCAAAGTTCAAGAGCTGCCACTCCAGCCTTTTCCAAACACCACATCACAGTCCATATTGCACATTTGTTAACCTAATTCCCACCCAACAGGCATGTCACTTCCAGTACGATTCATCCTCTCCACCTGAAAACAGTTCACTTTGACAGATTTGTCAGCTATGTGGAGACGAAGAACCTCTGGGGTTGTGGTTGCAGCCTCCTCGCTCAGCTCCCGCACACCCAGACTGTCACGACCGAAGAGCAGACAGAGAGCATGGGGCCAGCGGGAGGCATGCACATAGCACTGCAGCATGGAGAGAGATAATCACTTTTCTCTTACTTTTTCCCCAGAAATTTTCATCTTCAGTAATTACACATTGTATTAGTACGATTCTTCTATTAATCTCGGGGAAACCATGAAATCTGATATTTTTACCATGACCAGCCCATGAAATTTGTCAACTCTACCCAGGAGATATGGGTTTTACACAAATCTCACTAAATTTGACGACAGTATCTCCACCAGCTTCATGGGCTCAGAATGTAGTCCCTGCCTGTAAGTCTTGTGAAATGCTGTTAACTTCTTGAGGGGCTCCAGCCCCAGGAAATGTGACATCATTTCATCGCTCATTACAAGCAGAGAATTTTTTTAGTATTCCTTGCTGTCAAGAAAACTTGAAAAAGTCATCTCTTTGATAGCTCAAAAACGAGGACACAAATATAAACAACATTAAATGTGTCAGGTCCCTTCATGTCACTCTTGGTTTTGGAGGTCTGATGTTTGTTTTTGAAAAGGCTGCATCTGGCAATACTGCAATATATTATCTCCCATGCAAAACTGTATCAAAGTAATAATTACAGTATTTACCTACTTCACAAGGGTGTTGTGAGAACAACTGCAAATGCTGCCAGCGTTTTGAATATGTAAAGTAATATATGTTTTAAATATTATTCTTATTTACATACCACAATGCAAACAAGCTGTACTCTGGATCTCAAATTAAAAAAAAAAAAAAAAAAAAAAAAAAGCAAAACACAAAGCCACAAACCTAACTACCAGAATCGTAAATTAAGGAAGTGCAACTGACAGCAGTAATGGTTATGTGAATGGTGCATAATGCTTGAAATGGTCAGCTAAGGTCTTCAGAAAGAACAGATATGACGAGCTGCATATTCTCTGTAATTATTTAAATGATCACATCTCTGTTTTCTTCAAGTGCAGGGAATCTGTCACTCCAGCAGCGCCGTACCCCACACCTGAATACATGTACTTACACAAAAATGTAGCAGAACTGCCATTTATCTCTGAGAAGATAACAATGATTTCTAGATCACGGGCTTGCATCTAGCACATCATTCAGGGAAAAATATTGTAGAAAAATCTTTAAAAAATGCAGAAATGGTCCTTCTGGGTAACATTCTTCCTCCTTTAAATAATTAGGAGTGATTTTAAATGGGCTGTGCTTTATTGGCTGACACTTATTATTCCATTGAATGGTATCAGAAGATGTTTAATCCTGCTACCCCTCAGGAAGATGAGTTTAGTTCTGTTCTTAGCACAAATGAATGTCGATCACGCCATCACCTGCATCCCCCTGAGCATGGGAAACCTCTGAGTGCAAAGGAGCAGGGCAGGTGCAGAGGGATGGTGCTGATGTATGGGATGTACAGATAACAGCAGCACACAACGGTGCTGAGCAGCCAGGCTCAGCCTGCAGACGGTGGTGCTGGGAAGGTGCATCTCCTCATCACTGATTCCTCATTCGTCTGTGTTAGTAGTTGTTAATTTGTGTCTCATTACTCTTCCTTCCCAAAGTGAGGGAGAGAAATCCTAGACCTGCATCCTCTCTCCTGTTGGCCTCTGCCCATGGGAAGACAAGACAGGAAAACAGAAGTAACCCCATTTTGTCCTGAAGTTGCAGAATCATCTGGGCTACCAGACAGAGAAGCAGTTGCGCGCTTGCCTTTGCAACAGTCTCAGAGTGATTAAGCTCATTCATCAAACATAGCTCCTCCCGGCTGCTGGGATTTCCCGAAACATGCTCAGCCCATGTTTCTGCCCCAGGCACGGCTTCCAACACCCTCTCCCTCAGCCGGTGCAATGTGGGCTGTGGATGCTACCTCCAGGCTGCACATGGATTTCTGCACACCAGACCCAATGGCATATTTTTCCTTGGTGCAGAGCAAGAGAAAAACAGAAGGGAGAAGAGAAACACATGTTCCAAGAAGCTACTTGTAAAATAACCATGGAACTGTGTGCTGGAGAGAGAAACTGCCACCTGCACCTAGCTCCTGAAGTTTTATCCTGCAGAAGGAGGACAGCAGGAGAAAAAAGAGGCACAAGCAGGCAGTTGAGGAAGAAGCATCCCCATGAGCAGCAAAATTGCTGGGCTATGCTCACGCTACCGCCTAGGTTCTCTCGCTCTTTGGGGAAGGAGCAATTCCCTGACAAACCTGCATCCATCAATAAATGCCGTTCTGCAGATCTCAGGTGGAAAGTCCCACACTGCAGCGAATATGCAAAGAAAGATGAATTGCTGGAGGTTGACTGCTAGCTTGGGTATCACTTCTCTCATTACTGTTTGACTGGGGAAGGAGCAGGGCAGGGAAATGTGGTATCTGTTACTTAGGCTAAGGATTTTCTGCACTAGGCAGCTTTTGCACATTTGCTTGACCGGACAACCCTTTCTTCCCCAACCCCAAGTGTAAACTTGATTACACAGGAAACAGCAACAGCTTAAAAGTCATTTCTCATGACCTTTGGAAAGAACATATGTAATAGTCTCTATCTGGAAAAATCCAAGTATTGTGTCTGTAAGTGCAGAAATATACCATGTATAAAACAGGTTTATGTTTAACCCTGGAGTAGATACAAATTCAAATCCACACCTACAGATAAGCAAGAAGGACAAGTTTTTGTGGCTGACCTCAACACAGTCACCCACAATTTAATACTTCTACTATACCAGCCTAGCTGCACTTAGCCTACAAAAAAGAAAGATGGAATAATTAAATTTAATTCAGGAATCCAAAATGAGGAACAGAGGGATAAATCTTAATAGGAACATGGGATTAATATCTTAGTATAAATAATAGTCTCTGGAATCACATTTTGATGATTCAACAGTTCTGCTATAAATAATTCACATCAATAAAAGAGAGATAACATCAAATTCAGTTGGAACATTGGTTAATTTGAGCATAAAGTGAAGGACTTCACTCAAACTAAAGGACAGCTATAAGTAACTGTTCTACTTTACAGGAATCAGCATCACGTATTTGCTACACATTCACGTGCATTACAAATTGCTCTCCAAGGTTACAGAAGAATAGATAAGGGGCAAAGAAGCATAAAAAAGTTGACAGTGGATGGAGCTGAAATGCTGGCACTGCACAACAGGAAATCAAGGCAGAAGTCTTCTGGAGGATACCTTGCATGCAAGAGTGAGACAGAAACAATAGATATTTTTGTAAATTAAAAGCAATGTATGTCCACTTGCAAAGGATAGTGACAAAAAGGCAGTATATACTTGAACCCACACATCAGGACTTTCTGGCTGCCCACTCCAGCCCTACTTCACAGATTCCACCTCAATAGCACAAATAGAGAATGGGGCACTCATGCGAGCAAAAACCCCTTGTTCTGAAAAGCATAAAGATAAATATTAAATAAACCACAGAATAAGGAAGTACAAGGGACAGGTGAGGCACCAAGGGACACATGCCTTGTCCAATCACAAAGAGAAGGTTGGGATAGAGCCTGAAATCACACCCAGGTTTCCTAGTCCCAAAGTATAACACTTGCTGCAAGATAAACCTTCTCCCTGTCACTGGTTTTGAATGTGATCAGCAATGGGATCAATATTAATAATGTATTTGTAAGACTTATTATTTTTCAATGGTGTTCTTCACCCCAGGGAGGTTTCTGAAGCACTTGAACAATTATTTATATATTGAAGTCATTTTTCCCAAAGAAATGCAGCCATCCCTGTGATACAACGTGGCAGCTGTGCTGCGCTGCAAACCAACAGTAAAAATAGTTGAGGCCACAAACTAAGGAGACTGCACTGAGTAGAAATTGTGGGAAGTATTTAGGTAACAGGCTGCGAGATTTAATTACGCAAGTTGGAATCTGGCCAGCAGGCATGAACAAATGTTTTCAGTGTGTTGTGTTTAAATATTTTATTTTTATTTTTTATATAAATGCTATTGCAAAAATAATGAAAAATGGAAGAAGATACTTCTGTTAGACAGTGCATTCACAGAAAATGAAATAAGTTCACATTTCAATCCTGAAAAAATGTTGTGAAATACATAAAAAGTTCATCTGCTATTGAGATTTCCTTGAAAAAAAAAGGCACGCATATTTTTCTGTAAGACACAGAGAACATGATCATCGGAAACCCAGACACCACTATCACTGTCCACAGCGACTAGTAATGACCTAATTTTCATTTCCTTAAGCATAATAAGAACCTCCAGATTCCTTTGACTTCAATAAAACATGGGTTAGACCCCACGCCCTTAGTTCATTCACTAACTTAACTTACAAATCCTTCTTTCTGCAAGTTCTTCCAATGCCATTTTGTGTTAACTGACTGATATTTAATATGTCAGAGTAGAACCTGTCTGTCCTGACCCCACCTGACAACATCCCTTTGCACAACGTGTACAAGCAGAGCAAAGGTGATTAAGACATGTCAGAGATCTTAATTAGCACTGCAGTGCCCTCCAAGCTAACCCGCCAATGCTTCAGTGTTCATCACATGCCTGGTATCACCTGCTCATCTCTCAGGCTTATGAAGATCTGAAAGACTGAATCACGGACTGGTTTGAGCTAGAAGGGACCTTAAAGATAACCTAGCTCCAACCCCCTAGCCATGGCCACGGGGGTGTAGGAAGCCATGTGACAGATCACGCATCAAATGCACTCTACCATGCAAACCGATACCAACCAAGTATCGCAACGCATTACCTTGGAGAACCCTGCTCCAATGTAGACGTCTTTTTTGACTGAAAGTTATTGTGTCCTGAGAGTGCTAGAATGAGATTAGTTTGTAGAGAGATGTTTAGTTTTCTGGTGATTAGTACTGGAAAAATTAGAAGTTACAGTGGAGACCTGCATTAGTAATATCTGCACAGAGAATGAAAATACATCAAATTTAGTACATTAGGTCTTCGCGACAGATGAGGATGGGATCAAGTGATAAACATGCACAGAGCCCTTGTTAGTAAATATTCGGTCACTGCCACATACTTATGCACAAGTGACAGATGTTGTGGGGGGTTGATAACACTCCAGCCCACCTACGAAAGAGATGCATTCTTCATGGTTGAGCCAAATCAAACCCCATAAATGATTTAATCATTTGTTTGCTATTAATTTTTAATCTCACATTCAGCAAGTCTTGACGTCTTTCCACCACTTCAGTCTGAAAGACTTTCCCTAAAAAAAACTTTTGTGTGATGAAATTAATGTCATCAAGGGAATCATATCTGTTCACTGTTTTGAACACCATGGCTTGCAAAAATGGGGATGTCTGGATATACCATCAACCATACATGCCACAGGATAGCTTGATTTTGCCTGATATTGTACAGGTACTGTACTTACTTTCTTTTGAAAATGCAAAGATTAAACTTTAAAAAACATGATACCAACTGAAAAAAGTAGCTTTTGAAGGCTAATATAATCCTTTGGCTTTTGCTTTTTATTTTATTTTTCCACACAATTTACTTCATTATGGTCCTTTTCTCATGCTGATCAGTGCTAAGGCTATAATAGAACTGCGATAACATACAAATGTTATTTTAGAAATCAGAAAAACCTACTTGTGTAAGAAGCAACATGAAACATTTTATTGGTAGCTCCTCAGTAACAGTATGTCACATTTTCCATGGATATGATGCCCTACTAATATATGCCCAGACTATCTCATAGTCTCTTACAAAATATCCATTGTTTAAAAAATAGATGGAGAAAATTTCTTTCCAGGATCCCAATTTTCAGGATCTGTCACATCTGAACATCCTTATCTAACATTTCTCAGCTCTCCTGCCACATGTGTGTGAAAGACTTCTAAGCCAGAGGCATGCCCAGGCACTTCAATCAGCTTGGTTTCGTGCTTACATTTTCACCTAAGCTTTAAGTCACATGGACAAGGCTGAATTTACGGGGTGTCAACAGCACATAGGAAGGCATTTCAGTCAACAAGAGTTGCTGGATGCCTTTTTTTTTTTTTTTTAATTTGAGTAAAAAATGTGAAAAGCAAAGTAAAAGCATGGAAAGGCAATGGAGAAATAGAAAGCAGAAAGAGTAGAAGAGACAGTACAGACACTGTCTGAATTTAAGAAGAGATTGGACTGTGCACTTAGGCACATGGTCTGAACTTTTGGGTAGACCTGTGCGGTGTCAAGAGTTGGACTTGAAGATCCTTAAGGGTCCTTTCCAACTCAGGATATTCTATGATTCTATGATTCTATGACTAGAGGAACAGCCCTGCCACAACAACACATTGGGACTACGTCTCATTTTCTTTAAAATGGTTATTTATTTCTTCTAATTTAGACCTGAACCATGAAACATCAAGATATTAGTTAAAATACAGAAGTCTCTGAAAATAAACCAATTCTATAGCCACAGCTTTTACTGTTCTTCATACATTAATCAATAGTTCATATTTAATTAATTAGCACCAAGTTCACTTGCTGATGAAAGTAGAATTTCCATGAATAGGAAAATAAATTAATGTGAAAACCCAGCTACCAGACTGTTCTGAAGGCTCTCTCCCACTGACTTACATGTGATAATGGATGTCTCTTCTTTATATTATTAGGCTTTTTGAGCTTTTATATATATATATATATATATATATATTTTTTTTTTTTTTCAGAAGGAAAGAGAACGCTTTTTTTTTATTTTTTTCTTTTTTTTTTTATTATTTTTTTTTTCTCCAGCTAGGCAAGAAATATCTTAAATTATTACTGCAGAAAAGCCACCTGGCCATGATGGCAACATCACGAGCTGATATAGTTTGATGAACCAATGACAACAGTGGTCTTTGTACCACCAAAGTACCCATGAGCACTGACTTAAGACACACTTAAGACACTTAGGATGTATATATCCTACCTTCACAAGACAGCACTTCAGTCTGAAAGTACAGAACATTTACCAATTAAAAAGCCAACCAAAAGCATTTATTTACAACCAGAAATTTAATAAACTGCTTATATGCTACAGATTAAACACCTCTTCTGCTGCCGAGCAAAGTATGTTTAATATTCAGGATCTATCTGCAATATTACCATGTCCTCTTCATTAGAGCATCAGTTTTGTTAATTAGCATTTACTCATGTGAGCAGTCCCCTTGACTTTAATTGATCCATTTTCATGAATAAATAGTACATAATTTTATAGTTAAAGAATTCAGTTCCTAGTGAATGCAACCAGCCGCTGTTCTCAAAGTTTAATTCTTTAGCATAATATGGAAATAAAAATGAGTATAACACTTTTCATCAGATAGAAGAGAAACACATGTAAGGCAACAGTAGGAACACGCATGAGTCCAGGACAAGATAACTGGCTACCAAATCCATTTTGTTTGCTCCCTTAGCACAGCAAAAAAAATGATAATAAGAAATACAAAATACATGTCTACATATAAAATAGTCTCTGTTATTATAATGGCAGCTCCTTCACTACCAGTGCCTGTGCTTTCTAGAGGGCCAAGAGCATCTGCCCTTCAAATGTGGGGAGTTAGCAGACCATAAGATCTGCTGAGAACTGAGGTTTTAGAAGAGGAGCAGTACAAGCTCCCTCTGCTTCCCAGGAATTTGTTCTCAAGCTCTCACTTCTTGTATCAACTTTGTGCTTATAACTGAGCCTCCTTGTTTATACTCCTTTTTATTTTTCAAGGTAAAGGCTTCAAGATGGCTTATAGATTTTTTTATAATGATCCTGCATCATAGAACGGTTTAATAAAAGACTATAGAAGCTGCAGTCTGGCTTTTTTTTTTTTTTTTTTTTTTCTTTCTTGTTTCAAAGGTCCTTATTTCAAGAGTATCAGATTATAGATTTAAATAAAGATACGAGCATGGATCACTATAAATTGTTCCAGGCTGACAGAGGCACTGGACTACCTCCGTTTGTAAAAACTTTGCAGACATAGCTGGCAGTTGTCCACATTTCATCATGGGTTTTGCGTCTTTAATTTTATCCTTAATTCAGAGTCTGAGGACACAGAGTATAATATCACCAATAAATCTTTAGCTTTATAAACTAAAAAGAAGTCCCTTTCAATAATTCAGAGAGAATTAATACATTTCAGGAAGCAAGACGATTTACTAAGCTAATTGCTGTGTGTATTTTTTAGAGGATATCTTTGGAAAGGTGGCTTTAATCACCAGGTACCTTTAGAGTTTTCTCATGTGACTGATGAGAGCTGTACATCTAATGGCCTGCAAAGACATGAATGAGAAATGCTGCTCTCTCAGATGCACTGCTCCCTCTGATTACATTGCGATCTTGCCACTGCCTAATTTTCATACGTAAGGTAATATTAACGATCTTCAGCAAATGTCTAAAGGGACAGAACTGAATTTATGTGAAATTGAGAAAACGCAGACTTCTTTAGCCAGTGTTTCTACCAAGTGATCTGGTTAAAAAATAACTATTCCAAAACCCTACAAAGAGATGGAGAAAGGAGAAAGCCATCTAATATCGCTTTGAAGACTCACTACAAAGTTATGTCTTTTATTTTGGTAAAGCAAAAAGGCAATAGAAAAACAGACCGGGAAAACAGTTCCTGTCATATGACACAGATGGATGACCTACCAGTTCTATTTCAGACCACAAAATTATGTGTTGATGTATTAACTGTAACATAATATTTATCAGCTAGTATTATAAATTGCTTTGAAGATTAAAAACAACAACAAAGAAGAAAAAGCAGTTTTGGGTACTTTTGAACACAATTAGAAAGATATCTTGAAAGAACTCATGCGAAGATATTGTGAGAACATGTTTTTCTAAGATAAAATCTATGGAAAAGCCTTGCAGCATGGCATTAAGGGGGCTTTGGGAGGTAGAGTTAGTGAACAACAATTAGCAAGAATAGCTCTGTACCATGGCAGGTTGGCAACAGACTGACAATTTGATGGCAATTAGCAGACATAGCCTGACACACATGCTCCTTTAACTTGCAGAACCCCATTAACTACCTCCTGGAGAAAAACCCTATCGATGGGCACTTCTCCATCGCATTGTAGGCACTGCACTCCTTTTCCATGCAGGTATTTCACAGGTTCTTATCTTGCACTATAGATACAGTGGGAGGAAGACTATCAGAGTTTGCTCTGAGATTTCATTAACTACTTCATGCATAAGACACAAAAAAGATTATTATTTATTAGCAAATTTATCATGATATAAAGAAATGCTACACCCTTTCTCACCCTTCAAGACCTGAACACATCAAACACATTCTTCTTTTTCTACAGTACACTGCAAACCACAAGGCACAAAGTATTCACTAAGAGAGAAAGAGAGATAATAATAAAATACAGCAAATTATATATACATCCAATGAAAAAAAATCCATTAATCAATGGGACAAAAGATGTTAAATTACCATGTGAGTTGATGTAGCCAATGGTTATTTAGCCTATTGCTGGAGTAGGATACCACAGAATGCACATTATGTAATTTAGACACTTTACAGTTTGGATCATAAATATATTGATTACATTAGCTATGGATCAGGTAGATAGATAATAAATCACTGTTGATCTAGCATATTTAATTCATTTCTTTTGATGAGCTCCATGAAATGTTTTCCAAATCTTATAGGCTGCAATATTTTTACTTGGGTATGTGCTGCATGTACATATTTTTTTTCTGATAGCAATATCCATTCTTGCTTGGTTTCTTGGTTTCTTCTTTTTATTCTTCACTATCAGTGGAACCAGACTTGATGGTGTCACTGATGGGGAGAGGGAGGAAGGGGGGAGTGCAGATGTTGCAATCAACTTTAAGCTTATGATGATTTCCTTATCAGACAGGAGGAGAAACTGCTTTGGTAGGAAGTAAAGTGGATGACCAAAGACAGCATGAAATTTGGATTACAACTGAGCATACAAAAGGAAGTGGCAGCTGCAGTAGGGAAAGTAGCGTTCCAGTGTGCTAAAGCATGGGAGAGGGAAAGTTGAGCTTGCAAAAGTAGTTCTCCTACTGGGATACTAAAGACAGATCTAGTGGCATGTGAAGACCTCCTGAAACATTCAGCCCTTAAAGAACTGATCTTCGAGCTGAATGTTTTTCCATATCTCAGGAGAGGATGTATTGTTTTAATGAAAAGTAGATGGCAAGTTCCCTATCTGTAATGCACAAGACTGAAAGCCATTGAGAAAAAGACATCACCTGTGGTACCTAGTGACCACCAGGCTGTGGTACTGGAAGGTCAGTAGACAGATTCCAAACCATTACTGAGCATCCAAAGCTCACCTGCAGCCCTCCAAAGCTCACAATTAGCACAATTATTTGGCATACTTCAGCCAATTTGGTCCATTGCAAATGCCGTTTTGTCTATCCACACATGCACACACAATCTCCCTTCCCCAACCCCAAAGGAAAGTATGGCTCTTCCTTTTCTAGAGTTTTACCAGTGATGGCATGACTTAAGGAAATACTTTGTTTCTTTGCCAACATTTTCAGTTCCACTCACATTCCATTTAGCTTCTCCAGGAACCATTTTATTAGTTGGAGAACTCATTGTTTGAAGCAGAGGATAATCAGTTTAAAATGAAGGGATGCAGACAGATGCCAAACTATGCATGGAGAATTCCAAATATCTGTTAGACCAGGTAACCAAAAAATGAAATGCAGAAACATCCTATTTATATTGGAGTCAAGCTATCATAAGAATAGGGAAAAAAGTAACAAAAGTGTCAATTAATGCAACTCCTGCTGTACTAGAGACTAAGATTAATCAGTTACAAGGAGAAACATTGGGGTTTGAAACACCCACTGCTGTCTCACAGAATGGTAGTTAATACAGGAAATATATAGCAGGGTGATTTGTTTCTACTTTTTTTCCTCCACCATTTTCTTTTCCATTACAAGAAACATTTGCAAGGAAAACATGGATTTTTTTTTTTTTTTTTTTTTTTTTTTTTTTTTTGTCACTAGGTAAGATAGTTATACTAGAATTTTCTGGCATGATTCTAGGAAGAGCTTGATATTGATATTGATTTTTTTCCCCCCTGAAAAATATTTTAATGGGCAGAACACATTACATGAATAAAAACAACTGAAGAGTCATTCAATACAGCTACTAACTGTAGCACAAGTAACAGAAGGTATCAAAGAAAGCCTGAAGTGACCTGACTAGTCATAAAAGCCAAACCAAAAAGCTACTCACAAAGCATGTGGTCAAGCCAGAAGCCCACATGCTCTACAGCTTCTTGCTCCTTGCAAAATGCTGCAATGTTGCAAGCAGCTATAATACCATCAACATTGGTGCCAGAGGAAAGTCACAGAGAGGGGCAAGACAGCATGTAGTGAAGAAGATGCAGATTCAACTGAGCAGGTAGAGAAGGCCCATACTGGCTGCTTTCATACAAAACATACAGAAAATAAAGATGAAGTTGATTGTGCTTGTTCATGTCCACGTGCAGAAGTAACTGCATGCAGTAGCGTAAAATCCGGTATCATACCAGCAACTGCTGTGGGAGGTTCAGAAGGTTGCAGAATATAGCAACCACAGACAGGCTCACAGATTAAATTGCAATATCCTATTCTGAATTATTTTCTTAGCTGTATGTTAGGCACTCTTCTGAGAATGACTAATAATAAAAAACAAACAAAAAACCTTTGGATTCCTGCCCTGAAAATATCAATGCATTTATTAGCTTCAGCATCAGTATTTTTTTCTCTAATTCCTGTCTATGACTTGCAGGGGTTTTTCATTTTTCTCCTTCACATTTTCCTCTTTTTTTTTTTTTTTTTTTCTTGAATGTTTCCCTTAAACACTGGTGAAGAAAAACAAAAACAAGCAAAAAAAGTGAAATAGAAATGAAATGTATGTGTGAGAGAGTATGGAAGAGTAGAGTTATTACTGGACTCTTCTGTTTTGTTTTTGCTGGTGTTCATGAAAGATAAATTGCTTTTAAACAGAACCTCTCTAGCAATTTCAAGAAGTCAACAATTTAAAGAGCTTACAGAGCACAGGGCTTGGCTGTATCCACTGCTCTACCAGTAGATTACAGAATGACCTTGCACGCACCTTTCTGCCTCAGTTTCTCTGAGTGTAGAATAACTGTAATGATATTGACTTCCTGAAATGCCTCATTGCCTTGGTATCTACTCATGAAAAATACTATTAGAAGAGCTGAGCATAATTATTATTAGTTTCTGAGCTGTCTTCTGGTGAGGTGAATCAGCTGACTCAGTAATGAAAAGTCAGTTTTCCTCCTCAAGGCGTTACATGAAATTGTTATCTGAAAGGCTTAGGACTTGACCTTCAAAAGAATTCAGCTCCCTGGAGCTCCAATTTCTGGCACATTTTTAGACATTCAGAAACAACTGCATTTCCAAGTGAGTTTTGCCCACAGTGGATCCCACCGTTTGCAGAGCAGTTCTCCTAAAACTCCCACAGCTCCACTGAGCTGCTGGGAGCAGGGACTTGGCTTCTCCTGAGAATCCATCCATCCCTTGCTATCACCATGGGGCTGATCTCAGCACCTGAACTCGTGTATTTCCACATGGAAAAAAGACAGCACACACCAAGTTTCTCTGCTCTTGCTCTACAAATAAACCTGGCCACACAATATATGAGCACAGAGCTTTCTTCTGGCCTCCACCTACACCTTAATCCCATGAGCAACTCCAGTTAGGGAAAGCAAAAAAGAGAACCACTCAAAAAGATTCAGTGAAGACCCTCAGGCAAAATAGCTTCCTTACCCACAGTGTCTGCAGGGTCTTATTTCAATATGAAATTGCTTTTATCCTGAAAGGGGAATATAGTCTGAGGAAGGAAACCAGCATTTAGTCACTGTCTGGGTGTACAGGATGTGCGCACCCATGCAAGTGTGTAAATCTGATGCTGTCAGCAAAACTTGCTGCCTTCTGACAGACACCCTGTGCAGCCTTCAAAACTCCTCCAGTCGATCCTCACACCTGTCAGCCTGAAAGATAACCTGGACTCATCTTCCCTTTTTCCTTTTTCATCATAAAAATAAAAGAAGAGGTACGGTGCTGTCATTTGGAAATATGAAGATTCTGGGATTCTCTGGCACAGTCTCTCTCCAAGGGCTTATTTTAAACATTTTTGTCTTCCAGCTCACTTAAAACTGTAACAAATAAAACTAAATGATGGTGTTAATTTTGTCTACTGCTCCCTGTATTGCTGCAGTCTTCAGTCTTCGGCTGCTGTCCACCCTCCAGCTGCACGCACAGCAGAGCTGTAGCAGTAAGCTATAGCTGACTTTACATGATGCCTCAGCTAATAACAATCTGTCAATTTACTTTCCTCCACTGTTCACTACCGCTTTCCACAGGGGGTAACAAAAAATGTTCCCAAAGCCTTTTTTTCCTCTCTTTTTTTGGCTGCATATGTATGTCTATATAATTATCAAAGCATCACTTAACGTTCACTAAGACAGATCGCGTCGCTGAACAATTCATTTTCTAACACCACAGCCTGGTATGACTGGGCCTTTTGGCAGTAATTGAATCCAGTCTACTGCTGTCAAAACAGAGAATTTATGAATAATAAATTGATTGTAGCCAGCAAAGTCTGAGAGATAGCAGGTTATGTCAAGGAATAAGAAGAAATTTAAAAACACAATAAAGATTAATTTAGAATCAAACCCGCAATGCTTCCACAGTGGACAATAAAAGCAAATAAAACTGTCATTCTTATACGATATAATCTATAGTGCCACAAAGTGCATGAGCTCACAGACAGAAATAAGGGAAGCAAAACGTATGCATACCCAAAATGATAGTGCAGATGTAAGATGCGACATATGAACACAACACGGTGTTGCACTGCCATAGCTCTAATGGATTTTAGGTTAGGTTATCAGGGTCTATAGGAGGATGTAATGTGTTTTATTAGACTAACTGATATGCAGAATGAAAGCTGGCAAGCTTGCTAGCATGTACTTGTGAGACCTCTGGACTTGCAACAGTCACATTTCAAGGTTTCTGTAAAACCAAAAGGCGAAAATACAGATACAAAGGAACTCCACCCAACAAAGAAATGACAAGAATTAATGGTCACAGACTGAAGGCAGAAAATAAGCTGTAGGGTGCGACTTTCTTTACAGTGAAGGCACTTAAGAGGTGGAACAAAGGGTCAAAAGGAGGGGCACGCTCCATATCTCACTGCTTTCAAATCATGACTAGTTGCCTTTCTGGAAAGAGCATTTCAGCTGTATAGAAGTTAAAGAAGCAACAGAGTTACTGGGTAAAATCCTACAGCCTGTGATCTATAGAAAGTCACTCAGTGCCCTACTAGTCCTAACAGCATCAGACTGCATTAACCTCTGAATGTCCTGCGTGCCACCCAGGGCTTTGTACGTCCAGACTCATGTTGCAGTTCATTGAGTGAAAGGAGCTGATTAAGACAGCATGGTTGGTTAAAAGATGATGCTCTAGCAATATCTAATCTATCCTGTTATTCTTGTTGTCTAGGAAATGATTTAGTTTTAGGTTTTCTCTTGTTCCTGGCTATGATTATAGACTTAATCCCACTAAACTGGTTAAAATGGTTACTTTTTTAAAAAAATAAAATAAATAAAAAAAATTTACTTTTTGTTGTTTTGTTTTGGTTTTGCTATGTTTGGGGATTGCTTGCAAGTTCAGAACTGGTCTGACTTAATGACATTCAGCACTTCTTCAGTAGTGGTTGAGAGTTTACTAAAGCAAACACTACAAGCCCACACCTGCCCAAACCTCCAACTTTTGACACTGGCCAAACTCCCTGCACATCACCCGCAGGTCAAACCACACAAATGGCATGCATGGACTAATGGCAGCAGATGGTCTTCTAGCTTAATGGCTCCCAGGGAGCGAATGGACTCGATAATCATTAGCAACACATTATGTTGCTTTCATGAGAAATTGTCCTCCAGGAATGTAAAGTTAACACAGGATCAAGACCTCTCTTTAAAAGTTGGCCATTAACAGCCAGTCAATTATTCTTCCTTTAAATAAAGTGAGCAATCACAACTGAACTCAATTTCTAAAAGTCATGTACAAAATTTCATAGCTGCCTTCAATTCATCCTTAATTCATCCCCCCCCCCCTTTTTTTTAATGTTGAAATAATCCAAACAAGGAAAAAAATTGTATGATCTGGAATCACCTGCTCTCACGCTGTAACTTGGAAGTGATTATTTCCAACACAGAAGATTTATGAAGATAGGCACTAGAATAAGGAGAAAACACCTCTAGGATGAGCTTGGAATGTCCTGATACCTAGCACAGAGACTTCCAGCATCCAGATTTCTAACCTGGCACTACAGGCACATCTGCAAAGCTCTGCAGAAACCCACCACAACTACAAAGCCCTCCTTTGTAGCTGTAGGTTTGGGGTGCATGTGTGTGCATGCAAATTGCTGGTAAATGAAGCTACAGGTTTTGTTAGTGAGATATTCAGGAAGGAAATGGCTCCCAGGAGAGGACCGAGTCCAGTGCTCAAAGACATGGGGCAAATGAGGATAAATTTTCAGAAGCATACTGCACTGAATACCTGGTTGCAAACCTCTGCAGATACTAAGAAACTCAGGTCAGTTCCAAGGGCAAAGCCCACAACTTCAGGACAACAAAAACAGTAGAGGCTTTCTGCAAACATCTGTTGACTTTGTGAAGAACAAAGCTCTGAAAAAAAAAAAAAAAGAGAGAGAGAGAGAAAGAAACCTGTCTAGACATTTATATGGATGTTGGTATTCATGAAAGATTTCTCCATGCCCTGACCTCTTCTTCTCATAGCTGATCTTTTTATATTCTTTTTGGATGGTATCGAATGGTTCTATCATTATTAATAAGACATGTTTATATGACGTTAATAAGACAAGCTACGTTCTCCACGGACTCACAGAATACCAACTACCTGATAGGCTTATACTTTTCCACAATTTGTGGCCTTTTCTTTTTGATCAAATCTTCCCTGCTGACTGCTCTCCTTCATCATCTAAGAGGCTGGGAGATAAGCAGGACAGTGTGGGTGGAGGATGGAATCAAATCTTCCACAAATCTATGTTGAACCTTTCCCATCATCTCCCCTCCTTTCCTCAAACCTCCCAGTGTTAGGATGAGGTAGTGGCAAGGTGCTCCACATCCCATGGAAGACCTTTGAAACACCCTTCAATAGAAGCTCTCTCAGACACATTTGTCTTCACTTCACAAGTTGCCAGTGAACTCAGGCATGTTGGAAAAGTAGATGTATTCAGAAGGAGAAACAACACTTTTTCAAGGAAGGACTGAAGTAGTATTAATGCTGAGTACACTTCAACCATCTTTTAGAAGATCTTAGAGTGCTTTGCAAATAAACAGCCTAGAACATCTCTGTTAGTTTGATAAGCATGGTTAATTTGCAAAGTTGAACTTTGCACTACATCACAGAGATTATTTATCCTTGTTTACATGTCCCCCAAATGCACACACACTTTTAAGATAGGGTATAAAATTTATGAGATCTACTGTGCTCTAACATGCCGTGTGCTTACTAAAAATTCTCAAGTACCCACATGAGTACTGCATGAACCAATGCCTTGTACCAGCAGACAGAGATCTAATAGTTAAAACTCCTACCATGGTGTCATATAACACCAAGTCAAATAATCAGTACTTAATTTAGGACTTTCACCACTTTTCAGCCATAACTCAGTTTTCCAAGATGCTAAATTTTGCAACAGAAAACAGGCAAGCCCATAAAAAAGCACTTGTATACAAAGCTATCTTCCATACAGCAGTTACACAGCTCACACAGGTATGCGTGTTTTTACAGTTATCAGCAATAAAAACAGACATTTTCAAGGAAAGGTTTTAAGGAAGCTCCATTCTTCTTAGAGCTAGAGAAAAGGCACAGTCAAACTTATTTTAGGATGCTGTAATTTTCAACACATCTCATCCCTTTTAAGTTCTGCAGCTCTGAATGCTACTGGTCAAATTTTACCCTCTCATACTATAATAAAATCTAGACTAAATCCACTGATTTAGCCGGTATTATGTGAGTTTTGTGCTCGCTTCCTGGAGCATGAAAAATGTTATTTGTAGGAAAATGAAGTTATTGTATTTCTCTCTCCATTAACATTGATGTGTTTCATATAACAAATACTGGATGCAGTCACTGTATGCACTACCAATGATGAGAGAAATACAGTAGAAGATTGGAACCTAATTGTTAAATGATCTTTCTGATTGTCAGAAAATTAATGGCACACTGCGGGCCTTGTAGTGCATGCCTTGGAAATCTCAGTGCAAGTTCCCAACCCATTTAAATAATTTCAGTTTATACATTTAATTTGCTTTTAATGCAGACATTTAATTTGTTTTTGCCTTTTTTTTTTTTTTTTAATAAAAAAGAAAAGCACCATGGAATCTTTATGCTTGCACATGTACATACACAATTTCATAGAAAGTACTATTTTCAAGCAAATTATATGAAATGTAAAATTAACAAAATGCAAATAATATAAACAATCTAAATTAAATATTAAAACAATGCTATATCTGAATGACTGAATTTTATTTTCATAAGAAGCTAAACTATAAACCATTCTTACCAATGCAACACCCAGCTGTTTGGTGTTTAGCATCGGAATAACATTATTCTAGTGCAGCTGCTGTTATTGTTTGCTGTATTTCTGCCAACTCGTGGAAGCCAGAGATGTTCATCTAGCAAAGAGGGACAGCTCTGATGAAAGCTCCAGTTTGACAGATGCTCCCATCAACAACTTTGTTACTCTGATTGACTACATGGTATTTTAGGCAAATTAACCTGTCCAAAAAAATTCTTTATTGCTATGCTTGTGGCACAGATGGAAATATGAACTTGACAATTCTGGGTACTAGCTTAGCAATTAACTGAGATGTTTCAATAGACTAATGAACTTTCATTCAAAGCATGCTCTCTGTCAGGAGGAGAGACAGCCTGTTGTTTGAGGAAGTGTTATAGAATGTCAAATAGATCTCGACAGCGATGTTACTGTGAAATTTGAAATATTAGAAAGGCACAGAAAGAAAGTCATTTAACACCTTTATAATCTCAGGAGATCTGAGATGAATCTTTATTATCAAAGTCTGAAATTCTAACTGCACTTTACAGTCATCTTGCAGTAATTCACGCTCTGTATAATATTTCTCCAGTCACTAAGGCTGTTCAGTTTTGAATGGTCACACTATTAGAAGGAAAAAAAAAAGAATCAAGCCATTGTTCTTCTAATTCATAAAGATATTAACATCCAACTAAAAAAAATATGAAACTAACTGAGCCTAAGAAACTACTATGGGGAAAATAAATTATCTGAAATAGTAAGTCAAGAGAGACTGTAAACTGAAACTGTATAATTACTAAATATGGATAAATATTAAAAGGATCATTTTGTTTGGGGGAAAATGAACGCAAGGTTCTAGGGTAGCCTGAAATCATATAGAAATGACTTGAAAACATGCATTTGATAAACCGAATGGACATTTTTGGGAGCCAGCTTAAATCGCTCATCTAGCACCCTTAACGCAATAATAATGGACAAATCACATCAAATCACATCTCTGTTGGCCTATTCTAACCTCTGTAAAAAAAAAAAAAAAACAAAAAAAAACAACATTCTACAGTCCAGTTACAGTCATTCTGGCACCCTCAAATGTCATGAAAGGGCCATAATATCAAAATCACCACTGGGCAGGACCTTCCAACCATCAAAACACTTCTTGCCAGGGCATGACTTCAGGCTGAGCAGCATACTTTTCTCCACTCCAGATCTATGCACACTAGCAGGAATGGAAACAAACAGAAAAGGGCAGAAATAACATTATCCTGCATCAGAACTAAAAATCTGCCTGTTTCTGTGGGAGGCCAACCTTACCACTCATGACATACACATTCATATATGCATATATTAGGTAAGCATGTACCAGGTGTTAATAGCTCAAAAGCCCTCCTTGTACCATCTTTGTCAGTAACATCTGAACTATTTTTACTCCCCTGCCTTCTAAAAGAAGATATGATTATGGCAAAGATATTTCAAGGCAATATTCAACACTTACAATATATTCTTTATTTTTTAATAGTCACTTTTTGTGTCTTCTCTTGGAGAGGAGCTAAATTTGTTCCATTATACAGGAGTCATGTACCTAGCCTTGAGTGAAAACCTGCACTGTGACAAAATATAATCCACTTTTCTTACATACCTCGTAAACAGCTTGACTCTCATCATAAAATATTAAAGCCTAATATTGCAGTCAGTTCCTTCTGAGTATCAAGACTTGGAGTAGCCCCAAGCATGTCAAACTTGCATTGGAAACACTACATTTTTAAAGCAAGGCAACGTGTTAACTGATATACTGTAGTATTTAGTCTAAAAACCTTTGAACAGTCCTTAAAATTCTTTAAACCATTAACTACGTGATGAGTTAATAGCTCTAAAATGACCACTAAGGTTCAAAGTGGGCTTTTTGAGAAGAAGTCAATAAATAAAAAAAAAAATATGGAAAGAGGGCACTGCTTCTATATTTAACCCTACAACAAGCAAATTGCTTCTCCTACTTAAACCAACTGCAGTATTCCCACTGGTTTCAAAGTAATTCCACACATTAGTTGTAACTTGGAAAAGTGCCATACCACAGTGGTTCTTTGAGCTGACAAATTAATAAACCAGGTAAGATGGGTAAGCAGCCTTGACCTCTGTCTACACTTCACTTTCCAGGTATACCGCAGGCAGGGTTTGACCTCCTGCTGCCATGCACTCACTGCTCTGGCCCTGAGAGGCCAGAGCAAAGTCTAATCCCTTGTCAATATAAACCACTGGATAAAATATTTATCTTGATTTCTCTCTCAAATTGTTATATGCTACTTATTTCTATTTCTCTTGAAATTATGCTCATAGCCATAGGTAGTATAATTACTTATGCAGACTGTTATTACACACGGCATACCTATTTCTTACATTTAATCATCAGAACAAGTTGTTTAGCAACTACAAATGGGTATATGTTTCTAGTGTTCCACTTCTTGTTAAGGGCAGAATCACAAAACCCAGTGTATTTTTGCACAGCAGAATCTTACAGGAATATTTTCTATCCACAGAATCATGGCTCCCAACATTTTCACAATTTCCAGACACGTGTTTCCTAACCTCTTGTCACATCACCTAAATCTCAGAGCAGCCAGAAGACACCCATCTCTTTAAACCTTTTTAGACATGATGCTTATCAACATGATCTTCACCTAAAACACTTGCCCTAGTACAGCTGGATTGAATGATAAGTGCAATAGTTTGGCATAAGTGGGACAATTCAAGCAATTCATGTTTAGGAAAGACTGCGTGAGAAACTACTTGAACCAGAACAGTTAAGGCAGGTTGAGTCCCTTGAGAGACACAGCAGTCTTGTTAGCAGCATGTTGGAAGTCAACTGATAGCCTTGTAAGGAGACTCTTTTTGTTTAAAGGTGAAATTATAGCAAAAAGCTCCAACAAGTACTAAAACGGGACCTCTGGCGTACCAATGTACCATGCTGAGATCAGTACAGAACTTCTGTCTCAACATATTTGTTTTATATTCTCTGTCACACCGGCCTGAGAGCATGATGTTATGCTGAAGCTCACCAGAACCTCTTTGTCTGCGAAGGCTTGGTCGTTGAGCGGGGAGAAATGGGCAGACGACCTATTGACTACACAGATCAATCCCTTTTGTCATCCTAGCCCATGAAACTCTGCCAGATTTTAGTACCAGTAAAATTGTCTGAAATTCCCTTTTAACTTGAGGATGAGGTTTCCAGCTTTTTAAACCAGACTGCTCTGATAGCAGGTAATGGACAGACACTGCTGAAAGAAACACCGTAGTGAAAGGCCAAGAAAAGTCCTGTTTGCAGGGAAGTGGAGTTAAAAGACTTGCTTCAGTAACTGTAATCAAACAGTTAGATTAAAGGCAGCACTGGATTTCCTGAAGTCCACAGAAATTCTCAGGAAGGCCCCACTCATGCCCTAAGAAGAAAATGAGTCAGTGGCTGCTTTTTCTGCTTGGAAAGCTTTCCTATTTCTCCCTATTTTATTCATATCACACGGGAGATGAAAGACTTGGTGACTACTGTCACACGCCTGGTATCTCCTGCAGTACTGGGTGCATCAGTGTGTAGAGAAAATGAGCTCCATAACATGCAATGAAAAGCAAGCGGGGAGGACTGGTGTGGTACCACCAAAACAGCAGAGAACAGTAGAGAACTGCAGCCTCACTTCAAGTAATTAATGGGACTAACTTTGAGCGAGGACAAATCCTGCATGTACTTTGTGATGCTTTGGAAGAAGAGAAGAATTCATTACTTGAACGAGGAATGTATCTACAGATATATATATATATATATATATATACACATATATATAAAAGCATACGTAAATCAAAATATTTTCTCTTAAAATAGCAGCTATAAGTTTTTTTTTTTTTTTTTTATAAATCACTGCACTGCCTTAATTGAGCCTGCAGAACATTTCTGGTGATTTCAACAACTAATTAACTGGTACTTTTTTCTTCATTCTCCAAGTTCTTTATTCACTATAAAAATGACAACGGGAACTCCTATGAAATGCTGGTTTGATTCAACCCACTTGGTAAATTTACCACCAGCATTTCAAAAGCAAGATTAAGGAACGCCCTACCAACCTGTTCATGGTTTATAAATAAGTTGTATTTCCTGACGCAGAAATTAGATGTGTTGTTTGGGTAAAGGGGTGAACTGCAGCCAGACTTACATTTTATGTAAATCTATGATAAACAGGCTAATAAGCATTCTTTTTTATTATGTTATGAACATACCTCACCAATTTCACCTTTGCATTTGCTAATTCATTACATTTATCAAGTTCTATTTTTTCTGTATGGATAATATACTGTGTAGAAGATTACTTTGAGCCTTCCTTTCCAGATAAATCTGATATTCACAATCGTTAACTATTGACTAACCAGAAAGAAATAAGCTAGTAATTAAAACCAAGCCCTAAACAACCTTTCTATCTTTCACAGGGAAGGTTTGTTATTTATTTTTTATTTCCTTGGTATTTTAAATTAGCAACTACATTCCCATTTTGGTAGAAATAACAAAACTGTTTCAGTGTTTACTGCTGTCCATGAGCTCTTATTATAAGTGTGTTTGCTGTTGTTTCAGAACTAGGAGTTGGAGACTGCATCCTGCCCATCATGTTTAATCACCACCAAAAGGCCACATAGTCCTTCTGCCTATTAAAATGACGGACTGTACTTCATACTACGTTTGTAAATTTTTCATGTAGCCACCATTTTTTTTATTATGTTTTGCGTTGTGCTTAGCACCATAGGACCACAGGACTCTATCCCTATGTGGTAGCATAAAGCCATAAGGATAAAATACTAGCAGTAATTATCAGAAGAAAATAATTAGACAAACAAGACTGTGACCTCCCAGCGACAAACCACAATAAAAGGCTGGTACATAAAGCATTCAGGATACTTAAAGCTTTAGTACCAGGAGAAACAGTGCTGGTGACTGAGACAAGGCAAGAGACCACAAACAGAAATACTCTTACACATTCTGGGAGCATTTTCAACCATTTTAGACATCTGTCTGTGCTCCTCTGTAAAGCAGAAAGATGGGCTCACCTGGAAGTTGGTGAATCATCCACAGAAGGAGCATCTCTCTGTGCACTAACTGCACAGGACACCTGGGGAGAACAGCCCTCTGACTTAGTCACCTCATTTAGAGACCTACATGAAGGTATTTAAGCACTCCCCTCTGATAAAAGGTAAATGGGGCATGGACCTCATGACAGAAGCTCCATTAAGGAAGATGTGTTTTGTGGCACTAAACCTGGAATGTTTGGCTCTGAACTTGCTTCTGTTAGATGATGAGTTAACTCAGTATTATTTGAGAGCCTTCTTAGTGAGTCACAAGATGACACATCAGGAAGCAGTGTGCACCTTACAGAGCACTTAATGCTAAAAATCAGAGACATTCAGAAACAGGCTTTTCTGAGAGTCAATGATAAGCCACAGCAGCCACCCCAAGACCTGCCCAGATTCACTGGCTGTGTCAATCAATACATCTCCATTGATTACAATCACAGTTAAATATTAGACTTGAGCTGAGAATTTGTCTCATGGTTTCTTTTGTTCAAAGGTCTCTATACACTTATTTCTCATTTTTCAGTCAGGCAACATGAAAACACTAATAGAAAAGAAGCATCCCCACGAAGGTGATAATGAGATGGTAAATCTAGTGATTCTCCTGGTGTTCCTGTAAGCAACAAAGAAGGAGCTGTTTGAAGTAGAGGTTTCCATCGGAAACACACAGGGTAATCTTTTAAATACTGCATTTATTCAATAAAAATATTTTTAGTGAAGTTGCACGGGCTGCATTCTTGCAAGGGCTCCTCTCAAATCCTAATTTTAATGAGTCTGTGGTCATAGCTATAGCCACAAACACCAGGATCACGCTGCATCTGTTCAATGGCAGAAGGTCCAGGAGGTTTGACTCCAGCAGTTCATATCTCTGGGGCAGAAGACAGATGTGTCTGTGCCCCCGAAAAACAGCTACCTCCATCTCCACTGTCCTGGCTATATATTTACCACTCTCTTTTCCTTGTAATATCTAGAAATAACCTATTTATTTTATGTGCTGCTCAGTGCCTTAACAACTTTCCCTGCCATTATTAATGGTATTTCCATCCTTACTAATGCTTCTAATGGGGAATTATTAAAAATGCCATTAAAAAAAATTAATGACTCTGTCACTATATAGCACATTTTTAATGGCACCTTATGTATTAAACCAAGTATGCTGTGAGTCAAATGGATATTTATTGAAAAGTATGTTTAGTTTGGAAAGCTTGGGTTTTGTCCAGCATGACTGGATGTCTGCATCAAGCATAGATGTCCTGTCCATAGATTACAACAGTTTTCCCTCATCAGTGTAAAGTGAGTGACATCTTGAATTTTTGTGGGAAGACATTTCAAGAAATAAGAGAAGCTGGTGTCTGGAAGCTAACTGCCGGGTCATTACCGCAACAGTGCTGTGCAATAATTCAACAGCAGCTATGAAAATTGACCTATGAGACCTTACAGGGGAACGGTTCCTTCTCACTAGTCACCACAACTTGAAAAATACGCTAGGTAACTTGGTAGCCAGTGAACGGAAACTGTTAAACTGACGTGCTCTCTCAAGGAGGTACTTGTCTATCCCACTGGAAACAGAGCAGGTAGTAATGAACCTCTCTCCAGAGGCAGAAAAATTATCTTCCCTTTTTTACCTCCTGAAGGCAGAGAAGAGATGGACTTGTATCAGTCTGAGGCTGCCTCAGTCTGCAGGCTCTGCTTTGGGTAGGAGCAGCTGGTTTGCTTGCTTCTGATACCTCGGAGGCATCATTCTCTTCATGAGCTGGAAGGGGAAGAAGCTTTCTCTCCTTACTCCCTCTTTGAGAGGCTCACAGATACAGCGGTAAGTGGGAAGGATCGCTGGTACTCCATTGCTTCCCCAGAGCCCCTTAGCTGCTATAACTCAGCTGAGCACCATCTACTGAAACAATCGTTTGTTTATATTAAATCTTACTTCAAACATGATAATGGTATCATTTTATATTTATACAGTGCTATTCATCCCAGAGGATCCCAAAATGTTTCAGCTACTTATGGGCAGCAGCTGTTTAATAGTGGATAGTACGACTGCACAGCAGTGCAGGGCAGAAGCAAAGAGCTCTGCATCCAACAGGAGCTACAGGGGAATTTACACAGGTGAAACAGAATTACCCAAATTGCAATTTAGCCAAGATGCCTGGGGCTAACATCTCTCTGCTCACAAAATGTTGCCCTTAACAATTCAGAGGGCATTCATCTGTTGACAAATAGAGAGAAATGTCTTTGGATATTCATGCAGCTTGCTGAACTCAAAGGCAAATTGAAAATTATAATAAAACCTGTTCCACATTCTTCATTCATTAAAACTGTGTCTGTGCCATGTTATTTCTGGGCATATTAGCATCTGCTGGGAAGAGCTCATTAAATGACCATTAGCCTGGTCTCTTTTCCTTCCAGGACAGCACAGGTTGAAAGTCTGTGCTTTCTTCATGGCACCACATACGTAAATGGCAATAAGACAGAATTTCATTTTGGCAAGAAAGAACACATGGGCACAGAAATTTTTGTTGCAATCAACCATGAAATAGAAGGAAGGAAGTTCAGGAGAAAAGGCTGCTGAATAGCATGCTTAGGAAGAAGTACCACCATGGTCCCTCAGGAGTGACTGCTCTCACCCACAGAAAAAATGGGCCACCTTGGCCACTGATCTGTAGAGACTTGCCTCACATCCAAGGAGACCTGGCTTGTCAGTAAGTCAACACACAACATCTCGTGTTGGATGGTCCTTAGAGCAAGGGTGCTAGGAGAAATGTTGTGCAGCCCCAGAGATTCCCCAGACATTTCTGCAACCAGAAATGCATCCCCAGAAAACTGGAAAAGGCTGTGTAACAGGAGGGCAACGCCTGCACACCATGAAAGAAGAAGAGAAAATTGTGGGAACAGTAAATTGAGGAAAGAATGAGAAAGAATCAGATGTGACATGGGAAGCACCAAAACTCAAAGCAGTTCTCAGGTTCTCATGGTTTCCACACTACAGATCAGCCCTGAGACAACCTAGAGATTACACATTTACATTGCTTTTTTCTTTAAAAAATAAAAATTACTTCTTAGTCCTACCAGCAGATCATGAAACATGAGAGCTGGAGTTACTAGTCACAAAAACAACATTGCAGCTGGGGAAATGAGAAGAATGGAAGGAAAACACAAAATAAACAAATTGAAGGCTAAAAACTGTATTCGGGAATTTTTTATCTTTTGAAAGGTTCTTCCCAAGAAGAGACTGCATCAGGGCACTGCTTTTATGTCCTTGAGTAAACATCATTACCTCATCTCTTCTCCCTCTTCCTCTCTTACCCTTTTTACTTTTTGATTTACTAGCAGTATTTATTAATAAGGAGCAACAGAAATTGCCACATAGGATCAGGGCACTGTAGTCATCTCTCTGGTTATCTGGTCTGTGACATTCTTTCAAAACATCTAATTTGGATCAAAGTTCAAAATTGTCTGTTGTTGGCAGGCATGGAATAATCTAGCAACTGCCCTCATGACCATTAATTCAAATTTGCAGATTTACCAGGCTAGGAGATTATGTCTTTCCCTGGCAGTATGACTGTTTGGTGCTTCAGCCTAGTTTCTGGTGGAAAGAGCACTCAAGCATCCTCTCTGCCTGTTTTTCTTTGTGTATCTGTGACATCCTGACTCACTCCCCTCATCCCCTGGGTACCTTCAGAAGCTTTTAGCCCATTTCAGCTGAATTTGCCAGAAAGACAGAGATCTTGAGAACTTTGTATTCCACAACAAACAGGCAGCTGGGAAGGGATTCTGTTTGTAGCTCCACTGGGGAAAGCTGTGGCATGAGCTCGGCTTCTGCTGCATCCCCACCAGCCCTCTGGGACGGGGCCACCGTGAGCACTCAGTCCCAAAAACACTGCCATTGGAGTACAGGCGCCAGAGGCAGCAGCTCCCAGAGACACCAGCAGGGATCCAGGCCTCAGCTATTCACCTGCTTATAGCTATTTGCTAATTTTCCCCGTCACAACTGCTGTAGCCAAATAGGTTTTGGAAACTTCCCAATGATATTGTGTGTCAGCGAGCTCCACAGACTAATTAGAGGCTGCAGAATAGCTTTTCCTTCGGGGTGCCTTCGGTTTCACTGACAATCCCCCTCTTCCTGGCGACCCAGAAGGAATTATATACTCTACATCTCAGACAGTAATTACTATCACCTTCTCCTCTTAATTGATCTGGCTCCAGTGAGCAATAAGAAATTAAAATAATTAGCAGATATGCCTAGTGTTTCTGAAGTCCCACCTACACTTTGTAGTCTATTTACTCTAGAATCAGCTGGGCCCATTGCTTTGGTGGCAGTGCTGCACTGCTCTGGCTCTCCAAGACATTTGACCAGCCAAGTCTGAGAACTCTTCCCAACCCGTACTCAAATCCCAGCTGTAGCTGTTACAGGCAGTCATCAAATAATCGCTCACCAGCACAGGAGCTGTGGTAAAATAGCCCTTTCTCAAGCTCATTTTGAAAAAAAATGAGGGTCATTGCTCTCCTGTCCCCTGGAGAGACAGAGGATTACAAGGATGTCTTCATGCTGCCAACATTCACACATTTGCTCCACTTGCACTGGAGATAGAGAAATACATACATGCAAGTTGGGAAGAGAGGCTAAGGTCTTGGAATAAAAATAGCATATTTAAGGGATTAATTTCATTTTTGTTCCTAGTGATTTCTGTATTGCATTAATTAATGTTCCATCTTGACTGCTGAGCATGGACAGATTTATTTTTTTTTCTAATAGGAAGAGAGAGCTTTGAGCACCATGTGGTTTTTTCCAAGCACTTGTTCCTCCAGTAGCTAAATGTGGAGATATCACTTAAAGCAAATTGTGCCCTCTCTCTGCCCTTAGCAAATAGACACTGACTTTTTTTTTTTTTTAATATTTTTTCTTCTGTGCACAAATACTACACATCTATTGCCCTCCTTTCAAGAAACAGGGAAAATCCAGATCCCAGCAAAGTTCAATCTTTTCCCCCTGCACTCTGTAAATTTAGTCAACAATATTAATCCACATCGAACAATTCTGCAGAGTACAACAACAAGCTGGTTACACAGACAGGGATGCATTTGGAATTTAAATGAGTTCCTGTTATTCTTGTTCTCTTGAAGCCTGCACAGTGCTGAAGAAGCCTAACGTCTCTTAAACAGTGAAAAAAAAATCAATTTAAAATATATTTTAACTATTCTGCTAGTACTATTGTCTGTGTTCCTGAGGGAGAGAGTGTTTCTTGATTCCCCCCCTCCACAATTAAAGGCAGTCATCAAAGATACACATTACCCTGGTTGTCTTGACAATGCTTTATGATTAAAAGACTCAAATACCTTCAGCTTATCATGCATTTAGAAATATAACAAAAACAAAGAATAATTTACCATTCTGCAAATTTGTCATCTCTTCATTCCTTCTACTTCAAAATTCTTTTATTAACGTGGTTTATTATTTCTATTGCAATACTACTAACGAAGTCAATTCATATACTCATTGTGCGAGGAGCTGTACAAACACAACAAAAATAATGATAGAGTATGTTAGTTATTTAAGCTGCATTCACACAAACATATTCTCCCAATTCTGAACTTGAAATAGTGTCTAATGGTTGTGCTAATGCCTACCAGGGAAACGGTGGATATTTGTGCATATTTCTTTAAATTGAACAAAGTCATTTGTGGTTCTTCCTGCACAATATTCAGTGAATTAAAACACATTATTCCCTTACTTCCTTTTCCACAACACATCAAGGGATTATTCAAAAAGAGAAACAAAAACCACCTCGGCTACCTTTCAAGGTAGGCTCATTTATCCCTTTGTGGTCTCTTAAGCAGCACCAGGTTGTGTAAGTTAATGTGGACTGGACAACTCTAATTCTGGCTTCAAATCACACCTTCCAAAGTGCTTATTAGGGGAACTTTCCAATTCAGCTTCAATAATGCCTATTCCTCACCCTCTTCCATTGCTTAATATATCCTGAAGTGCTAGCCTGCTAGGAAAGCCTTTTTATTGACCCATATGAAGTGGACACATGAACAAATTTGTCACTGGACAAACGAAGGTACCCACAGATCCCCTCCTTTCACTGGATCGATAACAAAAATGAAAGCAAAGACTGAAATGCTTTGAATACGGGTTATACAAAGTAATACAGCCATATCTCCACTTACAGATAAATCCCATCATTATAGTCCCTTGCCACAGACAAAACTCCAGTTAAACTCTAGCCCTACAACACTTTCCTCCAAAGCAAAAACCTAATCTAACTTACAGTGAACATTCTCACAGTAAAAGCTGGCTCCTATTTGTGCACTGAATTGACCATGACAAAAGAATGTCTCTGCTTTCCAAGGCCTAAATATTAAATTGTATTTTCTCTGAAATCTCAGCTTGGGAAAAAATCCCCTGCTCTCATTTAAGCTAAAAGTTTTCTTAGTCTTTTCTCCTGGGCTCTGATAGCTCCTTTACAAATTTTATTGTAAAGAAAGATGGAAGACTTATGGTAATTTAATGTTTATTCTTCTTTGTGAACCACTCTCAGCTCTTCTGTATAAATAACTAAACGCTCTTATTAGTCCTAACATACAGAGAAATGTTTTCTATTTGAGACTGTCTCAATGTGAAATCTATGGAAAATCAACTTCTGTCTCTTACCCTTATTTTTCCCAAGAGTTTGATATTTGTCTCTAGTTTTCTCTTACCTTCTGTTTTGACAGCAGCACTCCTCCGGGTATCAAGAACAAAGAAACACGGTCTTACTGGGACAGCAGTCTTCTATCTTGTGACCAGCCTACCCAGCTCTTGGTTTATTTCAAGAGCACATTTCTATCAGCAAATGGGATCTGTTCTGCAGGCTCCACTGGGCTGGGGATGATGCCAAGAGAACAAAGAGCAGCGCCAAAAGCACTGATGCCACTATTCCCATGGACTAGAGAAGTTCACAAGACAAACATCACCAAGTGCAAGGACCTTGCCTCAGCACTGGGATGCTCACGGCTCTCAGATAAACATCACATGGCTGTACCTGTGCCAGTGGGGTAGCCAGGGTGCTGAGTATTGTGCCAGTATTGCACACTACTCTTTTTTAGTCAAACTTAAAGTTTGTATTTTCTGGAGGACACTTCACATCTCCAGAGTATCTGCGAAAGTGAGTCAAACTGCACTTTCTCCCCCAAATCTGAAATTCCCATACACTTTCAGAGCTCTTTTAAAGAAGCTTAAAGACACATTGGTTCCTGATGAAGTCAAGAAAGAGCAAAGCGACAGCTTGAATTTTAAACAGATTGAACTGCCCAGTGGAAATACCTCTCACTAACAAGGTAGAGAGCAGAGAAGCAACTATGCTCCTCACTGAAGTGAGAGAGAACACAAAGTTAGCATCTGCCTTGGCATCAGCTCTAGAAAACTTAGAAAACAGGAGCAGAGATCGAGCCAAGCTGAATTTCAGCATCAGCTATGGATGCACCTTTTTGCCTTGGGGAAACTACTTCTCCTCTGCTGCCATTTTGCCATCTGTAAAATGATGATGGCAATATTAATTACCTACCTGAGATAGCTATGCTGAGGTTTTATCTCTGCAGTATAACACATTTTTGTAGAACTATACAAGTAGCAACATTTGAGCTGCTACAATCTTTTCCACAGCGCAGCTGTACTTGTGAGCACACACAGCTCATATTGCAAGTATTCATTCTTTATTCTCCTATTGATTTCAATAGGACTTCTGAGCACAGAGTGTTTTCAGGAGCAGTTTACATGCATAGGTCTCGGAGTAGCGCATCATCAGTGAATAGAAATAAATACATGGTAAAAAATAACAGCTGCAGAATACATTGGGGATATTCTTCATGAGAAATGAAAATTTACAGTCTCAAAAGAAGAAAACAGGATTTTTTTTTTCTATGAAGTATGGAGATTAGCAGGCATTAAACATAAATGCATAATATTATACATGTATCTCTATAAACACATAATTTTCTGCCTTTCTAAAACTGTTTAAAATGGTAAGGAAGACTACACAAGTGACTTGTTGATTGCACTGTGAATCTAAGAACTCTCTAATTATTGCTGCCATCTACTCATAATTTCAGAAGCTAAGTTATTTTGAAAAATAAAGTCAAAACCTGACACTAATAATTGGATCTTTCAAGTTATTTCCCCCCTCAATACAATAACAACCGCTTGTTGATATTGCATTAATACTTCCTTTCTATTTGCTTTTAAATAGTTTTATAAACTAATGTAAATATTGATCATACAAACTCTAAGAACAGACACTGTTTTTTTCAGCAAAGGATGTGAATATTAGGAAAAGGAAACAAAAATAGTAGCACATGCCAAGACCTCACTACATTTAAAACAGCTTTCTGTGCAGTTGAGGTGATCGGGCTGGGGAGGGACCTCCTGTGCTGTGTCTGCTCCAGGGCCAGGTGAGCTTGGGTGCTGCTTGCTCTCACACTACCTGATATAAGCAGCAGAAGAATGCTTATATCAGCAATATCCTCTGATATTATCCTCAGCAATATCCTCTCTGCCAACACACCTATTTATGGGACATCCCACCTGGCTCAACTGTTGGTGCCAACAGACTATGGCATGCCTATTGTGGTCCGGGGTCTTTGAAAGGTAACGGGGAGAAACCTCCTCATATGGACGTCAGCCCTTTTGGGCCTTGGAGCATGCAGACATTTTTGGAGGTCTATTCAGCATTAGTGGAAATGCAGAGATAATGACAATATTCACTGTTTGTCATGCAAAGAGTTATTTAGTATATGCCAGATGACAGCAGTAAGGAATACACAACTTACTTCATTAATCAATAAAATATGTTCCTTTTCTTCCTTGCAAATCACTTCCCAATGGAAACTTGCACAAAGAAATGTGGCAGCATTCTTCCTATCCAAGTTAAGGAAAATAAACTCTAAACTCTCCTTTTTCATGGTATTTTCCTTTAGAGACACATGACTATGCAAAGCCATTTTTTTAAGGACATCATTCTGCCTATTACAGAGAGGTGAAATTGTATTGATGCTTACACGAAGTTGCTACAGAGACACTCCCACAACTGGGCTTCTGCCCAACAAAGTTAAATACTCGACTTTTTCAACAGAGGCAGTTCCTCAAGCATTTCACTGAGGCTGGATCACAACAAGGGCGAATGCCACAAACTCCTAGTCTTCACGCTGATCAAAATATAACTTGTGCAGAAAGGGTTGGACGAACCTCAAGTGCACAGCTGCTTGTTTTACAGTTTTATTTTTTACATTCTGAAAGTTTATGTGATCTAATTAGCCATTTTATTTCACAAAAATACATTTTGGCACTGTTGGACTTGGAACGGCTCTAATGCAAGGGGTTTGTCTACAAAGGAGGCAGACGAGTGCACGGAAAATAAGCATTATGCTTCTGATCAGAGACATTATGATGGGGAAGCACAGCTCTGCTACACTTGCATGGAGATCGCTTTGATGATTTTAAGCTTTTAAATCCTGTTCATTTGTTTAAACCTAGCTAAGAAAAACCAGTGACAATGCCCAGCAGAAACGTCTAAATATTATTCACTCTTAATGAAAAGGCTGAGAACATCAGAGACTGGCCAAAACCCGAGTGCTTGCCTGGGGTTGTCTCCACCACTGACCCCAGCCCCACCAAAACCCAGTGGCGACACAGGCGAGGCAGGGGAGATCCCGCAGAACTCCCCAAAGCCACCAGCTGCTCGTCACACGCTGCCTGCCCTTTACTACAGTAGCTCCTCTGCCTCTGATTTTATCTGGTTACTGGAGAATGTGGATTATGTGACTGCTCATTTCCAAACCCCAGCACTGTTAAAGGGGTTATCTGACACGCAGGTGTTACCAGAGAAAACACAGCAATTAAGTTCCTGGATCCATGGCTGTTCGGCAGCACAGGCACCCCAGGGAAGACATCCTGGCCATGAATATATCCAGGATATCTAGATAAACAAAAACATATAGTCTCCAGAGCCAAATGTCAACCAGCTACTTTTAAAAAGCACCAAGATAAAATATCTACCTGTGCTCAGAGAGCTGACACAGCCTGCACACTACTTGACTCAACCCAACACTTAGGCAGGACCTCAAAGGCACGCTGCTCCTGCATAACTCTCGTTTGAGAAAAACTTTCTTTGTGGCCAGCGGATAAAAATATGCCCTTCCTTTCCTGCCTTATAGTTATGTCTTGAAGGAAAACCATCCAAATTAAAATGCTTGAACCGAGACATTGGCAAGAGATGTGCAAAACAAGACAGAGTCTCTTGTTAACATCTTATTTGCTGTTTTCACTCCACCATTTTTGATAAAAGCAAAGTACTATAGCATAACGTAGTTACCGAACAGCTACACACTTGAATCACACAGTCTACTTATATTTAACTCCCAGGGTCCTCCCCTATAATCTGAAGTCCTAGATTTATCAGGGTGGAAAATAAGGGAGCATGTTTAAAGTATTTGTGAATGCAAATGTGTCTCACCTACACACTCAGGAAGAAAACCACGACCTCTTTCTGTGTGTCCTTGCTTTCATGCAACTCACAGGAAATGTCATCTAGCTCTGATTGACAGTGACTGATAATAAGGATAAAATACCTTTTTACTTCAAATGCCTATCTATCACTGTTTAGAATACCCCTGTCCCTTGATGATGCATGAAGATGCATTTGCCTCTCAAACAGCTGATGGATTCATTTCTTTTAATTAAAACTATAAATCTTACTACTTATCTTACTGTTAGCTGCAATATGACAGTATCCCAAGTTAGATCAAGCCCACTGTGTTCAACACTGTACCTCTATATGATGAAAGATAGCCCCTACAAAAAAAATTGGCTGATCATGGGGATACAGGACCATTTTACAGAAACAAACAAAAAAGAGTGGCACAAACGATAAATGATGGAGCTGTCAGAAAAATAAAATCTATACAGTTGAACATGAAGATGGGGAAAGGGATCATTTCTTTTCCCATCATTTGACTAGTTTTCACAAGATGCTTGCCAAAGTCATATCGCTGTGCTGGCCCTTAAGCCTTGGCTTCCTTTGTGTACACATTAAACCCACATTTCTTAAATGCCTTCTGCTATGACCAAAACGTTAAATACATTTCTCATCACTAATTTACATATTAAACATTAAGGCAGAAGTACTTTAAAAAAGCATAATGGCACACAAACTCTGCTGTGTAGCAGTTTCTATGCAATATCTGTGGTGTATCTGCATTTATTATGAGACTCGGTGATGTGTTAAGATGCTTTTGACACTATTATTTGCTCTGCTGTTAAACTTCTCTAGGCCAAGGAGGTTGTACCTCTCCAGTACCACCAAACCTCACAGATTGTTTTATGAGGTTAACTGTCAATTCACATTTCCTTGCCCTCTTTTCAAGCTAAATTTTTTGACAAAGCTTTCAGAAAGACAATGCAAACAAGCATTTTTAAGCAGTCAAGGATACTTAAAATATTGAAGAAACAAATATTTCGAATGAAATTTAGAGCTAGTGAAATTTTTATTGAAATCCTCATGTTCTTCAGATGGGTACTGGAAGTGGTGATGGGTTACCTCATACTCTTTCAGTGGCTGACTGATGGGAAATAGTTGCACAACAGGGCCACTTTACTGGCAGAGATGGGACGTTAGACATACTGGAGGTTAAGTGCAGGAGGTGATGTGCCAGAATTTCAACCGTCAGTTCTGGCTGACCCCAATTCCAGCTACTAACTGGTCTCTTGCCCCTACCCAGTAAAGACAATTTTCCGTAGTGAATCCCATATGAACTCCTTATGCATCAGAACCCATTTAAATGGCAGGATGCAGTAATGCACGCCCAATCCCATACACACATTACCAGTGCCACTGCCTGAAGATCTGTTGTGTTATAATTTAGGATAGGTGCTTAATCAACTGCCTTGATTTAGTAAGCTTTACTGCTTTCTAAACGAGTAGCAATACATAACACAATTTTCAGTCCAGTTTTAGAAACCTTGATCATTTACCCCATTAAATCAGAAGGAGAAATGCAGGCTGCTAGCGGGAGCATGTTCTGTTTCTTATATGCAATTCTCTGACAGCAAAACACACCATAAAAATGCATTTGCTGTTTCAGCTGACATATAACACAATATTCCAAAAGAAAATATTAGCCTTGCCACTGCTACAGCTAGTGATATGTCCTCTCGAATTTAGTACATGCAATAGGCTAGAGGATAAAAACATCCCAAAGATAGCAGAAGAATTTATAAGTCAATGATCTGCTTATGAGGAATGGAGACTGCTGATGCAAGCTGCAGTCTTACTGATAAAAAAAATGGATTTCCCATAGCATTGCCGATAGCGCTGGGAACTAATTGGCCTGAGTTTACTCCTGCTGACTATTCTGTGTTCATTTTGGCTTGCTCTGGAGGACCCAATCAATCACAAGCCCAAGCTGCAGCTGACCCGTAGGCAGCCACAATTAAAACAGTTCCTACTTACTTAAAGGTAGAAAGTGAATTTAACCCGATATGAGTAAAGGAGAGAGGGCTTGAAACCACTTGCAGTCTCTAAGATGTTACATCACTTCAGACAACTCTTTTCCTTTCAAGAGGAGCTTTTATTGCCCGCAACCCTTAGGAAAGCTTACAGACCATTTCAGCAGATGGCTCCTCTCCCAGATGTAGGGCAGATGAAGCAGGATGCTACCACAGCTCAGGACCCTGAGGTTCAAGGCCCATGGTTCTTAAGGAGCTTGCTGACTTGCTTTAATGAATGCTCTGTCTAAAACTAATTACGTGCTTGCACTCACAGCACATTTCTGGGCATTTGACAATTTATTTTGCCTACGTGCTACAGAAAGGCAATCCACAAGAAAAACACTCTTGGAATGAGCCATAGGCTGTGGTTTGTTCAGACACAGTCCCCGCTGATCTATTGAAATACAGGCACAAACACACTTGGACTGTGAATCTGGTCCTACCCAGGTGTTTCTTGGAGAGAGAAGTTCTACAGAGACTTATAAAGGTGAGGATGGGGAGGAGACAATCCCAACAATATGGGTAGCACCTCATTCAGGACACAAGGTACATAAGCTTCCAGCCATTACAGTGTTTTCACATCTCTGTTTCCAAGAGGTTTTGCTGGGATGCAATGACTATGGTTATATATTGTGCCTTGCTCTGGGGTGAGCCTAACCTAGCCTTGTATCTCTTCCTCTTTCTAGCAAGAAGCCAGCATTTGTTTATCTCACTAAGGCACAATTTAAAACTCACCCTTCTCATATGGTGCAATTTCACTTTCTGGAATTTACTATGGGATTAAATTTGGCTCAGTGCTTTCTAAACGTACAGTACATACATGAGGCTGAAACCAAACCGCTCTAGTATCACTACTGACTCAAGACAAAAGCTGTACTTAAAACTCCAGGCTATAGGGAAGTCAAAAGCAGTTACATAGAAAAGGATTTTACAAATAAAACAATTCTCATAATGGCTTATATTTGCTAGCTCTGTATTTTTGTTTTGCTTTAAATGAGTCTTCCAAAAATACAAATGACTTTAAACGGGTTCTGAATTTCAAAACTTTCACCACTATCTACTCAGTCAAGAACCCCCAAATCTCCTATACTCCAGCACAATTTTCAGACCGTGCAGTTTTATTCTTCAGAGAGCAGCACTGCTTTCTCAAAAGCAATGAGTTAAGGGACAAGCAATTTGTATTTCAAGTTGGTCACGTTTTTGGTCAACTTTAAATCTATTCGTACATTCTTGTCTGAACCCTCTGCTCCACATATAGCAAAGAAACACACATCTGGTCAGCATAAAGGAAACAGCCATGCAGTCAAGAACAAACTGAAAAGTTCCTCTCAGAAGCAGAAGTAATTAGCTTTGGGTGCCTGTGCTTAATACAGTTCTGTTACTTAAACAACTGATCATGGAAAGCATTCAGACCAAATTTAGGAAAACAGAAAAAAAAAAAAAAAAGAAGCTAAAATGCTGGATAAGCTAGCCTCTTCTCTAGCTAATGTTATGTATTTTCTCAGCACTGAAGTCCCTTCTCTTATGTAGCTGTCTAGAATAAGTTTGTTTCCTGTAAACTATAACAGCTGTGGGGTATTTTTTGGCATCCTCTGCACGTCCGATCTTTAGATCACTTTTAGAAGTATCCAGCACTTCCCACTTACAAGGTTACAAGAAGGAAGTAATTAGCATTTAGATAAAACAGAACAGGATGGCAGCAATTCAATTGTTGCCCAAATCGTAAGTTTTTCAATTCAATTAAGCATTTGTTCTCTGGTTTTGGTCACAGCTTCTGTTGGGGACAAAGCTGTGGTTAATTGGGAAATGACTACAAACCAAACACTCTTATTAAAAGCAGAATTCTTTTACAGCCAAGTTTCTGGGTTCTGTTACTTCTCTGCAGAGTTAACATCTCTGCAGAGCAAACTGGAAAAAAAAGCAAGACACCAAACACTGAAAAAGACAAATCATTTCAATTTTTCACTGTTGTATTTCAATCATGTTCCAAACATAGATAGAACACAGGGAGTAAACTTCATTTAGAGGCTAGCTCCTTTGGGGAACAAAAAAGAGAAAATACTTTAAAGGCTACTGAATAAAAGTAAATTAAAAACAAACAAATAAAAAACTTGTCTGCTATATACATACCAACAGGCATACCTACGCAGAAGCTATACTTCAGCATGAATTCTGCATGACATAATATAATTCCAAGTACTTTTCCTCTTTTTCTATGAAATTTTGGATATTGAGTCCACCCACACTATTATTGTATAGTCAATTCTGTTCAACAGCTCATTCACCAGATATTTAACAGTAAGAAAATTCAGAAACATGATATAAAAAAAACAAAAACAAACAAACAAAAAACAAACAAACAAAAAAAGCACACACAAAAAAACCACAAAGTAATCACCAGAACCTGCCTTGTACTAGATTCCTGCATAGCAGCAGAGCTGAGCCGAATTCCTACCATGTGGGCAGCTCAATGCTATAGCTAGATGAGTTACTGACCAGCACCACCTACATCTGCCAATTAATTCTGTAAGAAAAACACACAAAATATGTATTTTTAACCACTTTGCATTCATACAATTATAATACTTGTTTTGCAAAACCAGAGGCTTCTGAACAATTTTAATGTCTCTTCTCTTTCATGCACTCATGTAAATTATTTGTGACATCTAGATACTCTTTGACTGCAAAGTATTACCTGTATTTTTGACGAGTAACACCACAGAATGCTGGGGTTGGTTTTGCTTTTCCGTTAGCATCAAGGGTGCAAAGCTCAGCTCAAACCTCTGGAAACCTTTGGCCTTTCTCCAATGCTCCTGACCTGGGCAACATTAACAGACTTTTAGAAGTTTCTGTCAAAGATCAGCAGCTTCTTTGGTGTTGCCACTTCTTTTGCAAAGCTGTTTCAGTTCATAGTGTCTTTGGTAGGTCCAAGAGGCAGAGATTTTCCCTGAACTTCTGCACTACACATACAGATAGGATATTATTTTGAAAAATAGTATATTTTCTAGAGGAAGTTCTGTTACCATCAGTCATTGACTTTATCAAGGACTACTTAAATTTGCACATGAAAACTGAGCCCCACCTTTCTTTCTCTTCCATTGGTCAAGTGGAAAACAACACTACAAAAACAAACAAACAAACAAACAAACAAAAAACCCTACACTTATACTGGGCTAGACCCCAGAAATGCCAGAGTCTGTACAAGGCTCAATACCACCAGGTTACATTTGCACATGTAATCCAGGCTCACTGATGTTAGCAGCATAGTCAGAAGTGTGTCAATGGACTGCGAGAAGTCCTTGCAATGAACAGCAGAAAGGACAGAGCACCATGACCTGCACGAACAGAATTCTGCAAACATGCATGCTCCATCATAGCTACACTGCGTCCTAAAAATCAGTAACGGATGGTCAGTTGTTGCATTGAAAATATCTATCAGGAAAATACAGATATTATCATGATCAACTACATGGAAGAAATTTTGTTATATATTCTTATTATTAGCTGATCACAGCCTAAAAGTCTGCAAGAACTTCCTGTCTTTAGCCTTTATGCAGGACATGGCACCACCGCTGCAGGCAGTAGCAGTCCATTAATTATTACTCCAGTGCTGCCTGATAGCAAACGTCTCGCTCTTTCTTCTTGCTGCTTCTCCCCACATGGTGCAGATAGACTTGGTTTTATAATTGCTGGGCCCTCCAGGTCAGAGTCACCACCCTGCCATCAAGAGACGTGTGAGAGACCAGCACAAACCCAGTAGCTTATCAAAAACAATGCTCCATTTTTCCAGCCCTGTTGCCCTTTCCATTAATGGGATTCTGCTCTATTCTGCTGTTCTTTGTGCTTAAATCCCTTGGGCTTCTCAGGCCATGACTGCTAAATTATAAAATGATTTTGAGAGGTTTGGATAAATGTATCATATTGTTACATGATAGCTTTTTATAGGTATCATATGGGAAACGCCAGCCCCTGAAGGTGGCACTGTCCTGGTCGCTACCCTTGGCTCCATCAGACCACAGGATGTTAAGCAGTACTTGCCCAGAAAAAAAAAAAAAAAAAAAAAAGACAAAAAAAGAAAGATTTTTTTCTTCTTTTTCTCGTTTTAAGTTTATTAATACTGTCACATCAAATCTCAATGCAAAGTGATACAAAATGTCATACACTAAAAATAATGTGTTAGAAATGGGTCAGTACTGGAATATTTGCACTATCTACAAACTCTAGTTTATTATTTCCTCCACTTTCTAGCTCTTTTAGCACAATTCTTGAGAATGCCAACAAAACAGAGTTAAATTCTGGTGATTTTTAGGAGAAATCCAGACAGAAGTGGGCATTTAGGTCACTAAATTAGCGAGAAAATAATGTCAGTGAGGTTGTTTTGAGAGATTTTCATCATTTTTATGTAAAGTAATTAAAATGATTGCTTTTGTCTTGACCACTCCAGAGCTTATGGTTCCATACAAGCTGCAACCATGCCAACTGTGTGCTCCAAGTGAGAAAAGAGGAAGGAAGAACATGGGAAAAAGACCTCTATTGGATAATTTAGGTTGGATGGACCTCGGGAGGTCACCTGGACTAACTCTCAAGCCAAATCAGGGAAAAATAGGTGAAGAAAAAAGGAGGAAAATGGCTTGGAACTTTTAACAAACTAGAGAGATATATAGAAAAAGGGAGATGGTGACGATGGCTGGAGAGGCAGAGAGAACTGTTTTAAAGCTTTACCAGGTAAGGAATCATCGGAAAGGAAGTATGCATAAAGGATAAATGTAGTTCTCACCATGGAGAACTAGCATGGACAACGAACCGGCTGTGGGGGGATTATCACACAGACATACCGCAGGAAGTTTAGCATTTTAATGCAAACACGTACTGCTGCAATGGGCTAAGGCTCACTAATGGGAAAGTACCTCCTCTCTAAGAAATGTGTGCAATTTACTCAACAAATACAGCCAGAGTTAACCACGTCCAAATAGCTGTCACCTTTTCAGTAAATAATTAACATGAGCTGGAATAGCACTCTGGGAAGTAGCTGGCTCATGGGCTACGCTTGGTAGTGAGCAATGACACCCAGAGTCCGCCACAGCAAGGACGCGCGCCCATTCCAAGTTATTTACTCTTCTACATGGCACATGCACATCCTTCGAGGAATGGCTCCCATCCACCTGGCACCCAGAAACGTAGGAAACAGTGTCATAACATTTTAGAGTTTAAAGTGCAGGCACAATGTGCCAAATTGAGGTAACAGATGGGGATCCAAACATTGCTAAGTGCTACCTAGCAATGCAACATATGCAGAGCCTGGAAATCGTGACATCATCTCATGGATGACAAGAACTTGCACCGATATTCAAATCGCACACTTAATCACAACAAAAACTGCACATCAGCAAGGAACAATAGTACCAGAGGTAAGAAAGAAAATGGTGCCTGGAAGAGAAGAGGGAGCCACCCTGGTGTCTCTGCGTGACAGAAGTGTGGGCTCTGTGCAGTCCTCATCTTTTCCCCTTTCTGCTTCAACAGTTTTTGGCAGGCAGATAGAGACAACCTGTGAGAGTGTTTTGTGTTGAGAGTTTTGGAAGGGTAGGCTTGTATCCAAGAATAGAAGATAAAAAGAAAGACTTGCAGAATACGTCCATCTCCCAAAAGCTAAATATGTACTATACAATTTGAGGTTAATCAGTTGGATTTTTTAAATTATTAAACATGTACTAATTTTATGCAGTCTTTTATTTATACTATTTGGAGGGATTATTATGAAGAAGAGAAAAATCGCTGCAGAATGCTGAACACCCAGCTTGAAATTTCTGGCCTTCAGTAAGAAGATGAAAACACTTTTTACTGATTCAACTTTCATTCTAAACTCATGTAATTTAATCAGATATGTTCACAGCTAGAATTGCTGCATGCTGGAAATCCTTCCTGGCAATATAGAAGCTACCACTTTACCACTCCACAGATAATTTTCTCATTACATTATATACTACAGTTAGAAAAAAGCTCAGTTATATTTACAAGCGTACAGTACAACCAGTGATTGTAAAAGTATGCATAATGCATAGCTAGCTTGCCCAAGTAATTAATGTGATTATGCATGCAAAGCAGGTAACTGCAATAATTGGGTTGCTCTGCAAGCTGTGCAAATGCATGCACAATTCTGCACACCTAACGTTTTGGGAGCTTTGCCCACTTGGGGAGATTCTGAAGTTCTGTTTTGCAATCACAGTCTAGAAAATAAACATAATAAACATAAGATTATTTCCTGTGCTATAAACTGACCTAAGAACCAATGCTATTTTCCCAATATAATTAAATGTTAAAAGCCTTTAATTAAAGAGTATAAATCAGAGTGAATCATTTCAGACCAAAGCAGGCTTACAATACAGGATGCATTTGTTGCTGAAAGTCTGCACGAGAACAAAGCCATAAAAATGCCATTCACACCTTTTAATTGGTACATTGGAGTATTCCTTTTATTGCTCTGCCAAACGAGCAATGGTACCACTTTCCGTCTGAAAATATTTTCAGACCCTCCAAACTTCAATCCAAGTGCTGACAAACAACAAACGATGGCCTCTGCTTCCCCGCAGTCCCACCCAGAAGCGAGCCGTTCTTTGTCCTGAAATGCCTGAAGCGTACCTGAGGTTTGAATTTAATTATCTTACATATTGTGTTTCCTTTCATCTCAAGCTGTTATTTTTATTTGTTTATGCATTTATTTTGGAGGGATAGGAAATGTTATTGGTTCTGTTGACATGGCTGTGCTATTACATGGCAAAGGAGCCCTTGTGGACTGGAGCCATGAAAGAGCACAACGCTTGTGCCTGCTGCAGGGCACGGTGATCCTTCTCCCTCTTTTTCCTTCCCCCTCTGTGCTCTACCCTGTTGTCATGCCTCCCGTCAGCAGTGGTGGGTATCCGTAAATCGTTGGCATAAAAATATATTTACGAATTATGCACCCAGAAAACTACAGTAGGGTAAATGCAATCAGATTTACCGATAAACTCCGTGGCTCTGTGTAAATCTGGACTATGATAGAATTTACAGCTAGACAGAGCAGGAAAAAAAAAAAAAAGGTTTCTTGAGTTTGAAAGCCAAAATACAGATTCAGCTCAACCATGTTTACAAAGCTTTTGTTACCACTTTCTACAAACATTCAAGCATTCAGGTTTTGTAGCAAACATTGAGGAATAAGACAGCAACAGATTTTGAGCTTGTAAATAATTTCCAACTGCGTATTCAATTCTAAATTTTAGTTTTTACTGTGCTAGGTAATTGTATAACAGTCAAATACAGAAAAAAGAAAGTAAACCATGGAATAATACAGAAATCCAATATCATGCAAAATTGGCAATAACTGCAATCCAAAAAGAAAGCAAAAACACAGAATAATGCTTCAAAGACCTTTACAAATAATTCCAAATATGGAACCACTCTAGGAATGTCTTGGTCAAATCTTTAATAAAGAATTCCTCAAAGGAAAACACTTAAATTATTTATTCAGCCCTGATCAAGTGAAGTGAGAATGAAATAAGGAAAGCAAATAATCAGAAACACTCCTTTTAAACTTGCCTTCAAAGAGCAGAATATTGCAAAATAATAGTAATTAATATCCTCATAAACTGTTAAGTATGCATAAACAAGCATGCCAGCTCTCCCTCTGTCCCTGCAAGCACAATATGCGTTTACATCTGGTCTCAAGAAGGAATGGGCAGATCCCAAACACTTTGGCTGCTCAGTTCAGATAAGTGCCCAGCAGCGTGGGTACTTATCCAAAGCTTACTCAACCTACCTGAACCTTTTGGGCCAGCAAAATGGAGCTGGCAGCCTTGTCACAACAGGCGTTTGCCTAACATTTCTGGCACTTGCTGCTTCCAGTTGGGCTAGAGATACTGCAGGAATAATCCTTCTCTTTTGACATTTCATATAGTCAGAGTGGCAGGAAGCTGGAAGTGTGGGGATGCACAACATGTGGACTGAAAGAGAAAAACACTTAAACACTCTGAAGCAGAGTTTGGAGTGGAAGCCTGACAGCCAGGAGCTGCCTTCTGCAGTTTGTCATCCAGTCATGGCATTACAACCAAAAAAACATATATATATATATATATATATACACATATATATATATATATATATACACACATATACACACACACATATACACATACTCCTAAGAGTTAAAAGGACCAAATATATATAAATATAAATATATAAATATATATACATATTTGGTCCTTTTAACTCTTAGGAAATTATCACACAAACAAGTAGCTCCACACTGTGAAGTCTGAGGGCCAAACAGCGCCTGGCATTCCAGTGCTTGGGGTGCACACTACTGTGCTCAAACTGCACTGGCATGAACCAGGACTTTAACTGGTGAAAAATGCAACTGCCTGCAATGGGGAGAGGTGACCTTTTCAGCAAAGGATCTCTGAAAAATAGCAGCTTCTTGTATAAGACCAGTGTTTGTGTAAATATCACCCATAATGATACCGATGTACCACCTAGCATTTGCAAAGCACCTGTTTACTGACCATAAGGCATATAAAAAGAACTGCTCTTCAGCTAGCCTGTGATTTAACATTAATGGCATGATGCAGTGAAGGCTTTCAAATAGCATGTGAACAAGGAAAGCTATTCCACACCTATGGACTTTTTAGGTAGTGCATGAATGATAAAGTATCCTTTATGACCAGCTGGGTGATCCTGGGAGGACTGGGGGGATCAGCTGAGAAGCCAACTTAACAGTTAAAACAAAACCAATATACCAAAAGGAAAAATTTTGATTGTGCAACAGATTTTCCCCTGGAGAAGGAAGACAAGATTTTCTGGCTGGGAGAACTCTAATGCAAGCAGCATGCATGACCAAACCCATCGGCTGGGCAGCACGGTCCACAGAGCGCAGGAGCCACGGTGAGCCAAGAACTCGCAAGCTCTAATCCGAGATCTGTCACCATCCACTGCACAGCCTTGGGCAAGTTACTTAACCTCCTTGTGTCTCAGTTTCACCATCTGTAGGACTGGGCTAGCACTCACTTGGCCAGCAGATCGGGGTATTCAGACGCTTAATTAAGGATAGCTGGAGTGATTAAGTGCCAGCTGCTCAGGCTGTGGCTGCGGAGACTCGCTGCCCGGCGTGAAGCCCCAGCACCACAGCACTCAGAGCCAGGCGCAGTGCCCACGGAGGAGGGCAGGGCAGGGAGGCTTTCTCTAACACAATATGTGGGTCAGCATCTTTCAGCTCCAGCTGCTGGAGTGCTGGCCTGGCATAGCCCTCCTGTGAGTCCTTGGCTAATGCGTGCTGGAGCAAGCCAGTCCCTCCCAGCCCACTGGAGCTGGGAGCAGAGCCAGGTCGTCCTCCAGACGCCGCCACAATGAGGAACGAGTGGACGCCCCTCTGTGCATGAGAAAGCGAGGCCAGGTACATCCTGCTCTTGCATGCTACAAGCAGCGATGGAAAGGGAAGGCCCGAGAGGTGAGCTCCATCTCCCCTTCTGAAGCAGCTCCTGACCGGCAGCCAGTGCCCCTGGCCATGAGCCCAGGTGAGATCTGACCGCAGACTCTGCTCAGGCTGAGAAGCACAACGGGAGCTGCTTGGTCAATCCCACCATGGACCAGGGCCACCAGGAGCAGCACGAAAGACAACAAGGAAGCTCCTGCACAAAAACCTTTGCCAGCTCCGGTTTTGTGGTGCTTATCCCACCAAAATCTCCTGTTAGTCCTAAGCCCAGAGCCTGAACTCTCACAGAAGTCTCCCCACTTCTGCTCTCTGCATCTCTTGTCATCATTTTAATTGTCACCCTGTCTCTGCACCTCCTATTCTCATCCATTCCCTCTTATTCTGGGCAGTTTACTCTAAGTTTTTAGTTATCTTCAAAATATTCAGAATAGCACAGTCCACTTTTCAGATTTTCTTCTGAGACAGTCCATTGGGAAGAGGCGTTGAAACCCTTCGGTATTTATAGGACTATACAGGCTAAAGAGGAACCATATATATGAACAGATATTAAATGTACCTCAGAGTAAATGTCACAAAAGTACAAGTGGCTGCACAAGGGACAGCCATTGTTGCATCACCAAAGAATGAAACCAAGGAGACACAATAAAATGGCATAGTTATAATGCAAGATAAGGTTCCCTATAAATCCATGGACCAACATCACTTCAAAGACCTAGAACTAGATGGCAGGAAAGAATTTCCTTTATCCATACATCTTTTATTTTTAAATTTTCTTGCCAGTGCTCCAACCCTCCCTGTGACCTATCCATCTTGAGAAATCCACTTGCTTTTTCCAAAAGTTGAACATGATCAGAAATGCACTCCTACCCAGGACTGCTCTTTACAAAACAGAGTTATTTGATTTAGGAAGACTCCAGAGCACTTGCCCACTTCTCCCAACACATCCAGCCTAGCAATATGCACCAGTGTTTGAATTTTTCATGTCACCATTATCAAAGTCACACAGGACAGCAGGGAGAAGGTCAGGAAGACCAGCCTCATAGGTACAGAAAACCAGCGTGTGCCAGTGCATGATCATTTTCCTGCTGGCTGGAATCATGATGATACTGGACCAGTGGTGTCAACACATTGTCATCAGCCCTTCCCACATGAGGGCAAATACTGTGTTGCTGACTCTGAACCACAGCAGGAGCAAGCCAGGGTTTTACCAGAGTAAACACCAGGAGAGGATTGCAGTATCTGGCTCCCAGTTTTTGCGAACAACTATATTTCTCTCTCTGTCCTGTGACCTAGGTAATGAAATAGCATTTAAACTCAATCAGGGCATCTAAAATACAGATCTCTGCCTTAACAAGCAGACATTTGTGGTATTGCAGATTTAATATGGTAATGACTGAACAGATGTTTAGAAAATTGTGTACACTAGCTGATGCTGCCTGGCAAAGGATTCATATTTTAGGTGTTTGGCTTCCATGGTTTTAGGCACGCCACAGCCAAAAGTCTGCTTTCTGCTTGAAGATGAGTAACTACAGAAGTCTTTGTGCTTTGCTTTTGCGGCAGAGGAGCTGGACACATCAAATGTAAATCTCTCCTCCATGTGTAATCATTTCCAGCGACCCAGCTTCTTTGCACCACAGCTGTGCTTCCACCATACCTGAAAGAGTAATTCAGGACTTGCAAAAACAGAACGCAGATCAGAGCCTGGCCCAAGTAACACAAGAAAACACACCAAATGGTTTTAAACCACCACATCACGTAATGGCACTTTCTTAGAGTGATGCATACCACTGGATTACAGGAGACTGTTCGCATTAGGAAGCATAATTCAATACAACAAAAGGTGGCAAAATTGAGCCTGGATTGATTAAGGAGATTTAACTTCAAATTGACAATATTGCTGAACAGCGAGGGCAGGCATAATTTGGTTTTCTGCAGCACCACACTAAATGATGGCGATCAGTATTCCAATCAGGGGCTGATAGCTTTATTTCCCCCATGAGTTTCCCCAGGTCATCCCTGACTGTTAGAGAAGTGCTTAGTTGTTCGGGCAGCATTGAGCAGATGGCTACTGATCAGAGATTAGTACTGGAGCCTGGGGTCAGCAGGCTGCCAAACAAACTCATCCAAGGCTGGCTGTTACCGTCACCCCTGGGACAACAGTTTGCTGACCGCTACAGACAGGTGACTCGCTAGGCAGTGTTACTTGAATGCCTTTAGACCTGTCTGCAGTATAGCCAGAGCTTGCCTAATATATCATTTATATCCCTGTGATTTCACTGTCTGGTGCTACAATATCACTTTTGGCTTTGGGTCACTCAGGATAGACTTTTGAAGGAAATGGAGGGCACATGGAGGTGGCGGAACAGAATGATTAAAACCCACACCATCCCAGCTCTGCGAGAGTAGAGTCCCCACAACTGTGGTTAAGCCAGCTCATATTTTTCAAACCTCAGATCAGTCAGCATGACAACAGCCACCTCTTTTCATAGGTTTATTATTGTTCCAACAACAACAAAAATAAAATAAAAGGAAAGAAAATAAGTGGCAAAATTAAAAATGTCAAAAAGCTTGTGGGCTGGGAGAACAGAAGCTGGTGTTTCAGGACCAGGGCATGTGGTTACTCCTGTGCATGGTGCTATCTATATTCTTTCCCCTGATGTTGTTCAAAGGTGAGTTTTTACACTGACTTAACGCAGAATTTACATGTACATAAACCAGAAATGAGCCCTACCTTTACAGGTCTGGACTTTCTGAATGCTGCTCGTTTTCACTAAAACACGAGAACTATGTCCTCCTAAGCAATGCTCTGATGTTGCTTTCAACCTGGGGTATTCCATCTTCATTTTGGTGGGGTTTTCTTACCAAAGGAGGAAGACAACAATGTTACACCATCATAAGGTCCTAGACCAAAACCAGTTTTCACTGGTAAAGGCAATGAGGACTGAAGCTGAGCTTTGCTTTAGCACAACAGGCATTTGGAACATCATTTCTCATTACTACTATGGTATAGGAAAAACTGTTCTATAGACAAGAGCCAAGAGTACAGTACATACCACATAAACATAACCCAGAAATGTGTGCCCTCCAAATCTGTGTCTATATAGAGCAGAAAAGAAGAAAAAGAAGAAGAAAAAGAAAAATTTTTCAAGAAGAAAAAAAAAATTTTCAAGAAGAAAAAACAAGAAGATGGAAGCAAGTTGCTGAAGGTAACCAGTAAAGTCATTAGCAGAACCAGAACTACGGTCTCTTGACCCCCATCTTGGTATCTTCAAAACCATCTATACCATAACAGCACACACCTGTTTGGAGTCATCCATTTCAGGAAGTTGAAAAATAAAGGAAAACGTATCAGTTATTTTACACATTCTAAGAAGAGTATCTATTTCCTCCAATTATAATATCCTATAAAGAACGGGTACATGTTGCTTAGATACGGTACTACATATACAAAAATAGTATTCTAATGGGTTCCATTTAAGAATTACACAACACTATTAAGCTTGGGGACACTTTAAAGTTCTGTTTACTCAATTCCATTTTAGTCTACTTTCACATATGTGCCTTAATTTGTATATGCATTTAATTATGCACTTCTGTGACACTGTATTGAGTCAGACCGAAATCCTGCAACCACTTACATGCATGGTTAACTTAATGCACATAGAGTCTCACTGCAAATTTATGCATGTTGAATTGGAAATAATCAGGGTTTCATTGTTCCCCATTTTCTAGTGGTTTGCTTCATTCATTCCTATATTCTGATTTTTTTTTTTTTTTTATTGATTTATTTTCACATTCATGCATTTATTTCCAAACCAATACATCATTTGAATTTAAAAGAGAAAAACTCTTTGGGAATAAAATGCAATGTAAAATGAAAGAGTCAGACTTTGAAAAGAGGAAAATCAGGAAGTTATTCTCATGTTAGAGAAGTACATTAAAAAAAAAATCACATCTAACTTGCCTTAAGAACTATTTTATGAACACAGTTTGAAATCTGTTCAGAGTTACCATGATTGTAACATTGCTGCTCAGATATTCTTCCTCATCTCAGCTAAGCAAAAATATGCAGAAATATTGAAAGAAAAAAAGGTTATGTGATGTAGAATAACTATATTTTCATACTGTATCTCACATTATTACCACAGTAGTGCTTGCCTTGGATTCCAAGTCCATCATAAAACTCACTAGTTCTGAGTCCTGAACCAATGAAAGAAAGCATGAGCTGGTAAGGAGTTTTCCTGATGTCTAGCAACCTTTGCAAAATCCTTGTCCCCTGCAAACAAACATCCCTAACTACGTTTAGTACTCCAAATGTTTTCTAGTATTTGGTACTGTGCCTTTGAGCAATTGTACAGCGCAATCTGCAGCAACTGGTCAGCAGGATTTCTTTGGAAAAATAGGGACTTTAATAGAAAACATGCTGCAATAGCAGGGGAAGGACGCAGCTGATTTGAAGTCCCGAGAACAAGAACAATAGTATATCATCAATTTAGGCTTCGCCTGTACAAGTTTCTTCTTCTTTGTAATCTCAGTGATATTGGAAACCTTCCACATTTACTTTGGGCTTTGACTTGACTTCGCATCAGTTATTAAATAACCGTCATCCTCCTCAACACATGGGCAATTCCGCCTGCCCACTGCTGGTACTGGCGACCCAGCAAAGATGGCTTGTTACACGGCACAAGCTAATGACATGTATTATCCCACTATTTACCCAGAACCTTCACTACCTCAGCAACAAATAACTAAAAATCCATCTTGCGACAGAGGACTACAGTGGAGTAAAGCTGCCACATTTCTGTGCAGATTTTCCCCCAAATAAACATGTGCATAAGAACTGCACGAGAAACAAGTCCTACTGCACACATGCAAATGAACTGTTTAACACACGAGCCCCTAAGTGTGGCTTTTTATCAGTAACAAACTGATAAAGCAGTGGCAAAAGCTGGAGGGATTTCAGCTGGCAGGTCTGCTCACACCTACAGCGCATGAACTCCTACCGAGTGCCAGACTTAGGGAAAATTTGGGTAAGACTGAAAAAGGTAATCAAAAACCTTCCTAGACAAATACACCCATGTAGAAAAAGAAGGTCTGTGTGTAAAACCTGCGAGAAATGAAAGCTCTGTTGTAGCACGCTAATTGGAGTAGAGCCGTGCTGCTTTCTTCAAGTTAGCAGAACATTAAAGGAATTCTCGTTGCTTCATCCAAGTGCCAGCCCTGAGCACTGATTTTAATTTGTACAAGAAACCCCAAACTGTGCCTTTCCACGCACCCAGGAAACATCTTGAAATAACCAGCAGCACTAGCTACAGACTGGGTGGTCAAAAGCTGCTCTTACCAGACCCTGCAGCTTTCACAATATTGCTCGGTTGCATCTTGCTGTGGTTTACTCAGCGCTGACACGGAAGCAGCACTGACAGTTCAGTTCCATCATTAGGCTCCTGAGTGAGAGCCCACGAATAGCAAGAAACAAATTATGGCTTTCCCAGAACTTCTACCTCTGGTTGGCTGCAGAAAGGAAAAATGAATCATTACGTATTTCTCTTTCACACTCTGAAGGTAAGATTTTCAAGCCAGAACATTACATTATTTGCGTGTCGGGGGAGAGTGGTTTTAGTGCAGATAATAAAAATGTAGATTCTGAAGCACAAGCTACAGCAAATAGAAAAAATGCATATGTCCATGTGGTACTGAATAGCAGCCAGCTCTGCAACTATACGCTACTTGCCAAAACTACTAGGAGTATACATTGTTTATACCTTGAACTATATGTCAGTAACCTTTTGAAGTACTATTGGCTTTTATTTCCTAATCTCCAAGAAAGATTTCAAAGTGATCAAATTATACTGATGCAAATGCTTTTACATACAGTGTGTTTTGCTTGAGTATTTACAAATGTTTTCTTATTCATGAGCAAACTTGTTTGAACAAGTATTCCTGGAAAATGAAAAGTTACAAATATGATAGCTGATTAATCCATTTTCATATGCAATATTCAAGAGTTTGTCTTCTTGTTTTGAGAACTAATCCATTCCTGTCTGCATAGTGCTGCAAAGGTGTAAAGCACCATTTAAGCGTTCAGCATTATCAGTCTACCAGGGTCTGAGCATGCATGCGGCCCCTCTTCAAAACATTCGTGCTTGCATTTCTTAAAGGAGAAAGCAAGAGCAGTTGGAGAAAAGCCAGTCAAAAAATCTATATAGTGTACTTGTCCACCCCAACATTAATTTGGGTGAAATTTTAATGTATGATCAATCTTTATGGTCTGTTACTGCAGGGAAGGTGTAAATAGAATCAAGTTTTCATACAACTGCAAGTTGTATGGATCTTTTAAAAACATGATTATAGTGTTCTTCATTCCAAATCAATATTGATTATTCCTTAAGTTACATATAAATTGCTTTTAGACTGAGACACTTCATGTCATATGGATATACTTATTAATAGAAAATATCCCTCTACCATGCCACCCCAGTTGCTGGGCTCATTTAATAATAAAAAAAAAAAAAAAAGGGTTCATCCCTTCCTTTCTCATATATTATTTTAAAGATATTTTAGCCAACTTGCCTGACCTATTTGATTCTTGTTACCATTGTTCTGTGCAGAACTTCACAAGCATAAAGAAAAACATTTGTGACATCTGTGACTGTGCCCTGACCAAAAGGCCATTGCTTTTGGTACTATTTCCCCACTTTAAGGCTTGAGCCCACTCTGAAGACACACAGCCCAAACTCCCTTAGCAAGAAGCAGAATTCAAATTTTTATACCGAGGAAAAAGTCACTCCTGAATGCACTGTCATGAATCATGCAGGAAACAAGTCAGAGGAGGCTGCCCAACACTCTAAGTGCCGCACAGGCGTTTGGCCGGCTGACTTCTGCCAACAGCCGGGGAAATTCACACACCCACTGGGCTGAAAGCATGGAGGTAAGTGAAACACCTCTTCTCTTTCATCTTTCTGCTGTTTGCTCTCAACTTCCAAAATACACTTAAAATAAATTTAAAAAAAATCCACAACAGTGAAATTTATGTTCTCAATAGATTGCAGATAAGAGCATAGGGCAAAGAGCATGAAAAGCAGCAAGTCACTTGGATGGAAATTAGGAATTCAGTAGTTTCTTCCTCAGTTGGCTACTCAGCCAGAGTGGTGCAGTTTGCTGCATCTCATCTGGTATTCTGCTGCTGTAGCTTCGAACGTGGCCAATGCAAGAATCTGTTTGATCATCAGTTATGAGAGTGGATTTCTGCAAAAAGGAAATACAAAGTTCCTTTCACAATAAAATGCTTTGTATTATCCTTCATGGTTTTATACCACAAAATACTTCTTACGTTTTCTCTCGGCATTTAATGTTTTTTAAGATTACATTTGAGTTGCGATGATTAACTTTAAGAAACAAAGTAAACTGTATGTGCTTTTTTAGCCCCTAAGGACAATTATTGCTTGGAATATAACTGCAAAGATATTTTTACATTGTAAGAAACTGAGTATAATGTATATTACAGCTCATTTTCCAGCACTGGATTGCATCATAAATATACTTTAAGCTGCCAGTATAAAATGATAGTGGAAAATTAACACAAGCATAACCCGCATTATTTAAACTGAATTTTATAGCCAAGTACAAACCAAAATGAAATAAAAATACTGTATTTGTCTAAGAAAATTTTATAGGAATAATACAAAGAAATGGTTTTGTTTTTAAGGATAAAATCTACTTAGCAAAAAAAATAATAAAGTAGACAAAAACATTTGCCATCTGTTGAGAACATGGAACTGGTTTCCCTATTACAAGCAATAATCTTAAAGCTAGGGATTAATATCTGTAGCAGCATCACCTCCTGCAAGTCCAAGCACAACGGCTCAGAGTTCTGTTTATCTGCAGCTATCACAGCCCCTGGTGTGCTGCCTTGCTCCCAGGACCACCCATTCCTCAGGAATTTGGTCTGGCTGTAGTCATCTCCTCATGCTACCATGGGCCGGGGAGCAGTGTGTGCTCATCAGGAGGTGGAGACTCAGATGACAACAAGCATCTCTCACTCACCTGTCATTGAGAAAAGATTGAAACTGGCCAGAAATAACTGGGGGAAGGAGTTCGCTCTGGTTTGTTTTGACATTTTTTTTTTTCCTTAAAAAAATAGGAACACTAATTCACCTGAAGATCAAATTGTGGCTAACACTACTGTCAGACAATACATTGGTCTTATGTTATACAGTGGTGGTAGTATCAAAGACCAGACAAGTAACGATGACTTTGAGTCCCAAGACACCGAGCTGAAGAACAGCTAGGACTATGTCCAGGAGTCTGATTTAACATTGGTAAACATCATTGTTGTAGCAACAAAATAGAAAAGTTACAATTTCTCTATGAATCTAGGTTAAAAGATGGATTTTTGTCTTCCTATCAAACTATTATTATTATTATTATTATTATTATTATTATTATTATTATTATTATTATTATTATTATTATTTAATAGCACATTATCAAGGCAAATATTTTTTTCCACGTTTTTCATCTTCATGTCCTTAACAACCCAGTAGACATTTTACTTCTTTGTTTCCTTCAATTTTCTCCCTCCAAATCTCTTTAACAAACTACCAGAATTTTCACTATCAGATATAAACAGAATCAGATGCTGGATTTTACATCAGGGTGAAGCATTACAGAAGATCATCAACACAAAATATTTGACGAAAGTGTACAGGATCATTCATTGATCACTGGAAGCGTTTATCAGGGAAGAATCAAACTTCTAATATTCCCTAATCACGTGTGAGGGACTATCACTATAGACAAGTTTTTGAGCTAGCACCTGAGATAGCAATTATATTCCTTTGAAAAGTTCATAATGAATAAAATTCTCATCTTTTTAAATCAGCAATTTTATTCACTACATAGTCTTGCCATGACACAAATACTATTTTTTACAATAGATGCTTTCAAAAAAAATTCTGCATGGATTTTGATTCCTATTTTTATGATCGTGAAGTTCTCCCTCTTGTTTCCAAAGAAAGATCAGTGCCTTTTATTCAGCTTTATTAACAATGATTAACAGTGTCAGTTTCTTGGGTATGTCATAATATCAATAGCTAATTTATTAAATGATCCTATTTGTTGTTTCACGAAGCATGTATTTTCTATCCTTAGTCACTATGCTATGCTGCTCTATCAATTAAAATTAATGCCATATCAGTCATAATTAAAATCCTCATATTTAAAGTTAGCTCATCGATGCTGAGCCTGATTTGGTATTCCTCAAGACTCAATCTGACAATGTTCTTGAATAAAAACATATCTTCAAGTCTGTACCTTGCTTGTTATTAATCCAGTACAGTCTGCACCTTCACCTTGCTTTAGAAAGCCAACCCGATTAGTAAACTGAACATAAATCTTAACCACTGCTGATCTCTGGAGCATCTCAACTTTATATTTATTCATTATTATAAATATCAGCTTGCTTGGTGAACATGATCCCCCAAATATTTTTATTTATACAGTAAAGAAAGAAGGTCTTTAAAGTATTTCCTAAGTTGATGTATATTTGAATGAATGCTCAATGTATTTTCCACTTTAAAGGCTCTCACAATCTAGGTCATTTTGAAGGAAGTCATTATAGCTGTTAAATACAAAGAAGTGAGAGAAGGCTTAACTCAAAGTCCCAAAGTAAAAAGTATGTAGGGAAAAAAGGGAGTAAAAAACAACTTTATATTATAATACAGAATATTTCAGTAGTATTTCACTGGTTAGGGTGAACAGAGTGGAGAGGAGGGAGAACCCAACTTGAATGAAGAAAACACTTTAAGGAAGGGGAGAAGGGTAAAGTAACCTGTTGCATACCTACTGCCACTATTTGGTATATGGAAAATGTAAGTACATTTCAGATTAAACCAGAAACATCTTGAGTATTTCTGATGCATAGAAATAATTTCTTGTCTCCATCCTTATCCACAGCCTACAACATGGAGGGTATGATCTCCAGATGCTATTAGTCAGGGTGTGTCCATTAAAGCTACCGCATGCCAACTTCCAGCTTTCTAAGTATTTTCTGGCCATTTTGTTTTCCTCTCCTTACCATCCACTGTGGATGCAGGTGAATCAGTTTTCCAAACAGCAGCATTCAAACCAGACACCGTGCACTACACCTGACGAGGAAGGGGTCCCCACCATTCCCCACCGCACTGACCGTTCAGATATCCCCCAGACCCGTGGTGAGCCCAGGAAAACACACAGCATCCTTGCGGTCTCACCACCCTATGAAGTCCATCACCAGAAGCAGAACACTTGCTGGCATGCTCAATGGGGTATGAAGGGCCGTGGGCTTTGAATTACTGTTTCTTTCATAAACGATAATGTTAGATTCTATTTAAGCAGATCCTCAGCTAATAGTCGTTATGATCTCAGTGAAAGTACATGCGAAAGTGATGTGGACGATAATGGCATTTTCCTGCCAGAGGTGCAAATGACTTGAACAGAGACATTAAAATAAGCAGCATGACATTAATAATTAATTCAGAATTCACCATAACAATACTAATTATGGTGCATAATGTGGTATTATGGATTACATAATACAGGCTTCAACAGGAAATCAATTGTAATTCACCAATTAATGTGGTGTTGTGAAATGTGCTTCTACCACTACCAGTAGAATTTAAAAGCCTGATTTAAATCTTCACCTCAGAGACATTTTCTGAAAGCAGAAAGAGTTTAGGCAGATGCAAAGGCAATTTTATCTGCACAAGATGCAGGGCTGAGTTTTTCAGCTAAGTAGCCTACCGGGAGAGGGCCCAGAGTTTTGTTTGGTATTTCAGAGACCATGCACTATTCTTCCATAAAGCTTATCTCTCATCTCCTAGCTAGACTGAAGGATCTAAGAAATCCCTTGCATTCAAATCAAATATCAATCCAACTGCCATTGTTCCTTTCCTTATCGGAGATTCAATCCACTTGATAGAGAAGGATACATGGTGCTTCTTTAAGCACCTATCAATATGATATCCACAGTAGACAGCAGGCTTATTCAAGGCTATCCATCTCTGTGAGCAGCACAGTGACAGAGGCTAGAAAGCCTATGTTTATGAAAAAGGTGAAAAACAAAATATTACTCTAAAGCCATAGGTGATTTTTAGTCACACTTTCAGCCCACAAAGTGAAACTCAGAGGCTTATCTGAGCGGGGAGACACATCCCTGCCACGCAAACGTGTAAGAACAGCAAACATCCTCTAACAGGGCAGGAGATTTGATCAGATTGCAGGTGAGGAAGAAAAATCTCTCAGGAGGCAAGAGCCAAATGTTTCCACATTCATCTAAAAACCTCGATCCTGCTGAAGCTTGCCAAGGTGTTCTCATTCTCATGTCCCTTGCGGACGGCATCTTGAGGACACCACAGCTCTGAGCAATCCCCCACTGTCACAGGGGCACAATTCCCATGCTCCAGGTAACTGCACAGGAATGATGGCACCTCAGGAGGTGCAGACTCACAATTTAATTATGCAATCACCCACAGCAACATTAATATAAAAGTACCGATGCACAGAGGCCAAAACAGATGAGAGATGAAAGCAAAGCCCTCTGAGAAGGGGGCTGGTGACTGCCCCTCTCCTTCCAGGAGAAGAGAACTCCAGGGCACAAACCAATGGTCCAGCACACGAACCAAGACTGTCCTGTGTCATTGCATAGCAGAAACACCTCTACTCACACATACAATCCTTTAAAAAAACACACTTGATAGCTTAATAAATTTGTGCCTTTATTAAGCCTGCCCCTTCCTCCTAAAATCCCAACCCCATTTCTCTTTTCAGCTGCTTGTATGTCTGGATCAAAGAAAAGATGGATTTTAGTGTATTTAAAAAAATGCTGAGCTTGGAAACTGTTCATCAAAATTATTAATTGTGTCTAGTTAAACAGCTGAAGCACATTTTCATTTAAGTGGGCAAGCAGCACTCTTTCCTACCCCCGCAGGTAGTGGGGCAACATTCTCATTCCCAAACCTGAACCAGAGCAAAGCCTACATGGTGAACAATGAGGGGGGCACTTTGGTTAATCACTTCTTTGGGACCAGAGACAGATTTGCCAAAATGAAATCCCAGCACTTTACCACGGATAGTAAGCCTGCTTGAACTGTGCTGCTCTCCTCCCTGCCTTCCTTTGTAGGCTTTAAGCAAGGCACAAAGCTGACCCTGTCCCTCCCCTTGCCAAAATGCTCCAGCCCACCCCTGGTGACGTTTCTGCCTTTTATTTGGAGGACAAGGGACTGGTGTCCTGCTCTCACTTGACAGGAAGATGATGACCAAATCAAGGATGCCAACACTCAAGAAAGGATCCCCCCCAAAACCACTTTTTTTCCTCAGTAATGCCGAGGGGGAAAAAACAAACAAAAACAAAAACAAACAAAAACAAAACACGATCAAACAAAACAAAACAAAACCACCACCTCCAAAAAGGACATGAGTGTGAGGAAGCTTTTACAACAGGCCCATCACAGGGCATTCCCTTCCCCAGAAGCCAGCAGAGCACCCCGCTACAGCTGTGCCTGGCATCAAGACGCTGTGGCCAATACTCCACGTACCACAAGATGCCCTACACTGGCCCTGGGTCAAAGAACTGTGACAAGTCAGCCCTATTTTAGGTCTTCCTTGTAGATCCCTTAGCAGGCCTCAGTTTCCTTAGTGTAAAGGACTGCAAAAGCCGTTTCTCACTGCACAGAGCCATTATAGGAATAAAGACATCACCTGCCCTACGGTCAGCAGCGAGGACATCAGTTCCGCTCATTGGTACCAGCAAGGGATATGTGTGGCCCCTGCGGCAGGGGCAGCTCCAACTGCTTCACCTCTATTTCAGGGAACAGATACGGAGATTACAAAATCAGCTGCTTCCCCAAATAGCCTGTAGGTACAATACACTGCCCTCGAGCCAGCCAGACTCTGCGTTCATTTTTATTACCTGGTTTTCTCAGCACCCTGCTAACAGAAAAGTTGCCTCACAACCTTTTTTGGGGGTAATTTTCCTTTTTAGCTCGATCTTCCAGACAGGCACACTTATCATACTCAAGGCTAGGCCTGCAAGCAGGATGTAAATCACTTTACCAGCTCAGCTGCCATGTATTTAATAACTTATTCACAGTTGCAGGAGGAAAAAAAGGTTAGATTATATGGGGGGAGACGAAGAGGGAATATAATTTCCTAGCGTTATATGGGACTTTCCATAAATACCTTGATTAAGCATCACAGTGGAGGGAAGCCCTTTCATCATAACACACAGGCTAAACTTGGATTTAAAACTATGTTGGTGGTGGCTGATACCCTACGTGCATGGTAGGGAATAGCTGCTCATAAGAGCAAGAGAAGGGAAAGACAGTTTGCTCAGGAGAAAAAAAAAAAAAAAAAAAAAGGTTTTGTTTGTCAGACAGAGCTGTTCCGTTGTCTGCAAATGCCAAGAAGGGCAAAACTCTCTGAAGACATGTCAGGCCCCTGATCCAGCTGCCAATCGTTCTCGTCAGCAGAAAACCAAGGCTGACATGTGGAGGGAGCAGTGCAGTGGTGGCGTGGGGAAACCTCGTCCTCCCCAGCGGCAGCGAGGGGCAGCATGCCGCAGATCACGTTATTAGTGGGATTGACCTAATATTGGATGGCTCTGTACCCAAGTGCTCGTGCGAAATAATAAGCCCGGCTACTGAGCAATTATTAAATACAAGGAATTGTTAAATCCGTGCATTGTACATATTCTAAAGGAAATTAATCATTTTGAACTCTGGAGAATACAGTTTTATAAGAAGAGAGGAAATAGCAAATACACAATAGGGTATTTAAATGCTAATACAGTCAAACAGTTTAAAGCATGGCATACATTTTAATATTGGTTTACTGAATACTAATTATGCTCTGCTAAGTAGCAGTAAGTAGCATTTATTATGATTTGTTGAAAGTATTGATCCAGACAGTGACAAGTACAATTTCTCTTACTGTATATATCCTTAAAAACAAATATTATCAGATTACTGATAAGTCTTCTTAAAATGTGCCTTCTTGTGAATTTTCTGTTGCATCTACTAGTGGCAGCTAAATATGCTGTAGCTCAGTACTATTTTAGCTCAGTGGTGCGAGGCAAAGGCAGATTGTTATTTATGATCTCAAATTTATTCTCCTCTACTACTCGAGGCCGACGACTTTGCATGTGTTCGCATCTGGTCACGCAGTAGACTACACAGGCTGGAGAGTCTAAAACAAATAGCCGTTTTGTCAGCAGAGCTAAGGCTTTAAAAACAAATGGCTCATCCCGCATCTGGACGGGTTGGAGCTGGTGTGCTCCCCAATGGGCTGTGTTCAGTGCTGAGCAAAGCACAGCAATGACGACCCCCACATCGGATTAAATCACACGGGCAGGTATTCAGCCCAGCTTTCAATCACATAAGGACTCTTTGCACCTTGGTTTCCCCCATAAAGAATACAGAGGAGCACACACTTCCATAGCCTAAATGAACACCTCTTGCTATTCAGCTACACTGAATCAAAGGAAAGTGGTTAGGACAGAAACTAGCACAGGATTTGTCCCCTGGCCTCTACCACTTGGCCCATCTAGATCCATCAGGTAACGACCGGCACATACACAGAGCAATCCATTACTAACAAACATTTTTATATTTGATTTACATACAATACCTGCTGCATCAAATGCAAATTAAATAAGCATATAGGAAATTCAATTTAAAGCTTTTCTGTTTTCTTTTATCTGTTACATCAAAGATAGCAAAAAGTGGTGGCTTTATTTTTTCATGTGTTTCGGAAACACGATGTGAATAGAACTGACTTAACGGGAACATGAATGCAAAAGTAGATTCAACTCTATTAACTTTTACAGTTTTGCTGCAGAAATTGTTTCTCTTGATATTTTAATTTCAACTTTGCTGATCGCAGAAAGAAGCAAGGTCAAAACCTCTGCTAATGTTCCTCAGCCTGCGCAGGATCACTTAGCATAATTCAAGTAGTTGTAAAAAAAATTAGCGCTGCGTGCCATGATAAATGGGTTTGTGTTTGTCTCTCTAATGTAACAGGATTAGGGTAAAAGAAAGTACCATTTCAGTAGTTCAGCTGAAATAAACATTACAAAAGGCCAATTTACACTTCCAAGATTACTCGTAATCACACAATGTTTAAGAAATTATTTCAGAGTGTAGTGTTATTCTGCTCTAGCTGTAAGTAGGCCATTCACCAAAATATCTTTGCTGTTTTTCTTAGCAGAAACAAATCACAGATGTTTTACAATTTATTTTTATCACCAAAATTAAAGAGAATAAAGCTGTGTTTACACTGTCATAGGGTAATGTATTGCAGCTGTAAAATAACAAAAAGAATCTGACAGTGATGAAATTATCATCTTCTTCACCTGGTAAAATTTGCTGCTAGAAACTTAACAACTAGAAAAAACTAATCCACTTATCTCAGCCACCTTGATACTAAAGAAACAGACTAAGTAGCTCTCTAATAATTTACTAATACTGATCAGCAGTTGAAAATTCATCCTTTTACTTTTCTGTGATGGCTTTCAGTTTGAAGCCACACCTTTTAAACCATAAGGGTATTTGGGTATGGTACAATTAACAAGGTACTTGGTTAGATCCCCTTCCCACCCTCCCACTTTCATTTTGGAAAAGGCGTTATCCATGGCAGGTGATGCACAGAGACAAAACAGCTTTCAAGAGACTGGCAAAAAGCTTTTGACTGAATATTCTGATTATGACTATATGCAACTGAAGGCGGTGCGATAATGCTGAAGCCATTCAGTAGCAGCACTGCTGGAACATGGCCAAAGCAATTAAAGGTTGCTGACTTGGCCATGACACTGAGGATATATAAAATAATTTTACACCCCTTCATATTTTGGTAATGGGTACATGCACCCGTAGATGAGGGAGCAACAACTGTACAGCATGGATTAAATTAACTGGTAGGACATTAACCGAGAGCAAATGGCTTTCAAATGAGAGGTAGAGCCCCTGTCACCAGCCTGCCCCCGAAGCCTGGATGCTCTTGGACTCACCACCAGCAGCACCCTGGAGACAGGAGTCTCCTTCTCCTGACCCCACGGCCATCCTACTTTCTGTGCACAGTTGCTGCAGCCAGAGACCAGCCCCTCCTTCTGGTCCAGAGAAGAACGGATGATTTTGGTTGCTTTGCCTTGTTTACATTCGATGCATTCAAATGACAAATCCCTGCCAAGGAGCAGGCGCTGAGCTGCAATGCTGAGACATAGCCTTACACACCTGGTGGTGCTGGTGTAAAAATTTATATGTTTCCCCACAAATATCCCAGCCCAGCTCCAGCTTTTCAAGATTCCTGTTTGAACTTGGTGTTCCTCCACCAGCACTCAACCCCACCAAGCTGGGGAAGGTTTACCAGCCCAGAAAACAGAAGTATGCCTTTGGGAACACCCCCAAACATTTTTAGTCCTGAGAAAGCACCAAGAGGAACACGCAGGTGCCGCGGCAACCCTTTGGAAGGGCTTCACGAACCCAGCTGAAGACACGGCTCTTGTACAATTTAATATTGCTCTGGGCTATGTGACCCACCAGCCCATACTGCGATGAGGGCAGCACAGCATATCTGCACACACACAGATGCATGTATCTGCAAAATGAAGGATGCAGAGTTTACTGCAGCTCTGGGACAGCAACACAGCTCTGCACCAGCAAGCAGCCTTTACATTCTGCTTAATATAATTATCAATATATGAAAGAAAAAAAAAAAAGGCAAGTAAATGAGGAGTTGCCATAGCAACCGCTACCTCCTAGGAATATGAAAGATACGGGACCACCCTCACGGAGGGAATATTTTATTTATTGTTTCACATTTTGAGTGTTCAGCAAAGTTCCGCTGCTGGACACTGCCGTGTGTGTGTTGGCGACCTTCACTTGGTACCACTTGGATTTTGTTGGCCAGTTCTGCCTCGAGAGAGGGTCCAGATTTCCAGTGCTGAGAAGCAAGAGTGCAGGCAACTCTCTGATCAGCGTGGTAACATCTGCTCGTAATTCAAGCGCCTGCTGATGGTCAGCACTTCCCCTGCTAAATTACAACATGCTCCCAATTTATAAGCCATCTCAATAACAACAGAAAGTAGAAAGGCAGAGGAATTAATTTCAGTCTGAATTTCTGTGATGGGCATGAGCATATAAGGACCCATGGGTTTCTCTATTTGTGTTTATTTTTTATTACTTAAAAAAACAAAAACAGAAAACATGCACTGCTTTAGACCCAAATCACTAGCAACTTCATTGCTAGCTGGACTTTCACATGTTCAAAGCATTTTCAAGCATATCCCTAAAACTCTTTGGTATTAATGGGACAAAATCACATGTCAAAATGTTTAGCCATATAGGAATGGAGCTAAGCACATGATTAAAGTTAAGCACAAGCTTAAGCTTTAAGAAATTGCAGCCTTACACTGTCGGATTTAGGCACGTGAGCATGTCATGTTGCTACAGAGCTGAAAAAATTTAGATGTGTGACAAGGGGGACATAATTATTATTTCATGATCACAAACAGTTTCCAGGGCATGGAAAGATACTCTACCAAGAGGAGTACTTGGCTCACATACCTGGCTCCATTAACACAAAATACAGGAGGCTTCCTTCGTTGGATATGGTATTTTATAGATACACTATTTTCATTAATGGACACCACAAGAGAAGGAAGCAAAGCTGAGGGTAAAATACAAAATTTAGTAGCAGTAGTAGAAATAATAGTAAAATGCTAAATTCCATGTAGCTACCTCTCTAAACCTAAATGCCTTTCAGGAATATAGAAATGTTTTAATTTCTCACCATTTTTGAGGCTAACATTTGCCAGTGACATCAGAAGAACAGTGCCTTTCTTCTCTATTTTTGTCTGTATTTTTATTTCCTGCACAGCTTACATATTCCTCTTTTTACTCCTGTTAGTGTCCTTTAGAGATGCACTGCTAATTCAGCCAGCAGAAACAACAGGACATTTTTCCTACAGTCTATCATTTCCTTCAATAACAATCTAAATAATATTTCTAATCCACAGATTGATATTGCATCAGAGTAGTGCAAATACCTTTGCACGTAAAATGAAATATAAAATTCTAAAAAATCAATATCGCCAGCTGGAAGTATAAACAAGATGGTTATATTGAAAGAAAATAAAACAATAATTAAAAAACAATAACAAAAAAACATCTCCACTCTCTTATGCATTTTCTTTTTTTTTTTATTTTTTTTTTTTTTATTGGTGAAGCAGACTTGAATTAAATCTAAATTTATGCTAAGTTTAAAAATAATATAAAAAAAGGCAGAAGAATCAAGTTCATTCTGTCTTTTGGAAGCACAGAAACACAATTCAAATGACCCTTCTAAAAAAAATCTCCTTTCAAGAATGTCATGCCTTGAGCCAAGGTAGCTGAACAGTTGACTGCGGCTGGGTAACATTCACTTGGCTGGGCTACACCACTCAAGAGGAAATTCACCCTATTTTTCTACCTTGAAAAATGGAGATGTTTTCCAGCCCTGTTAGATGCCTACTCACTAACCTAACAGAACAGAGACAAATTATGCGTGAGTGGAAGGGAGCTAACAACAGCACCAAGCCAGCAGCAGCTTTGCCACCGACGATGCTCTTCATAATGAAAGAGGGAGAGACAAGGAGCAGAAGTGTGAGGTGAGAGGGTGGGCGCAAGGGAGGCTTTCTGTGAGGAGGATGCATTACAGGACAGTCGTACAACACGCTCTTCCCTCTAGGCAAGAGACTGCTGGGGAGCAGCAATAACAGCTTTTACTGCGGCAGCAGCTGGAGCGGTAGGAGCTGCAGCCTTGAAAAGGCACATTCCTGCTTTCTCTTCTCCGAGTACTTCCTTCCCCAACTTTTTTAGCTTGCTTTTCTGCCAAGGCTAAAATAACATTGCTCTGTGCTTCATATCGTTTTAGAGAGAACTGTTAACTCTTGCACTCTCAGAAAGGAGAAGCAAGCCTGGATGTGTAGCAGAACACTGGAAATGCCCGAGCGAGCAGCCAGTTTGCCCCTCATATCTCAGCATGCCGCAGCTCTCTGAAGAGGTGCTCAGCCTCTGGGACATGCCTGGATGTAAGACACCTGGCCACTGTGCACCTGTAAGACACACAGCCATCTGCTCAGTACCCAGCTGATTTTTCAAAGCAGAAGAGTAGCAGCCAGGGAAGCTGCGAGCACCCTTTCCTCCTGCCCAGTGACATGGACATGGAAGAGGTGCACTCAGATCACATGGGAGAAGGGAAGGTGAGCTGGTGTCTTGCACACATCGAACTCCATAGGTAAGGATCAACAGATTGTTCAAGCGCAGCATCCTTTCACTGCTCTGCTCCTCAAGTTTAGCTTCTCACCATTTCTACCACAAACTTTCACCTATCAGGTCCAATGGAAGTTTTTCTCCCACAGAAGTTTTTTGTTCACTTTTCTTCCTCCTCCTCCCTGCCTTTATTTCAAACGTGAAGACAAAGACAGGGAGCAGAAACTCTTCAAAAGCACATGAATCCAAACAGAGATCTCTTTGCTTTGGTTGCCACCTTAGAAAATCAGGTATTCATTTGTAAGCAGGAAGGGACCTTCAGCTGGATTTCTTGATGGGACACCACGAAGACCACGCAGGCCCGCCACTCCACTTGCAGACACTGCTGTGCCATGCATGGGTCCCCATCCTGGGCTCCAGCACCAGCAACTTTCAACAACAGGTAACTTTGCAACTCGGCCATCTGTACAGCTGGACACCAGAAAACGATGGATGCACACCTCAAAAAAGCCGCTGTACAACATGAGCAGCCGTGGAATAGCTGAGGAGAGGAATGAGGGCACATCCACTTCCCCCCACCTTTATTTCAGCAGGGGGCAGAGCTCCAAGTGACTGCAAGGCAAAACAACCTCTGTAGCAAGGCTTTTCAGTGCCTGCACAGCCATGAGGTCTTTTTGATGTCAAGCGCACACACTGACTGATGATGGCAAAAGCAGGTGTGGGGAGAAGTTGTCAGGATTTTATCATACAAGTGAAAGACACTTCAAGGGAAAAGGAAATGTTCAAGTTATAAAAAAGCCTATTTCACTCATGTGCTTTAAAACTGCAATAATCCATTTGATGCCAAAGAGAAGAAAGAAAAAAAAGGAATCAAAGAACAATAAGAAGGATGCTACCGCTTATAATTTTTATTCTTTTCTCTACAAATTCTTCAGAAGCCCTCCAGCTACAGACAGGTTGCAGCCCAGTAAGGCTGTCTGTGGCTTTTTGCAGCTGAAGATCCATGAAGAAGGACCGAAACATCCTAAGTTTGCACACTTGAACAACACTAGAGATAAGAACAAACTTTAAAATCCTGGATAATCCTCACTTTACTAATAAGCAATTTTATCTAAATCCTTCTTTAAAAAAATCATGCTTCCCTGAGTGATGCTAGGGGAAGTAAGTTACCACGTCCAATTTCCAGCTCTATTCAGCAGGCATTAACCTCAGCCCCTGCCAACTCATGGGGACTCTGGTCCTGCTCATCTCAGCAGCCAGGGGTTTCATCCTCATCCTCTCCCCTGAGAACAGGGGGTTTAGCTCTCTCCAGGCTCCCTTGTGTGTGCTGCTGGGTCCCCTGATGCCAGGGTTCACCCTACTGCTCACTCCTGTCTGTCAGCCACCAGCCTGCAAGACCACACTACAGCACAACACATTTATTCCCTCCACACCCTCAGGCGATAATAAAGTGGAGTTACGCTTTTATGGTTGTGAAGCTGCAGCAAACGATGGCGAAGAGCCGGATTTGCAAAGAGACTTGCGTTTGGGATTTTCAGCAGTGACTAAGCAATTCCCAGCTTCAGGCACCCAGAGCAGAACCTGTGATATTCGCTGAAACCATGTATGTCCCTTGTAACTCCTTCACAGAAAAAGCCCCAAAACCCCATGTGAGAAGGAAACCTTCCGAGAGGTTTTCTTCAGCACAAGATCCCCAGGAACCTAGTGACGTTCACATTCACCAAATCTGTAACAGAACACAATCACACCCTCCATCCAGCTAAAGTGATGCACTTCTTGTAACAGGAGGAGCCGGGGCTTGCCTTGAAGATGGAGCCTATGTCCAGAGTGCTAATTCAAATAACACACGCACAAGTTATTAATCAAGGAATGAGCTCAAGAAGCACCTAGAGACATACATCTTATTGCTCTTAATTTGTACATGCAGTTATAATGACAGTGCAACGCAACCACGTTTACACCACTAACTTATTAATTCTTAATAGCACCATAGGGAACTACCCTTAGGCACATTAAAAAAAAAAGGCACCACAAAGGTTGTCCTTTAAAGGACAGCAAGCAAAGGCCTTCTGAAGTGAATTAGGAGAGCTATGAAATAATTATAGTGGTTGTATTTATGCTGTAGAGATGTGTATTGACCTGCAATATCCTTCATTGTGTAGCTGCAGTTGTAATGCACTTGTTCAAATATTAGCTGGAGTACAAGCACAGTTTGAAAACAGTTTCATTGGGGAAACTCTGCCTGGCTTCGGTTTTTATTTTGTGCCATGTTTAGAAGATTAACTGTGAACCACAATATTGTACTCCAGCTGGCTCTGCTTTAAGAAGCCAATCCAACAGCAGTGTAGGACTTCTGATCTGAGCAGCATCTCCTCGCAGCATGCTCTGCTTCCCCTTGGCTCACAGAGCCGTGCCCCTAGTTAAAGGATGTGCACACACAGGTCAAGTAATTGCATGTGCAAACGGGACTGGCAGGTGCACTGCAGCAAGAGTTCGGTATGCAGACTTTCACGTGAATCTCCCTGCTATCAGGGCTGGCCAATGGGAGAACCATAATTGTATAACACAGGATGAAAGAAAATAATCTATACCGAAAACAAATCAAGTACCACTGAACTCCATGCTGCAATCTTCAAGTAAAAAATAAAAATAATAATAATAAAAAAAAAAAAAGAGTGAATAATTCCTTTCCTCCTTAGGGTATAAGGGAAACCAGATCTTCAGAATTGGGGATTATAAGCAAAAAGACAAGACCTACTCTTGAACAAATACATCCACAGAGAAAAACATTAAGTTTTTTCTATTAAAACACATTTCTCGGTTTGTGAACTAAATGGAGCAAATTGCACATACATTTGAAATTCTGCATTAAAAATGTGTACAAACATTTCTGATAATCAAGAAGACTGTGAAATGCGTGTGCCAAGTATTTCGATAGCTCTTCTTCACTTGAAGATGGTTTGTATCCATCACACGGTATTGGTTCCAGGCCCAGTGTTTCATCCCAAAGCACTCAAACATCGTGAGTCAGCTCCCCTCAAAATCATCCCAGTGACTTCAAATCAGACACAATACACACATAACTCTTGGGATCTTTTAAGACTGCCTGTTACCTTATATGTATCTCTCGCTTTCAGGCTGCTTTTTTCTAACACAAGGCAGCTAAGAAATTTACTGCTAAAAAATACATTAAATATGAAAATAGCAATTTTCTCACACTCAGATTGTACTAGGAACCGGAGGATTAAAACACAGTTTATCACAAGGGACCCCTGAAGGCCAGCTTGCTGCTCCCTGACCGTGAAGGGGAGCTGAAGCCTGTTCATACCCCAGGAGCACACTCACCTCCTTTGATTGCACGGGGGGGGGGGGGGGGGAACACACAGCAGAGAGTGGCACCGCGGGACGGCACTGGCACTGCACAGGACACTCTTCACCTGAAGTAATCCGGCTGCCACATAAATAAAGCCCTCAGTGGGGGACCAGATGATCTGTTAGAGAAGGAAGAAGCTGCTGCTCCTTCCGAGCACTGGGGCACTGCCACAGAGGACAGGAGGGAGAACTGTGATTATGGACAGGCCGCTGGCGTGCTTTACCACAGCACCCAGCATGCTGGCAGAAGGACCACACCAAGAGTGTTCGTGCAGAACTTTTCCATCTAGTTTGACATTATGATGACCGAGCTTTTATGCCTCTCTCCTCTCACAACCCTCGCGTATTCATGTCATCAATATCCGGCAATGCTAAAAGTCCCAGTGGGAAGTGGCAGCCTCACGGTGCCACAAGACACTTCTGTTTTCAGGACTGCAGGAGCCTACAATTGCTTGCTCAAATCCTCAGCCTGGCCTGTTCCTCCTCAAAAAACTGCAGAATTCCCATGGACTGAGGAAGCTGAGCAGACCAGAGCAGAAACAACACAGACTGAAACAGAATAGAAAATAAATTCTCAGTGTCCTAACACTCAGAACATAGCTGCAGGATGCAGACAGTAGGAGCCTGCCCACATCTCTGATGGACTGCCAGGCTTCCTGGTCACCTACACCTCACACCCAAAAGCTGACAGCCAGCGATGAGATAGGAGGAGACTATCCTGAAATGAGGCCAGGCATGCTTCTGCCTATAGCAATCGCTTCCTTCTGGCTGCCAACAGTTCTGCACACAGAACAGGCGTGGAAGCAGCTTCGGGAGGTTTGGCTCCAGGGAGATCCCTGCGGCACGTCAGGTACCTGGGAAAGCTGCTGCTCCTGCGTAATCTGGGGGGTATGCTTTTCTGCTGATTTCTCCTTTTAGATTCTAACTCACTTCTTTTTTGTGGCACTTTCCCAGCAGCGATCGCCACCCCATCTTGTGACCAGCCTTGCCCAGGCTGCAGCAACTCTGGACTGCCAAACAGCCATGCAGCCTAAACACAGCAAGATGAATTTTCGGCCTAGAAGGTTTCACAAGCTAGAAAAACAAAACACACCATTCCACCACAAGCAAAAATAAATAAATAAATAAATCTTTCACACCACCAAAACATCAAATCTAATGAAAAAAGTGCCAAGAGCTCATAGTGCATACGAAGTAAGTGGATGCACAGCTCTGCAAGGATTTTATTTATTTTTAAAGTCAAATGCTCTTTATCTCTTTGATGGACAGAACTTGTGCCTCTATCCTTCCAAATATCAGCACAAACAATGTGAAAAGCTACCCAGATTTTTTTCTTAATCTGAGCCTTAAGACAGCCTCATGTCAGTTTGGTTAGTTTAAAGCCTCAGTATTGAAATATTCCAGCGAAGTAACCACTCCGCAGCCTGTTGGACAGCAATGTCAAAAAAAAAAAAAAAAAAAAAAGAAAAGGGAAGAAAAGAACCCACCCTTATATTCTCCAGTGTTCGTTGAGGAAAGCTGCACAGAATTGTCACAATAAGTTAATATGACAGCATAAAAGCCAATACTCACCCTGGGATTATACAATAAATAGACTCCATTAAACTACTCTGTAAACTCTCCTGTGAGAAATTTCTCTTTGATCCAGAACTTAATAGGAATTATTTAATCATAATGAGATGGTAATAAAACAGCATCACCTGAATAAGCTATTTTATTACCTGTTTTATAATTAGCTCTTCTTCATTATAATTCTTTCAGATATTTCAAGCTCATAATGTAAAGGGCACATATAGAAATATCTAGAACAGCTGTGAACTTATAGATGTACTAAGAAATCCTTCATACAGCAAGAGATGTATTTTGGTGTTTATAAAGATTACGACTATTCTCAGGGGGGACCTTGCTAAAGCAACCTCATCACAAAGGCAACGGAGAAATAATGGTGTCCCTCTCCACGTTGACCTTGTAGGCAGACAGCAGGATGGGTCTTAGTTTGAGCTACATTTCTTGTCAAAATTTTGGCTTTTACTGGAAGGGACATCCTCCCTGTCCTCTCTTTCCTTCCCCTTTGGTGGGCACCAAGGGACTGACTCACCTCAACTTTTACACTGCCTTGTTTTGCAGCGTGGTGGTGCTGGGTTACCTGTTGCTGCACAGCTACACAAGCTTGTGATAGTGCCAAAGAAGTGACAGTGAGCACAAGCAAGGTGAGACTTGTCCTGTCTGGTGTGTCCAACTGAATCCAACGAACTCATCTCTACTGACCATTTTTATGCATTTTTTTTTTTCTGAAGTCTAAGAGAATTTGGTTGCAAATTCTTACAGAAGTTGTACATCCCTTGCCTTCTCCAACCTTGCACCAAACGTCAAGTTCCTCCACCAAGGTACGGGCATGCAAGACCCTAAGACCTGCAAATATGTGATGCAAGCTTGGAAAAATAGAATGCCTTTTCATCAAAGCCCATTGCAGACTATAATTGGACAACCATTACTGAAGCTTTCGAAAAATTAGCTGGTATAGGCAGAAACACACCTGGCAAAATATTGACTTAAGTGGCTTATTTCAATCGGGCAAAGTTGCAGACAACTAAAGAAAAGTCTTACAATGGAAAGCATCAAGAATCCTTAACTGAAAATAGGGGCATAGCATGTGCATACACCGAGCTATTTAAAAAGTAATGTGACATAATTAGATTCTACATTTCTGGAAAGGGTTTTTGATCACACAGATGTATAACCAGAAGCCCTTACAGAGCATCTTACAATTTTTAATGTTCATACACCCTGTACAGCTGCACGTTGCTTAAACAAGGCTGTGAAAGCGGTGTTTCACTGTCATTATCCTCCACTCCAAAACTTTAAAGATACCAAATCTTTCCAGTGCTTTGAATTTTCTGTCTCTGGCCACATCTCACAAGTATTTTCACACACATACCACAGAAGTTGAGGAGGGGAATAATTTTGTAAAACATGTTTTGGTATGGTTATTAGTTTCCTTTAACATAACGTGAAGTCCACCAGACTCTGCTTGCTCTTATGGCTCTCCCTGAGACCTCAAAATGTATTAACAGATAACTTGATAAGCCTTTAAACGCTGCTGAGTTTATAACAAAATCACTCCAGAAACCAAAGCCCTACTTGTATACATGCAAAGTGTTCAGCAAGTTTCACTCTAGTAAGGATGCAATTGGATTAAAACACATCATTTGATAATTTTGCAGTTAGTCGCTGAAGTAAGCACTATGTAATTTCAGTTTCACACAAAACTAGTCATCTTAATACAGTCGTACAATTTGGTAGAAAATTATTTTTAGGAAATTATCTAAGACTGCACTATTTAAAATCACATCAAAAATCAAGGAAAAAAAGTGGTATAAAATTCTGTCAATATCTCAATTCATGAATTACTGAGCTCTTAGTATTCAACTCCACGAGAGTGATTATGGGCTAAGGCCAAGAAGGGGCATCTGTGATAAATATCTCTCTTTTATGCCTACATAAAATGCTCTTATAACATGAATAAAAAAATAGATAAACAATCTGTGGTGACAAATTAGCATTTAAAATTTCTAGGCTATCTAACCTCCCCTGCACGTTCTCTGAACAAACACTAATAAAGTGTTCAGCACCACAATGTAGCTGTTTTGGTAGCTAAATAGTAATGGAGCAGATGCTTAATATCAGCCTTTAAGCCTCAAAATGTACAAATACAATTAATTGCCAGCCCAATTTTGGAGGCTGGGTTCTTCAAGAAAACGTGTCTTTGAAATTTTGACTGTAGGCAGAATTTTTCTTTTGGGGGAGAGTTGTGTTATTTTTAACGTAATTAAAACCTCCTTTTTAGTGTAAGTATTACCTTCACTGATGTTCCTCCCACCCCTATCCATAGTTATTGAATTCTTACTTATATTCTTGTTGTTACATGAAGAAAGTCAAATCTCAGCAACTTCTGACAGTCTTTTTTAAATGGACAATTGCACTATTCAGCTCGTAACAATGCAAGCAATTTGAGGTTATCAGTCTGTTTGCATGTGTTTTCACTGTGCTCAGCACAATGAAATCCTGATCTTAATTACTGGCTATCATCGCAAAAATACCACTATTGCTACTCCCAGCACTGAGTCAGAAGCATTGTTTTATATATGATTACTAGAAGGTGAACCTCACCAGTCTCGCTTCCCTGAGCAAGCTGAGTGAAGTAATGCTGAAAATAAAATAGCCTGTTAAAATAAAATCAGTTTTCATAGTCTAAAGTGCTGCTGGAAATAGGACAATATGAGCTATTCATTCCTGACAGTGTTTCTGCGAGTACAATCTATGGTTTATAATTAACAGATATACAATACTTTTCCCTTGTTACTTCTTTTCTGAGCTCTCCTACATTTATGACTGTGCTAATTCCCAGTGGAAGTGCCTACACTGCAATGCTGCTCAAACTCCCCTTGTAGCAGAGCCCTGCTAATACAAGGCATTGATCCAGCAGCAATTACTAGCAGGGTAGTCAGAAAGCTACGCTAATTCCCTGCCTTTATTTTCCCCGGTGCTGCAGGGTATCAATTGCTCAGGCTGAGCTGCGGGCAGTGCCCGCTGCTGCCGTGACCACACTGCCCAGGGGCAGCATCCTGGGAGGCAGGAGAATGGGAGCTCTGCTTCTTCCCTGCCCTGTTTCCTCCCTGTGACCCAGACCTAGGGAGAAGGCTGAGTCTGCAGCTGATGCCCTTCAGACAGACCAGTGAGCTTTGCTAACCGAGGAGCACTAGCGATGCACTTGGATCCCTACCAGCTTTTTTATTTCTATCCCCGTAGGAAGCCTGCTGAAGAGGTGATGGCACCCAAGCCATGGGTGGCAGCTGCTGAAGCAGGATTACCGCGCCTCCACCTCTGCAGACTCCACTAACAGCATCAGCCGGCCGCTGCCGGAGGACCTGCTCCCCGCGCCGCACTACTTGGCATTTGGCGCTTGAAAATCGATGGGTTTAGGGAGATGTTTCACATCCCTGCCCAGTCACACTTCTCCTGAGAGAAGGGAAAAAAAAAAAAAAAGTAAAGGCTGAATTACCACGTCTCATGCATCACTCGGAAGTCTATCAATTTCTTCTCTTTCTTCTGTAAAACGGAGAGCAAAGTACACGCCTTAATTCTGCTGACACTACTCCTGCTCAGTAAATAAGCATTCTGTATCAATATTTACTTCCCTCTCCACCAGGCAATGGACCACTGTTAGAATTCAAATCTTCCTCGCTCCCTTTCAGAAGTCTCGGCTACCCTGAAAAATCAATCAGCTGGAGCAGGCACTGCTGAATGGCTTGTAATAGCTTAGCTCAGGCACTGGGCAAACGTGAAGATTATCATCCCAAAGCTAGTTACCTGTGAATGCATCCCAGTGCTACAAATTCTTCTTAAATTTATCACCTGCTATTTTGCACAGCTATCAGTTCATGTTCAGTGTGCTTAGCAAGGCTCAGGTGAACACCCAGACAAAGGCTCCTGCAGCCAGAGCGCTCAGAGCTGGCAGAGCTGTACTTGCGGTGCACAGCTGGAGCATCCTTCCATCTGGGGACCCATCAGGAGACACCTCAAAACATGCTCAGTGTTTGGAGAGGAGCAGCACACAGGAGGTCAGGTGCTACCTGCATTACTATCTGGAGAGAAAGGGAGTGCTGGGGCAGATTATGGAGCACCATGCAATTAAAACAGCTTCTGTAGGCTGTGGCAAAGGCAAAGGGGGAAGATGCAGAAAGCTCCTGGCTTTCAGGTATACCCTTGTTTTGGTGGGTTTTGTCGTCATTTTTACCCCTCCTCCCTCCCCCCCAATGCTATCTCCAAGTGATGCTTTGCCCCTGATGGCAGATGGAAGGAGAGCAGTTCAATTAATAAATTACTTTAAGTTACCAAGTTAACTAAGAGCTAATACATACGACATAGCAACGCACATGGCAGATTTATGCTAACCACTTCACTCTGGGATAGAAACACCTGGTCATGATATTAAAAAAGATAAAATTAAACTTTAATGACCACAACAGTAGGTGACAGAGCAGCACTTTCCCTTACAAACATCTTTTGACTATAAAGCATGTACTTAATTTCCACCTGAATCAACTTCTCAACAAGCCCTTCTTGAACACCAAATGCTCTTTTCTGCATTACATCAGGTATTTTGGGGAAGGAGGCTGACACCAAAAACTGTCTTTCAGAAGTACTGCTGACTGGATTCCAGACCTGCAGTTTCTACATAATGGAAATACTTCATTTTTGCAAAGTAACATGCTGCCACAGCTTAAAGTTGTGCTGTAATAATGTAATAAAGTATAATGGCAACACAAAGCCATGTTAGGAACCTATTGTTTAAACACTATGAACAGTATGACATCTTTCATCACTGCCAGCACAACGCAAAAATTCTTTTATTAGAAAAAAATCACAAAAGATGTAGAAAACAGTAAGATTCCTTATTATGTAAATGCCAACTGGGGACAAACAGCTTAATGTCTAACAACAGCAGGCACTGTAAATTTAGCTGCTTGGGGTGAAGGGTGTTTTGCTTATTATTTCTGCAATGTCATTATTACTTTAACCTTATTTACACACACACACACAAAGTACACATGAATGCATTGTATTCTTAGTGCTACACAGAAAATGCTCTTCTGTTCCCTGGAAATGGGATTTCCCACCCTAGACTGCAACAAGAGCACAGTCCCGAGGGACATCAAGGAGACAGCCAACCAAAAGCTGCTGCACACAGATTTTTTGAATTTTCAGCAACCCTGACTCCCATCATTGCCATCAAATGTATTGTCATCAGCTTGTAAAATCACAACCCCCTGAGTTCAGCGTGTGCCTGCACAGGTGCCCATTGACTTCATTGCACATTTATTACAACAGTAGGACCTCAGCATCAATGAAAGAACACCTCCCCAAACTCGATTTTGCTAAACACCTAAAATTCAATTAGTTATACTTTATCTCTTCTTCTAAGGCCTCTGCAGTTGGTTTCACACTGTGACAAAATGCAGCTTGGTTTTGAATTCCAGCAGTAAAAGTTGACGGACCAAATGCTTGCAGAAAGCAATAACAAAGTGATGCAATCGTGGCCGAGGTGAATTCATTTAACTTTCAGATGAAGACTTGTAAAGAAGTTTCGTAACGCTATTCATCTTGTTTTCCTGCCTCCAGAAAGAAGCACCATTTGAAGCACCAAAATAATCCTCAATTTCATATTTATAGGTGTATATACAACATATTCTATTTTAAATCATCACATCTTGGAGGCTGTTGGAGATTTGACTTTAAAAGTAAAATGAAAAGGAAAAAAACACAACACCCATAAGTGTATTAAGTACTTATCTTTAAGCATAGTAGTAGGTCTCTTTAATTCCAAGGTGAGAGGTTCAAGGTGATATCGATGTGCCATGGATGAACAGTCCCCATGGCACACTGGTACTTGAACATGCAGACGTTCAAATGACTTCGCAAATAGTACATGGAAAATTGTCACCATTGTGGCATCTCAATATATAATTACATCAAAAAATTGGGAGTTTTTTGTATCAAGAAATCTTTTATCTCACATCATGCTCCTGTGACACACATCTCATTCTCCAGACAATATTTTTCCACCTGTAATTCTTGTATGTTCTCCACAACCCCATGATCTGCTCCCATGTTGGGATATAAGGCACATGTTTCCATTCCAGTACACTTCACTTTCCTAAGTGCAAGCATAAGCTTCAAACCTTGAAATAGCATACATGTATATCCATGCGTAACTGCTTATTAAGAAAAAAAAGAAAGGAAGAAGAAAAAAGCCCATTACTTGTCTTCCTTTGCATGAAAAAGGAGTCAAATGCAATTATGGTCCATTTATTTGTAATTGCAAACAATGATTTATTATTATTATTTTAAATTGGTGACAGAAAAAAGGAAATTCAATGACCTGCAGCAGCCAGGCAGTCTTACCTGACTCCACATCAGCTGAATCATTGTAGTTGTGTCCATGAAATTTCAGTGCCAGTGACATCTCTACCTAAAGCACACAGCTCAATTATATCTGCATGACAAATACCTAAAGCTCAAGAAAATACTACCAACAATTGGCATTTGCAGACAAATGGGCTAGGGAGACAGAAATTACAGCAATCACTATTCATTGATACATGGTACAGTGCTTTAGGTTCGGGGTTTCTGGCTGGCAGAAAGACAGCAACTTGAGTTAACTGATCAGGACTTCAATTTCAAAAAACACCTTGAAGCTGAGAAAGAACTGGAATATAAAGGTATTATTTACTGCATATTGAGATAATGATGTACTATTGTTATGAATCATCATGTAGTTACCACTGCTTCCAATGCTTTGCTTTGTTATTGCAATATAGATTCTGACGGCAAGACTTTGCCTTAAGATTTATCTGCAAAACCACACTGACTTCAATAGAAGTCTTTCATCTGTAAGAATTTTTTTTTTGTGTGTGTGTGTGAAATGATGTGTGTGGGTAGAGTGGAGGCAGTAAGAGAGTAGCAAACAGAGGGAATGACTGGTAGCATAAAAAAAGAAATTGGTGTCATCTCACTGCATTCTTCTCCACCATCACTGTATGTTGCAGTGAAACTGCTGCACAGAGTTCACGTATGACCACTACTGTAACTTGTGGCACGAATCAGAGACCAGAATTTTGCTTTTGACTTTATAGATTAATATTATAAAAGCACAGATTTATAAAATAAGGGGTGAAATATATTCATACTTTTTCATCAGGGACACAAGCTGTTTAGAGCAATTAATAAGGAACTAGGCAAAAAGGTACAGTCCCATCCTGAGTGCATGGAGAGTTAGGTCTGCATTTCACGAGATGCCTTCATACAGGCCCAAACATTAGCAACTTCAAGGGTAAAGTCCCTGGGACTTGTACCAGTGATGGTGATGCAGCAGGGCCTCGCAGCCTGTCTGAACTGAGGAACATCCTCCATGGATGCTCAGCTTCTTTGGTGCTCCCACCACAGCTTGGCTCTCCCGTGGCTCCAGAAGTAACAGGATTTCTGGAGAAATGAGCAGGATTTCTATAGCAGAAGTCTGTAGAAAAATAATTTTGGGTATACAAAAAAGGCCAAAAGCTCACAAATCCCCTCAACGGACTAGCAAGATGCAGGAAGAAAGATACCTCTCAGGGAGACGAAGGACATCACAGAACCATCCAACACAATGTTCATGAGCATAACACATACAGTGCGTTTTGCAGAAACACTGCTAAACAAATGCTTGCCTTTGTCCTACAGTATCCTTTCCCTCTTTGTGATACGCTTGTGCTTGTAATCAACACAGCGCTGCCAGAACACCAACCGAGCTTCTTGGGAGGGGTTCTTCAAGGGGTAAACAGCCACCCCTCTCACCTGGGTGAGATGGGGCATGGAGAAGTGGTGGTGTTTAGGGCCAAACCAGGAGCAAAGCCAAGAACACAGGTCTCAGTGCTGCCTTGACCTTTTGAAACAGTCCTGCTGCTTCAAGAATGCAAATATAAACAAAACACTTTGAGGCTACACCTGTAAAATAGGCTTCATGATATATTCCTCCATTTACCTTTTTATCTGAGACTTAGTATTAAAAAAGCACTTTTGAAAATTCCCTTTGTCTATTTAATTAATCTTCTGCCCGTAGAAAAAAAAAAACAAACTTAAATGATTATGAACACATTCAATTTTACTTCCATTGATTTATCCCCATCTGATGGCCTATTTTATCTTTTATAAGACTTAAAATAGTAGAACTGGGTCACCACGCAAGTAATACAGTAGTAAAACACATTTTAGTGAACCCTGTTATTAAAACCTCTCATTCCTTTCTGCTCTATTCAAAATGAAGCCTATTACAGCAATTGGAGTTGTACCACTTGGATAAAACATGGTCAATTGAACTGACTGAAATTCACTGTTACAACCTTAATCCTGCCATTCTGTGCACCAAAACCGATCCCACCAATGGGGTCCTAACATGGGTCTTTTTCCCTAAGTCAGACAGCACCACGATGGCCACAGCTGTGTGATGAGAGATTATCTAAGACACAGCAAAAACGAGAAGGGAAAAAAGGCTACCTGCAGTCTCTTTGGGGAATGCTCAGAATTAACATTGATGTAATTTTGGAGCAGAATGGAAAGGTATCCAGAACCACTGAAGTTTGGCCTTGCTTTCAGCTGAAGGTCCGAGGACTGCTTTGGCCACCCTAACAGTCCTTACCACCAGTTACAGACACCTTTGCAAAGCTCTGTAGCAGAAAAACAGTTTGGGATCATCCAACTTTGGACTGAAGCACAGCAAAGTCAGTGCCTGTGAAGGGCGTTATTTGGTTTACTGCTGAGTTTCAGTCCCAGAAGTCAAGTGTTGCAGACTGAAATCAAGATAAAATGAGCTGTATCTACTTTGCTGCAGGCTGCTTATCAGCAGCATGGAGACATCCCAGAGACTCATTATATACAATATACATGAGAAATGTGAAAATAGTTCCTTCCAATTTATTGTAGTATCAATGTCCTTAGGTGATAGATTCTGTCTCTGTGAATACTATTAAGAAAATCAGCATATGACTTCTCTGAAGACTTTTTTTTTTCCAGGTGAGATCCACCTCAATTAACCCAGTGAGTACAAGGGAGATGAAGCACATAGGCTGTTATTCAGAAGTTGCTTGCATTTCATTTCAAATGGAAATTTATCACCATGGGTGAATTCACCCACTTTAGAGGGCTAATAACAAGGCATTCACAGCACTTCGGCATCCTTGTACAATAAGACCTTCAAGGAAGGTAAGTTTTGCACCCAACTTAATATGCTTCACTAGGAAACTGTCATTCTACGGGATCTTTCAGTGCTTATTTTTGTGTGTCTAAATACTACTGAATGCTTCAAACAGTATTTAAAGGGCAGTATTTGAAAGTTAACTCTAGAATTAATATACTCTGACAGTTTACATCAATTAAACACTCAGCTGCTGCACCAGTACATTTGATATTTAATTTTATGCAATGATGATAATGGATAATCATGGCACTGAAAATAGGATCCCTTTTTTTCCCTCAGATTTTCTAGTTATATCCCACTTTGTAAGAAGGAAAGTGTTGTTTGTTTGCCCATTTTAAATAACCACCAGTCTGTCTCCTCTTGCTTTACAAACCCGAAAACCACAGAAGTCTTCTTGAACACACACATTCAGAAGTAGAGTTTTTTCACAGCCAACCCAGACTCCAGCACTGCATCTACCGTGATGGACCAGGCAGCCTGTACAAAAGATCAGTGTGGGTTTTTTGCACATATGAGCTTCCCAGACTCTCTCCTCTGCCTCTCCTGAAAGCAGCACCATGACAAGTCTCAAACCAGGCCACTCCATTCCCCTAATCCCTTGTTCTTAATCCTACAGTCACACCTCCTGAGCCCCCTCTGCACCCCCAACACAACCAGCCCTGCACAGGCTGTTCCCTGAACCCAAGAACAATGTCCTCCCCCTGCTTCTCGGGTCTATCACAGCACAGACAGAAAGGGACAAGCACTTTTCCCTGCTTGATTAAAATTAACGTTACCTCTGAACACGACACAGAGGTATTATTACTTAACCTAGTCTTCAAGGAAAGAGAAAATCCCATCAGCTTTATTTCGTCAATCTTTGAAAAAGTCTGTAATTCTTATTAATACCTTCTGCCTATGTTACTTCTGGAAGTAGTGTTAAAACTAGAACAGGTCCCCAAGTAGTATGGAATAGCCACAGTCACAGTAATAGTTTGAGCTCATGGAAATACTGCATGTCCTGATTTTCTCTCTCATTTATGAAACAGATTCAAGAGCCCCTCTCCAGAACTCAGTGAAGTGAGCAGGAAAAAAAAAAAAAACACAAAAACTTCCACTAAGCAGACAGATATGGCTCAGGACTTCAACCAAGCACAGAGACTAAGGGGGGCATTTATTTTTTTCCCTTACCCTAAGTGTTTATGTATCTATATACAGACAGACTCATATAAAAAAAAATATATATAGACTCATATATAACACACACGGTACATACATATATATATATACATATATATATATATATATATATATATATATATATATATATATATGAAATAAGCTGCTATATGTAGTAAGTAGGCAAACAGAATTCCAGACCAGTGTTAGCAATCCACCTTATCTGTATCATCAGTGGATTGCTGGATAAAAATGTATTTCCTTTCTGTGGCACGGCAAAGATACCTCTGTTCTCATCACAGAAACTACTGATTAGCAAAATTATGTTTTCACAATGGTTTGCTACCTCGTTTATCTTTCAAATCCTTCGTAGTGTTGTATTGTCAGGCATGTAAGAAAAATGAATGCTACAGGTGTTCCTTAAAAAGCAGTAATAATGCATCACACAGAATGCAGAAGTTCATGAAATAATGATGCCACAAGGGTTCACAGCAGAGTATGAATCGAGTACGATCAATTCTAATCTACTACAGGTGTGACTGTCTCACTTATTTAATAAAAGCAAGATAGGTGTGAGAAAGCAAACATGTTTTCCATTAGAGTGGGAAATAGAAACTGGCATTTTATGCTGGGCTACATTTCCAGGTAGAGAGACAGCTCTTCATCAGCCCACACCCTCATGAAAACCAACCAACATTGTTATTCTGACAGCAAACACTGTCTGTTTTTCAAAGACATGAGAAAGTAGAGACAACAATTATATTTAATTTTCATACAAACTAATGTGTACTGAACATCTGCTCTCACAGTTTACTGAAGTCAGGTTATCAGAATGCTTTTTTGTGCAATATAAATCATTAAAAGGAACGCACTTACAATCCAAAGCTTTCCTTCATGTCTCGTGTATGTGGTACCTTTCAGATACATTGCAACTTGACTACTATTAAGTTTCGTTCTTCTGTAATATTTCTGAGCCATTTTTCACCATAGTGCTAGATGCTTGGCCAGGATGAGTTTTTGACTACTGTCTGAAACAGGTCAGCTGGTTTCAAGGTCATGGAGAACAAAATATTTGCATGCATTAAAATAATCTGGCCATCGTGTATTTGAAAAGACATTACCTGCATAATTTTGATTAGTGACTGCAAATTGAACTGAGTGGGCTGTGATCATGGAATAAGCCTTTTTCTAGCCTGGTGAAGACTGGAATCCATGATCCCACACAATCAGCAAAAATGCTTATTAGAATGTAACTGTTCAATATTTCATACCTAACAGGTCATTGCTCCTGGTGAAAACAGGTGACTGCCATGAAAGACAAAATGATTCAGGACAAGGCAAGGAGTCAGGCAAAGAAAGGCAAAAAGGGGCCTGAGGTGGGGAGAAGAACATGGCTGCAATGGGGATGGGTGTTCACAGGTCCTGGAGGCAGGAAGGATTAAACATGCAGGAGCCGAGAGATTCCAGTGGCTGATCAAATGGGCTCAGGCACGTATTTAAGAAGCCCCTGCCAATGCAGTCCTTCCTCACCTCTATTGGCGCCAGCCTGTACAGAGGAATTCACTCTCTCCACTACTGTCTGTGATTTCATTATGTTAAGTGCAGGGGCTAAATATTCACAGCTGCAAATGGACTCAGTGGGAGCTGCAATTTGCTTGTGTGAAGTGCTGTACATTGCTAAGGAGCCTGAAAAAAATCCAACAAACCTACAGATCCGAGGCACTTCAGACTGGACACTTAAAATTAACAGGTAGTTTTGACCTTAATCTTTTGTTGGTCAGTTAAATTCCATGACATGGGGAAAAACTGGAACTTTCTCACCTCACAAGGAGTTTTAATTCAAGAAAAGAAATTCCCACGTGCTTATGAACCAGTCAAATACTAAAATGATAAGCACTGCAGAAGAGCTCAAAAGGAAATTAATAATTCTGTCTCCAGAACACAGTTTGAATTATGAGCAGAAATAAGGCATAGGGGACACATTGATTAATGAAAAGAAAACAACATATTGAATAGCCTTTCATTAACTGAGCATCCTACTTTCTGTGCACTGAATGAGACCAGGGTCCTGTGCAAAAATGGCATGAGACTGCATGAAGACATTATTGTAATGCAGATGCAAATAAAGGTTGCATAGACAATCTTAATTTGAGGATTTCTTAAGGCTTTGGTGCTCAGTTTAGCCCCTGATATTCCTTAATTCAGGTACTTTTGCATGTAACAATTTACTGAGAATCGTATTCTGTGAATGCTGAATATTTCCACCAGATAAATCAATTGGCTAACCTCACGAATGCTGATGTGATTGAAAAGTGTATTTAACGCATAATTTACACATATGCAATTCTTTAAACACCCAAGTGTGCTTCCAGTGCTTTCTGATCAGCTAATTCAAATAGTTACCTATACAAGAGCTCCTTTGAATGGATACAAGCGTAAAGGCAATATTTTTATGTGATATGGAAAACAACAGGGTCTATCCAATTAAGGAGAGATGCCTGTTTAATGCACATTTTGCAAAATGTGCCAGTGTTGTATGTGCCATTAAAGATATTCAGCATTACTGACTTTTGAACTTGGTAATTTTCCTCTTACTATGGTCATAGTATTATACTTTTAAAATGGAAATACATTTCAAAGAAATAGCCCAAAGGTTATGGAATATATCACCAAGCTAATCACAGTGAAGTAATATAGCAGGCGATATTAAAACCCCAGTGATAATTGGCCCAGGTATTTAAAGCAACAGCAGTATTTTCCTGTACTGCAGTCAGAGCACAACAGCCAGTGCTGTATCTGAAACAGAAATCAGACTACGAAATCAGACTATACACTTCCCCTCAGGTTTTAAGAACTTTATACTGAAAGATGCAGACCCCTCTTCGGCTAATGTTTTATAATAACCAAACCTACATAAACATGTATCTCTGCAAAATGAGGTCCTGTGTTTACTCATGCAACAGTGCTCTACCAACATGAACTTGCGCACCCCGAAAAGGTACTTCGCAACATGCGCTGGGCTCACTAGATGTCATTCTTCCTTCTGCCAAAGGGCCTAATGACTTTCACTACATGTATATTTATTTGCCTCTTCTGAAGTTCAGCCAGATGTAAGAAGTAGGTCTCAGTTGAAGGACAATGAAAGATTTCAGAGAGTATCTGTACCTGAAGAGCAAACAGTACTACTCCACAGTGGGACACCTCCAGAAGTCTAACAAACTTAGCCCAATGGTACCATCCAGCTTGCTAAAAACAAAGAGGTCCAACTTTCTAGAGAAGGGTCCTTGACAGTGTCACTTACTAATAACATCTGCCCCAAAACTTGCTAACATTTTCTAAAAGTAGCAGTTGACATTGAAAGAGGAGATTGGGTGGAATTTCTTTGTTGTGGTCAAATGCATAAGTCCCTTTCATCTGGCTTCTGCTAAGAACTGAAAATAAAGCAAATCTCCTTACAAAACAGAACTGCAAAGTGCTAATGTAATGCTGCATTATCTGAAAGATAGTTATTATAATCAAGACAGATCTGCTTTACTCTGCAATCTCCTAATGAGAGGCACCAGCAAACACTATTCCAGATTTTGTGGTGAAAAAAACAAAACCAAAACACCTTTCATTATTTTTTACTTTTTACGTGTATAAAAAGTGACACAAGAAACCTCACACAAACACCAACTTTATTGCTTCTGCTTCAGGAAAGTCAAATGGGCAGATCTAGTAAACGGGAGATTTTGAAAGTAATTTATTATTGCTGCCGTTACCTGGTGTTTTCCCTGTTGTGATTGAAAACTGTCTTGACTTACTGCTTCTTTAAGAGCCATACACAAAGCTGTTCCATGTTTAAGCAGTCAGAGGCATTTGTTTCCTTAAACAAGGCATTCTAATCATTCCTTTTGTAGCCTCCTAAAATAAGATTCTAGAAAAACTCTTCTCTAAATAAGAATAAACAACACGGTGGCTTGATCACAGCATACTGCCAGAACAATCGTACTTATAATCTTAGCACTGACGGTATATTTAGCACTCACAGTTACAATTACTTTGGTCTTATTTCACAATATCCTCAGGATGATGATTCTGACAACGTTACAGAGAAATCAGGAACTCTTCCCAGAGAGTGGTTCCCAACCACAAATTGGCAATGTAGACTAAAGAATGAGAAAAGCCAGTGGAAGCATTTTTAAAGGAACAATATCCTTGAACAAAACCTATAGTTTTAAAACACTTATTTGTGAGTACTTTTTCTTGATATACAACAAAGAACACCATGCAGGAGTTGGAGGGTTTTCTGCAGGACCTCTTACCTAGGACATACTGCAGTGGTATAAAAGGCATTTGCACATTGCTTTTGATGAATGTAGACTCTGAGTACAGTTTCTTCCCATGTCCAATAGCAAATAGTACCAGAACAGACATGGGTACCAGAACAGAATGTTGCTTGCTAGCGTTTTGTAAATGTCTTGTTTTTCTTTTAGACTTCAGTGTAGGGTCAAACCAGTACTTATTTTCTAAGCAGATGGCTGTCAATTTTATTTTTCAATTGATTCCTATATGGCAATAAAACTAAATCACAAAAATCAAGTTTTATATCCAAGGGTACAATAATAAATGGCATTCTGTATTTAATAATATACTCAGTATTACAAGCAGATAAAGTAGTAATAAATAGCTAATACTAATCTATTTTTCTATTAGACTAATATTTCTGTGAGCTGACTGCTGTTTCACAGACTTCCGATTTTTGCTAGCAGTACAGTGTTTATAATATGAAAGAAAAATTAGTCTCATGATTAAGGTGCTGCACAGAAACACCAAGGACCTGAGTTGAAGTCCTATTATAGAATAATGCTCAGAACAACTGTCCCTTACTTTTTTTTTTTTTTTTTTTTTTTTTTGTGTGTACTTGAAAGGAACCCAAATATACTTGTGCCCTGGTTTCCCCATCTTATAAAAATGTATTATTAAAAAAAGGTTTTAAGGTACCAAAGTCAGTCTTTTTAAATGCATTTTTGTTTTTCAGTGATACTTCAATCCTTTCACAGTGGATTTTTTTTCCTTCTGAAAACAGGAAACTCATGAGAGAGGAGAGACGAAAAGATTTTTCCATGATTCAAAAGCTTTTGCTGATTTATTTTACTTATTTCTTTTGAAAATGTCATCATCAAAAATCTCCCTTTTTATTAAAAAAAGATTGATTTTTGTACTAGCTCTTGAGGTGAATTTGCTTCCTCTCACATCCTGAATCCTGTATCTTCAGAGGAGAAACTCTGTTAAATGGGAAACATCACAGAACTCAAATGCACTGTGTAAGCAGGGTCTCAGCTTGGTTTCTGTGCGTCTAGGAGGCTCCTCCAGGACTCAGCACGATGACCATTTCCTACTGCCCTAACAGATACTCTACTACAAACAGACAGGAGCAGACAGACATGAGACAGAGAAGCAAGCAATAGCCCTGCAAGGTAGTTTTGAGGCAAAAATCTAAAGAAGCATTCACCACTAAATTTTTGCTTTTCCACTTCATAGTTAAAGACCAACCTGTAAAGCCCCATCTGGCCTATTACAAAGGATGTTCTTCAATGAGAGGAAGGTGAGCAGCGCTGCGTGCTTGCCCTGCTGGACAGCAAGCTCTGAGAGCCTCCTGGCCAGCACGCCCACTTGGCTTTACCAACTATTGCAAAGGTTACTGGAAATGCTAACACCTTGAGCCCAAAGACACCTACCAACCTTGCACTGCAGCACAATGAAGCTGTGAGGTTAAACTAGAAGCAATAATTGCAACAGGTTTTCTGCTAGTGCTTAGTTCTTATTTTTATGACATATTTTCCACTAGTAAAAACTGCAGTGTTGAAGGGATCCTGTGTCTAATTTTTGCCCTTTCAAATAAAAGCTCTTTCCAGTCGGGTAACCTGATGAGAACTTTAGAGCATGATTTGTTAAATCAGATCAGTGCAATGATTCTTGCAGTAATACTCACTTTGAAACAAATGAAAGAAGAAATACATTTAAAATAATTTTAAAAGTGAAAATAGCCTGGCATCATATTTTTCTTAAGCAAAATAGTGAAGTTTAAACAACAAATTCTGAGAAACATAACCAAAAAGAAGCACCGTCTTTTACATTAGAAATGCTCTGAACTGCTGTCTGTGTTTCATCATTTTTTCCATTAAATCAGACACTTCTTCTAAATCAAGCCCTTGGGGAGTAAGAGACAAAAGTGATGAGAATGCAATGTGTGAATATAAAAGTGGAGCATGTGTTTTATAACTAACTCCATTCAGAGATCAAGGGAAATGTCACCGTTTATAGCCATCAGTAAAGAATCAATGTAATTATGTTTGTAGTATCAATTCAGGTCATTATTCCAATATATACACCATAATGCTACAATTACAGTTTACATCTGCATAGAACAAATTCATGTATCTATTAACCTTATGTAAAAAGGAAACAAAAGCCTCTTTTTTCCCCTTCCCCCCCTACACGCCCTCATTATTTTGATCTTGAAGTGAGATGTAGTTCAGCATTTAATTATATCAGAAATTTTAAAAGTGCATCTGGATTTGTCTGAAACCTTTGAGACAACCTTTGATTCAGAGCACCAAATCTTTTTGTTTTTGAGATAATGGATACACTAAAAACCTCTGACCCAGGGGAAAGAGGAGTACTCCCAGACTTGGAGTAATTCCCACTCCAAAACGTTTAAAAGCACTGCACCAGGATGCTTTTTTCCTTGCTAAGTCAGCAACCACTGGCTCATGACTTTTTGGAAGGGTTGAATTTCATGGAAGTGATCCATCCTCTTTCAGTGCACTGTTCAAAAACCAGTTTATGCCACTCCTAACACCAAAACAAAATGCTTTGCAAAGCTGACTGCGTACAAGAAAACATTGAGACAACCCTCAATCCCCCTCCATGGCTAAAAGTATAGATATTCACGTTATAATATTTTTTGGGGCATCTTCAAGAATCCATCATAACGATGAAAGACTGAACGCATCTTTTAAAGCTGCTGTTCAACCACAGACACTCGCAAATACTCGCATACAATTTAACAATAAATGTGACTCTGTAGTCATCTTAGCAACTGTAAATGCTAGTGTCTCTACTTAAATAAATAAAAATCAAAAACAAAACAAACAGCAATCTGAGGTTCTATACCTAGTGGGAGCATCATCCACAGAAGACCATCCCACACAACTACTGCATGGATATACTGCTTTTAATAGTATTTCTCAATAGAAGGAAAAGAAGAATTGTCTGATTAATTCTTTAGCTTTCTGAGATGAGGGCATAGAGACCCTAGTTAATCACTTGTGGAACAACTATGCAGAGTGCACAGAATTTGGAAACCAACTTGAATTTAAATTAAAAATCCATTTTTCTTGTGAGCCCACGTCCTCCTTCAGGAGCCCACCAACATCCGTTAGGCATGCAGAAAAATTACAAGCAGATAAGTGTTCTCGCAAACTCAGAAAACATTGCCAATCTATGAAAGACTTTACCAAAACTGAAGGGCATAGGAGCTCTACTTCTTCAGTCATCCAACTTTTCAGTATTCAGAGAACTTTCCAGCTGTTTAAGAACGAAGACACTTACCTAGAGGAAAAAAGATAAAAATAAAAAAGAACACATTAGGCAGAGCTAAAACTTCCAGAAAGCTTTGCCTTCTAAATGATGACATTGCATTGGACAGACTCATTATAGATTGCAATTACACAGTATAAATACGTGATGATATTAAGATTTAATTGATAATTAGATAGCAAGTATTAACATACTATTAATAGATTGTTTTTAGAATGGCTAACCAATTTCAAAAATCACAACAAAACTAGAAATTGTTGATAACTATCACAACTTTCAGCAGTGATTTGTTAATACTCCCAAATTAAGGTTTATCAACCCGTTGTTCACAAAGTTCAGACTTGTACAAATCCATACATAGGATATATGCTAGCTGATATCAAGATAAAACATTAAGGCATGAGGTTCCAATTCACAGGGACACCTAAGTCAGTTATTTGAACATAACCATTCCATCTCTGGATGTCTTGTCCCAACAATGACATTCAGCATGCTCAGAAACAGTACCCAGTACAAAGACTTAGTGCAGTGACTGACATGTAGAAGAAAACAGAAGGAAAAATGGGGAAGAATTCTGAAAACGTATAAAACAGCATGAATTATTTGCAAAATCTGTTTATTTTCACTATCACTTAGAAAGAGCTTCCTTGTAACATCAGTAAGTGTACATTTTTCATATGCCCAAAGAATTGTGTTCTTTTAATCTTATGATTAGGGCTTGCAGAAATGTGGGAGATGGGCTCAGTATTTGTGGCTTCCATTCTTTAATCTTCCTATTCAGGACAGAATTTAAGCACAGACTTAAGTCCCAGTGACATCAACTGGACTTAAGTAGATATGTACAGTTGAACATCTGCATAAATGCTACCCGGAAGGGAAGTTGAATGGGTTATATTGCTCTCATGCATTTCTCCTCCAAACAAGCTAATATTTCTAAGTTAAAAAAAAATAATAAAAATCCAATACTATTTTTATCCTTCTAAGCCTTCGGGACAAATGCTTTACAGACCTTCTAGTCTTACAGAGTGCAATTTATAAAGATTAAAGATTAACATTTAGAGAAAAATGCCTTTCCCTAATACTGTAGAGATGCCATAAAAAGTAATACTTTTCATTATAATACCACTTTATGGTACATGAGAGCTTTAGTACCCCACAGGTCTTTTCCTTCTCAGTATCTAGAGGGGAAAGAATACAGATTGCAAGAAGTAGATGCTTCTTTCTTTCTTTTTCCAGCTCAGCAAATATATATCATTACTTTAGTCCCTTCAAGGTGAGCTTTGTTGTGAAGAGAGATAAGGCCCAAAGCAGAGGCAAGGTTTGAAGAAAATTAGTCATTGTATATGCATTTTTATCTGTTTTGACAATGTAGAATTTTAATGAAGGAATGCTACAAGGATTCTGCACTGAAACAAGCAGTTTAATTCTTTCTGTAATTCAGAAAGCAAGTTTAAGTAATGACTTTATAATTTTTAATTATCATGGAAGAATCCTTTTTTCTGTTTTTTCTTTACTGCTTCAAAAATTTAATTTTCATTTTCAACTCAGGCAATAATATTTTTCATCATTTTGCAAATAAAAAAACACATTACAATGAACAAATTAGAAATGGGCACATGCACAGAATGGTATCATCTAGAAAATACTTGTTTAAGATTTGCACTCAAGCAACTTTTAAAATCTTGCAATGCTTGTTACAAGTATCTCAGCCTTTATTCTCTTAACAGCTTTCCATCCAGTATCAGTGACCCTGGCAGATCAATCTCCATGCTCACTCTTTTTCATGCTGCATTACAAGGGATTCATGACCACTGTATCCACTCAGTGAAAACACAAAAAAACTGGGAATTCAGATGGATGACCAGGCACAGGTAAAGCATCAAATGAATCACTCAGTGAGTTTAGGGCAGAATTAGTGGGATAAATATTTACAAAAGCCTGTTCTCATTTGGGATATAATAGCTGTTTGGTGCCCAGTACAATCTACCCTGATGCTGAAGTCAGCTGGAGTAGTTTGGATTTACTTTCAGGCACTGGCTTCAAAATTCTGTTCTACATCTACACTCGTAATAAATCCTGTTAATTTTGGCAATTTGTTTGTACCCATTTGAGTGGATCTCCAAGAGAAAATTCGCAATATACATCTCTTCATCTCTGCCCATGAAGAAGTAAGAGTTTAGTACAAACATTCAAAAATCTCAGACCTAATTATCTGCAATATGTACCCTTATTTTTATGTAATTTTGGCAATTGCCATCAAAACGCCACAGCCATAAAAAATAGATTTGCCTCCTATATGTATGATCTATTACCACCACAGCTCATGTTATTTCCTCAGAAGAAAATGAAAAGCTCCATTTGAAACTCACTTAGCAGCTGGTTATTCTACATTTCATACAGAAATCAACTCCTGTAAAGGTGAAAATGAATAATGACACATTTGTGAAGAAGCCACAAAAATTCAAATGCAAGATTTATCCAGAGCTTTGATACTCCAATCCTCTTAGAGAGTTTATAAAATAATGCTCTGTGCATACTGGAAAAAAAAAAAAAAAAAAAAAACATTCCACCCACTACCCTGTACAAAACCAAAGGAAATTTGACTTATAAAAGAGAAATATATTAAACAGAAACTAGCAGGCCTAGCAGGCCTGTAATTCATTAGGAACAGCCCTTAGGTCCCTAAGGAACAGTCTTACAAACTATACAGAGCTATGAAATGTGTAGATAACTATGAAATGTGTACATAAAGGAAGCGGGGACTGGAACCGGCTGAAAATTTTCAAAACCAGACAAGGACTCCCTCCTCTCCCATTTCATTTTGGTGCTTTTTGGTGCTGTGTTTGGCTCCTTCCCAGAAGTTTGCTCTCTGCCCGTCTCCCTGTCAGGCCAAGCCCCAGCCCTGCAGTGCCATAAGGCCATGGCCTCCTCCTGCCCAGTGTGGCCCACATGCACCCAGCTCACCCCACGCTGCAGGGAGGGCTGCAGCTGCCCTTCCTGTCTCCATAACCCCTCTAACCCAGCACCCAAGCACCCTTGTAGAGGAAGGACGTGCTCCAGTGCTGCTGTGCTGGTGCCAATACCACAGACAGCCATGAGGAGCCCTGTCTGAGTTCACACCAGGGTGGAAAGCAGACACCAGCGGACTTGGCCTTTTCTTCTCTCAGTGGACTTTTGATTGTTTACTGAAGGATGACCAACATGGTCTTCACTGATTTAGCTCCCTGCTAAAATAACTAAGGCTGTCAGAAGTGAGACAAGACACCAAAGTAACAGTGAAAGTGCAACAGCGCCAAAAACAAGAGCAAGCTGTTCTGTTTTCTAGAAAATTCTGTTCTTGATGAGTATTTTGCTCATCTCTGCTGTTTATAGAAAGGACTTCTAGCATTTGCTCCTTCAACAGAGCTCAACCACAGACTCAAGTGGCAACAAATATCCTCATCCAGCAGAGAAACTGCTACGCACAAAGTTGTATTGAGACAAACCCCAGCAGGAAAAGAAGCTGTGTGTAACACAGCAGGCTCGGTCTGAAACATGGGTGATAAATATCTGAGAGGAATTTACAGTCCAACAGCAATACAAATGGTGCTGAACACCTCTCTGAAATGCACCCAGCTTGACGCAGGCTCGTCAGGCTGCAAACTTGCATAAGGATTGGTGTGCAGCATCCAAGATTACCCACGAGATGAGAGGAGCGCTCAGCTGCTTGGGGTGGATTGCTAAAGCATTAAGGCAAAGTTTAACAGGCAGGAATGGGGATGCTTTTGCAGTCAGAGCACACAGCAAATCAGCTGCATGCGAAAGACAAAATCCCCTAGCAAAGGCTTATATTACTCCTTTATGTATATACAATATGGAAAATACTAGTTGCATTTTAAATTTTTAATGCATTCCATGTTTACAGAATATCTTATTTTTGCTAAAAGGGAGTTTCTATGCAGTGCTGCTGTCTGCACACCTTAAAACATACAATCTTTTTTTAACAACTGCAATGAATTGGATAATAGATGTGAACAAAGTCAGACTGTTTCTAGCTGCTGGGATAAAATAGGTCAGGAGAGCAGAGTACTAGGAGAATAACTCCCACTGATTGGTGTAATGACTAAAACCACTGTTTGCACTTCATATTTTTCAAGCTGTCCCTTCTATTATATCACACAGCCCAGACAAGAAGTACAGAACAGCGTGCAATGCAGTCACAAAGGTGTTCTAGCATCTGAAATAGGTGATAAAAGGATAGGGAAAAAGCAAAACTTTCATGCATCTCATTCTCAGCCAAAAAAAAAAAAAGGGAATCACCTTCTAAAATGAAATGAATCGATGGGGACAAAGATGTGGTTGAGGTCAAGAGGAATGATCCATATTAACTGCTCCCCATGTCTGAAAGGCTGTGGAGCACAATTCAAATAATGAGGACATACAGAGATGTATGGATTATATTGAAAAATATGATCCTGCCAGGAAACAAAGTACAAACTAACCCATTCTGTGAAGCTGCAGTGACAAAGGGAAGACATCTTAAACCAGTTTTGTTCTAACTCCCTAAATTAATGTTTTGTCATTGTAAAGACTTAACAACCATCAAGAAATGAGTACTTGGGATTTGTGTGTGTCCTGGAAGATCTTCACTCCCCAAAGGACAGCTGTTTGCATGTACCAAGGCATGACAAAATCTAAAACAGGGGCCCCTTTCATCTCCTGAGGTAGATAATAAATGAGCTCAGCTGCATTTCACTACTTCATGGAAATGGGTATTTTACACGCAACGCCTGCTTAATCTATCCCTGCATCAGCTAAAGACTTCTGGTCAGAAATGGGTCACACTGACTACAATTAGCAAGTAGGAAAATAAATGGGGGTAGGAGTGAAAAGCTGCAGTACCACTGGGGTACCAGTGCCATGCACCGTGCAACTATTTGACCTGTACAAGACCACGATTTGCTAGCTCAACTACATGAAATATTTCTTTTTTGCCTAAAGAAATATTAATTTTCAATGTCCCATTTAAAAAGAAAGCAACAAGGGGGCAAAAATCCATCTGTCATTCACAAAAAACACAGCAGATTTTAGCACTATGCTTTGGAAGACATCCTCGTGACAAACTCGCACACAGAGCAGATCCCTGTCTAATAGCAATAGTGGCTCCAATAGATACCCAAGAGATAAATGCTACAAAACTGAGCCAAATTATAATAGGACTTTGTATAACAGGGAAAAATAACAAACCATTGCTCTAACCTTGCCCTGAGGCATTTCACAGGGAGATGGAAAAAAAAGTCTGGATTCAGGCATTTCAGTTTTTCCTTAAGAGAAAAGAGAAGCAGCTCATTTCCTTGGTCCTTCCAAAACCAGCAGCATCAGGCAGCATTAATCAGACTGCGGCAAACTAAATGACAAATCTCCTTCATGAAGGACAGGCTCATTGGGCAGCCTTCAGCCTCCATGCAGGACACCCTGCGCTTATGACGGGGACCATTCACTTTGCACAGAAAGTGCGAGCGGCATGTTGGCAACTCACAGTGAGGGGCAGGTGAAGACGAACCGAGCCATTCATTAGTTCGTTCACCACACATCGGCTTCTTGCTCGTGCTAGCTGAAAGAAGTAGTGTGCAGTATTGCAGGAGCCTCATTAGTAAATGAGAGAGGCAGATAAAGAGTGGAGAGAAAGCAGTCTCTCCCTTAGGCCAGCCAGCGACCAACACTTGGTTTTGGAGTAACTTAGAGCGGTCTGGCAGCTGCAGAAATTGGTTCCCTAAAGACCGTTGTGAGGACTTCGAATTATCCTTGACACCATCCCTGTGGTGTCTTGCCCTTAAATCACAGCCATACTTTGCAACGCATCCAGGAATGCCCTGTGCCTGAGGCATGACAAAATGGATGGCACTCAGCTATTTGTGTCAGCTTGCAGAGGCTATATAGCCAATTTCCTAATGTGAAAGGAAACTGTAGCCACCCAGGTGGCTGAAGAGACCAGGCAGAGTTTCCAGCACTGGGTCTGGAAAGAATTAGCTGCTGTTATGATAGAAAACCTTGTAGGACATAAACAATGACGCAGATGAATTTCTTAATAAAAAAGTAAAGTAGTTGTTTCTCCTAAAAGAAGAGTGAAAACCTGTTCCTACCCAAGTATGAAACACTCTGTTACTAAGCTCGGCTGGCTAATTCCCAGTTGGTATTTGGGCTTTGTTCAATATTACTCCCCAAATCACCTTGACAGTTGAGTAATCAACCATGAGAATAGTTTTACTCTTTGTACTGCTTAAGCAAAGCACAGTGTTTATCTTTCTTTATTTTAATTGATAGAAGGGAACTTATCTCTATGGATAAAGATCATCCTGTCTAGACAACCATCATAAAGTCTCTGCTATACACCACTTTATTACATGCACAGATGCATAAAAGCCTGCGAGAATATTACACAGGTACAACACTACAATACTTGGTTCACATCTATCAGAGATTAATGCCAAGCAAGGTTCCACAGCACATGGACAAAAACATGCAGCTTTGTGCTCAAAGCAATAAATGTCTGTGTTGTCTGGGATTACAGCAACCTCATCTAGTTTTACAAGCACCCACTGGGACCTTTTGAACCTTGAGTCCTAGAGCACAAATACTTTTAATACGAGGCGTATACACAGTGATGTGATCAGGGTTCCTCTTGATCAAATGGGAATCAAATAGAAGCATGGCATCCAAGAACCAAGTTGAGCAATTAAATGTTTGCATTAACAATCAAGCCACAGGGCATACAACAGTGCTGGGAGTAGGCAGGACACTGGCTTTTGTCTCATTTGCCAAGACTTAAAAATGCAGATCAGATTGTGCATCCAAAACTTCAAGCCATTAATAGCTGTCAAGTAAAAAGGCTTGGAAAGGATATGCCAAACTCATTTTGAAAGTGTATCAGTATTCAGAGAAGTCGGAATTGTATTTGGTGACCACTGCATATAAATTCACCTGCAGGCATTTGTGATCATTATCAACACTACAATTCAAAAGTGTGCCCAAATGGACCCAAGTGCACACCAGTTAAACCAACAGCAAGAAAGAAAAGAGAAAATGGAAAGTGTGGAAGTTATTTGTCATTAAATTCCCCTCCTCAAAATATCCTTAGAATTAAACCAACCCATCCTATCCCGTTTTTTGGTGTGGAGGGGAAGGATAGAATTTTAAACTGTATTGCTGAGATCTGCATCCCCCTGAGTCCACAGGTGCTCACTTCACTGCTGAAGAATAAAACTCTCGCCAAAAGTTATCACATTAAAAATGAAGCATGCCAGTTTATCCTCTGTAGTTGAACTTCTCTTTGGAAGACAGCTATAACTGCAAAGAGCTAATCTGTGAAAAAACATTTGCAAACACAACAGTATTAGCATTGATATCTGCTATTATTTCTTAAAAATAGGGCTTCCTACTGCAGAGATTGCCCCAACAGAAGCTCAAAAAAACCTTCCTGTTTTGAAGATGAAGAACCCAAAATGCTGTAATACCTCATAATGCAGCACGATTCTCCTCAAGAGTTATTTTATGTATAAACAGGCTATGATGCAACAGGCATAAAAAAGGATAATATAAACCAGAAATATTATATACTAATCTATCTCATTGTCTCAAACAGCGCTGTTAGGGGCACTTAACACAATATCATAATTCAAGATTATTTTAATTGTGTTTCATGCTATTTCAGGGCACACTAATTAAGGAAAGGGATAAAGAAGAAGGTCAGTAATGCCCTACATCCCACAGCTGAGATGCAGACCCAAACTCGTCACTCTCTGTTTTAAATCTCCTGTGACACCTCTAACTCAAGGGCCGTCAACTCCCAGTATCTTGGCCAAATCCCAACTGGATAATTAGATTGTGCCTAAAGTGCTTATTTATTTCTGGAGCTTTAATTGGATAAACATATACGTTTTCTTTACTGGGTAATCATGAGTATTGCTGAGCACTTGTCAGTAACTTCAGCCAGTTTACTCCGCAGTTGACTCATGCTGCTCTGGGTCAAACCAATTCCATTATGTCGTAGCTCTACAATGGCTAACTGTAGACCGATTTCTATCAGCAGCAACAGCACAACTCAAAAGAATAAAGGATTCCATCCTACTTCAAAATGAGATCATAAAGCACTTACAAATCAAATTTTCTCCCTCAATGCTTATTAATGATTTTGAAACTGCTCTATCCTCGAGCCTAGAAGCAAATTAATTCGTAGTGTACCACTTGCAAATTTCCTGCAAAATCCCATTATAACATAGCCTTCAGTTTTACAAAAGAGAATGTAAATTATCAAATCTTTTTTTTCCCCAGATATAACTATCATACTCAAGAACAATGTTTATTTCATCTCCAACAATCAGCTAAAAGACTATTAATAACCATTCATATTTTCATATGGACAAAAAGTCAACTTACATAGGCAGAAGTGTATTCACACCATTTCACTGGGTGTGAAGTTTAGAGGCAGAGACACGAACCCAAGCTTCCACTCAGCTGATGCAGCCTCCAAAAGATGAGTCAGTTCTCTGGAAACTTTGTAGACTATCTAAAGAACTTAGGTTCCCAACAGACACCAAAATTAGATGCCTGTTTTGAGACAGTGTCAGTATCTCATGTTTTCTACTGGATTAATTGTAAAATGTGTCTAAAGCTACTAGATACTGTAGAAAAAAAAAAATCATTCTCTACTGCTAAATTCTACAGGTTCAGATTTTTTAATATAATCAGACAACTAAAACACTAGTTTCTGCATAAATATTTTCATAACTTTGACAATTACTTGAAAGTAGGAAATAAAACGCTCATCTTGACTGTAGACTTATTTTCTTATTCATAACCCATTCTTTTATTAAATATCTTAGGAAATCAAAAATTGATCCTTTGTGCAGCCACAGTTTCATACTCACAATTAAACAGCAGATTCTGACGTACAGTAAGCACATCAGGCAGGCAATTAATTGCCTTTATAGCATAGAGTACTCAGTTATAAATGTCTGTACCAAGAAAACTGAAGATACCATTTCTACTGAGCATTACTAAACCTATTAGAAATACAACAGAGCAGAGCATTTTCACTGTCCCTCCTTACCCCCAAATATCCTGCTGAGAATATATTTAGCCTGCAGTGGATAAAAAACATAAATGTTGAATCATCATCACATTCTGGATGATCTTCTTTTAACCTAATCAGCCTAAACTGGGAAGAATGCTGCTGAGAAGTGTGTATTAATGTAGCAGAGGCATCATCATGCGTATCAGGTCCAGCAGATAAAAGGGCTCCAAGGCACATCATTCTACAGGAAATGAAGCATCAGTGATGAACATCGGTTTCTCATTTTAAATATTAAAACAGGCCATGGGACTTTGCCCTTTCAAACTGGTACTGAAGAGACAATTTGAAAGGTTAATTAAATGACTGACATGTAAGGGGGACGTTGCACCGTATCTGTAGAATGAGGTCTGCCTGCAGAAAGACTGTGCTTTAAGTTTGAAAGCAGTGTAGAGGGCAGGACCAAAGGCCACATCAACTTAAAGACATTCAGAAAAGTTGAGGCAAATCAACTAATAGCGTGAAGTCAAGGCACAGAAGTTGCAGTACATTAAACCCCAGTGTGAATGCTCCCACTCGAGAGCACAGCCTCCTGGGTTTTAGCTTTAAGGCTGCTTTTCTCCTGAGTGTCAATATCCACACGCTATTTTAGAGTTTATATTTTAACTTATGCTTCATACTCACCACAGAAATGCTTCAACTTTCTGGAACTTCCTAAAGCAAACAAGGCTAGTGGATTAACAGCAATGCATCTCACAACTGTTGCTTTTGTTTACTACAGATCTGATCTCCACATGTAAGAATATTTGGCTGCAAAGCTACTGCTTCATGTGTAGCTCTCAGCTGCTCACAGTCTTCAAAAGCACTAGTTTAAGAAATTAAATAAAAAATAGCAGGACTCATGTTTTACCTGCTTTGGATACAAGAGTGGTGGACAGCAGGATATTTGGAGTCATGAACTCTGAATGGCTTCCTTTGTATTTGCACCTTTGTCTCCATAAAATTCAAAAGTAGCCATGCCAGTGACTTAAAAGGTACCAGCATGTTACCCTTGTGGCACTTGACTTTAAACATTTCCCTCCAGCAGTATGAGAAAAAGCACATGCAGTGCAGATTTCCTGCTTCCGTGACAATTTGTAGAACTGTAGATTAATATAACAACAACAAATACAAATAACCAAACAAAAAAAATTGATATTGATATTTAGAAATTAAATTTTGCACAGAATGTGAGTGCATGCGTATACAAAGCTTTTCTTAACCTCAATATATATATATATATATTATTGACTGAAATTTAAAAACCCAGATGAACTTTTCTTGGATTTCTGGCTCATGCTTTTATATCTCTTCTCAACAAAACTATCCAATTGTGTACGAGTCATTCTAGCATCTCTCAGAAGCTAATTTATCCCCCCCCTTCCTTTTTTTTTTTTTTTTTCTTCTCTCTAATTCTACACCCTTCTTTTTAAAACAAACTGGTCAAGAAACTGAAATCCACAAGGAAAAGACTTGGCTTTATCTTACTCATTCAGGAGGGAGAAAGAAATCAAAGAAATCCACACATTTATTACAAGCTTGGGTTCCTACCACGACATCTCGAAGCGCTCAATAATTCCTCAAAAGCTTTATAGGTAAGATATATAATCTGCTGCAGAGTCACCAAGACTTTTCTCTATTGTAACACAGGCTGCAGGAGAAGTTCTTTGGAAGCAGTAAACAAAAAATGCTCAAGGCATTAAAAAATAATATTTTGGAAAAGAAAACAAAAAGAATTAAATGTTGGAAACAATCATAATTATGTTTTAAAGAGAGGTTTTGATTGCTTAACCTAAGTCACCTAGGGCATAATGATTACTAAATTCATAACTCTTCCATCAGAGGATAAATGGAAAAGTCTTAATAATCTAAAAAAGATTGCAGAATCTTTCTCTGTTAGGAGTGAATCAATGATATTTATAGCCCCGGAGGTATTGAATTTCTTTTGTATCAAAGAACACCAATAATAATGTACAATTCCATTATGGAAGTGCATCTCAAGAAAGTGAGCACTGTCTAAGATTACGAAAAAGGAGAAAAGTTAAAACTCAGTATCTGCGATCCCAAGAAAACATGCCAATCTTCTCCCATCAGATGGAATGATCTAATCATCTCAGGTGTTTGTAGGTCACCACACAAAAATCGGATGAAAAATGGGGACCACTAACTATTAAGACGTTTTATGTAGTTTGACAGGAAAACTTTACAGCCTAACTCCATCAAAAAAAAAGTATCCTGATCAAATTAAGCTTACCTAAAAAAGGAATAATAAAAGAAATGAACAGAAAACAGCAGAGAGTTTGCACTGATTCTGAAACCCAAAGTAATTCAGAGATACAAGCATTCCCTTGAAGCAGAACAAGAAGGCGTGATCGTCCAAAGAGAAAAAAGTATCTGGCCTTTCGGTAAAACTTTTTTTTTTTTTTTTTTTTTGCCTGCAAGACAGTATTTCTTTCTCTGGTTGCTCCCTGGCTTTTTTCTCTTGCCTATGAAGAGTCTCCTCAGGCATCATCCAGCAGTTACAGAGGGGACCTATGGGAGTCATTAAAGTAATTAGAACTGCTTGAATGTCAGAAGCAGATGATGCCATAGAGGACAACACATCCCTACCCTTGTGTTAATATGAGATGTTAATTTTGTGAAATCTTTTCTTTTGTGTTCTGCTTTGTACATTAACTATATAAAGCTGAGCCCAAGAGAAAAGATCTACAAAGATCTCTTCTGCAAGCAGGGTATCACAACGGGCTTGGTTACCATGACATTGTCATCCGAGCATTTGTAACTTTAAACTACTGAGCACCTTATTTTGAGAGACTTCTAAATATTATTTGTAAGGCAGTCCACACCACCTACTCAAATAATGTTTTTTTTTTTTTTTTTTTTTTTTTTTCTTTCCTGCTTAGTTTCAACAAGTGAAGAGTTACACCAAAATTGCTCCTTTTGAAAAATCATCACTGTACTTGATTCCTATTCTTAAGGATGTGGAAATACTGCATCACCTGTAGACTACCACTGGTACAAATGCCAATTTCTGACATTCTGGAAATCAAGTTCAGTGCCTGAGCCTGAGAGCATCCCAGGACCAGGAGCTCCCCTCCCTGCAAGAGCAGCACATGCTGCCGAGACCACCAGGGCTGCTAGCGAGCTTGGAGATGACCAGGACAAGAATTCTCAAAAGCTTTAATATAAAAGAGGAAATTTCGTATATAGATGAACAATAGGTATTTTAGCACAGTTAAGCAAAAAGTGCTGCTTATAGTAGAAATAATTAAAAAAAAAACTGCAATCCAGATACAGACTGTGCTCTTGGCCCGGATTTTCTGGGTCAAAGGCTGAAGTGGGCATATGAATGGGAAAAACAGAACAGCTCAGTGCTTCATGAGTTATAAGGAATATTACTGGCCTTCTAGAATAATAACTCATTATTATGAAATTGTGAAAAGTCATTATATTCTAAAGGAAAAAAATCCTGGATATCAGAAAGAACTAACACTTAAAACCGTATGCAGTATGAATTCATTTTGTTTCTCTCTATTCTTAGACAAATAGCAGCTTCATGAGACCCGATTTATTGTCCATATGTATCAAAATAGGAATGTGCTCTTACGTTTCAAAGCATTAAATAAGATTTACTCCACAGTAACTTCATTCCGACTTACCGAAGCAGGATTTTCCATGCCCAGTACTTCTTTCACAATAGAAAATCTTTTCCAAGAAATGCAGAGTTTAGTGAAAAAGTTACTATTACTAGCATCTTCATACTTAATATTGACAGCATGGGCCATCAAGTGTAACTAGTCTGACTAGAACTGTCTGGAGAAAACAATGGATTACGTAAGTGGAATGAGTAAAATACGGCAGAAAAGATGCAAGTGCCATCCTCAGTAATCTTGAGGACTTTCAGGGTCCTGAGCTGTGCCACCATGGTCTCTGTGGCCATGGCTGCTCCCTGCCAGTGATGGGATGGAAGTCAATGGACATGAACTTAAATACATTAACGTAAGAATATCCCCCCCACCCCGGTGAGGGCAGCCAAACTTTGGAATGTGGAACCTCTCTCACCCAGAGAGGTTGTGGAGCCTTCATCCTCGCATATATTCAAAACCCAGTTGGACACAGCCCTGAGCAACCTGCACCCAGTGACCATCTTCAAGTACAGGTGTTGGACTCATCACCTCCATGAGTTCCAGCCTCGACTGCTCCATGGTTCTGTGACCTTGGGCACGTGTCCTCTTCAGCTCTATGAGTATTATTAGCACAACATTTAATAACTATATCCTTAGCTATGTATAGATTTTGATTTCAGTTTAATAGAATGATAAAACATCCTAGATTTTAATAGATCATCACAGTGACAGTGTGATCAATACAATCTCTGATTCATTACTTCTATCACTTTCTTCTGTTCTCACAAAATAAATTACGTCAGGATAAGATGGAAGCATTTATTTTTTATAATCTTTTTAACTGCTGTATTCAAAAAGTTATTTCACAACATCTATGTGAAAGAAAATGTATCTCATGTCACAAACAATATAGGGAAAACTCAAAAATAGCTTATAGAGTAATTTTCCTAAGGCTATATAAAGCTAGGATTAACTGACATCACATTCGTGAAAAAAACTAAAATAGTAACAATAGGAACCCAGGACACATTTCATGAAGAACTTCACTAGCTTTGGCCACTCCATTCAGCTGTCAGCAGCTTGTTCAAGAAAATTCAGGTCCTTACTTTTGAATGTATGTAGGTATTTTGTGTTCGCGCTGCATGTCAGGTGCTGCTCAGTACCTATTCACTACTTGTTTCACAGCTCCATAAAGTTCTACAAGATTAAATTCTACACAAATGGCTGTAAAATTATGCAGCTGGAAGTAGAAACAAGCTGTGTCCATCACTTAAATATGTGCAGTCATAGAGCACTCTGTGCAAACAGCATTTGGAGTAAAAGCATGATCCTGCCAATGACATCCAAACACCTTGATCTTGTACCAGTTCCATTCAAAGCTGCACCTCCTCCAAATCCCAGTTCTGATAGCTGCACATTTTACCTATTACAGCAGGCTCCAAACAAGTTTGACTGCATCCAACTATTTTCTTACTAGCATTATTTTAAAGAGCTTATACAGTAATAAATGGACTACCCAATATGTGGTCGATCATGGCTCACATAGCCTCTGACAGCGGGGTTATCACATGCATTTGATAAGTTTTGCAGAAATATATAACTTCCACCTGAACTGTCACCAAAGAACAGCTTACAAGGGAATGAGGTCTTCCTGAGAAGCATATTATGAAGGCAGCCTTTATGATATACATTAATGGAGGTCAGAGGCAAGGCTAGTGTTCTCATTTATGAACGGAAAGCACTAGATCATTATGATGGCATGTGAATAGTGAAAATAAAGTCATTCCCCCTGGTTCAAAGAAGATTAGCACGTTTTGTCCTGCTAAGTTAAGTCCTCTTCACCATAAAATTACTGCCGAAGGGGGCAGTGAAGCAAAGGTCTGCAGGCAGTGTAGAACTAGATGCAGGTATCGCATCAGTTGCGGCAGGTGACTTTTTACCTAGGAGTCACTGGGAACAGATACCCCACTCAGAGTGGAAAATTGATTTAATGCGCATGGCCCTTCCTGATTGAGAAGACATGGTTCTTCAGATCAGAGAAAACAAACAACTCCAAAAGTAAACCAAAGCCTAAGTAACATGAAGCTTTACTTCCTGGCTTATATTTTATATGTCATTCACACATGCAGGGACTGCTCAAACTTCCTTTTGAACTTGTAGATACAAGCACTGACACCTGCCTTTGAGGTGGTGTTAACCACTGTTAAATGCATACTTGTTACTCAAATAATTCTTTTCTAAATTACTTTTATCTTAAAGTAGCAAGGAAATAGCCACACAGAATCAAACATGATTGCTTTCTATTGAGTGGCTGTCAGTTCCACCAGATCAGCACCAACCTTGGATCAAAGGCAGTCACACTTGGACACTTTTCCTTTAATAGCGGCATTCATGCCTGGGCAGAGCTGGAAATCTTTATCTTTGTTCTGATGCTATCTCAGTACTTGAATGAGTACTGCGTGTTGTACTTAATGTCTCTGGATTCCTACCTTCATTCATTTTTGAAAGAATAAGTTCACTGGCAGAAAAGTGCAAGCATCTCTGCAAGGAACAGCTACTCCCTTGCAATACAAGGCAAGTGCAATCTTGTTAGCATTAACGTTTGGGATGAAAAAACCCAAAGGTACACAACATTTACAAAGCATCTAGTAAAGTCACCACTCTCAATGAACTGACCACAGTGCTATTTCCAATCTCACCCTCGCTCAGAGATCAAATTTGAAATTGCTCAGCCATTAGAAGAATTGGGTTTTAAATTCCAAGCGAGTCAACCACCTACTGCAGTAGCTTAAAGTTGCATTATAGTGTGAGATTTAAGCATTATGGTGAAAGTAAACAGGTCAAACCCACTGCCTTAAGCTAAAGCAGTGCAGATAGCAGTGAGCAGCTGAGGGCTCATGCAGAAAAAGAAGAGAATTATTGCCTTAATTTAGAAGGGTCCCAAAACCAACAGAAGCACCTGCCAGTTCTCTGATCTCAGGCGTATCGGATGAGTGAATAGGAGAGTGTGCCAGTGTATTCCCTACAAACACATTATTAAATTTTATCTGCAGGTTTTAAAATTCAGAGGCTAGTAAGCTGGGTTTTCCTGGAAAAGAAAAACAAGAAAGGAAGGGAAAAAAAAGCCTGTCCCCTAGATGTTCTCCCTGGGCATTCAGTTTTGTGCTCCACGAGAGAACGCCCACTATTCTCCCTCAGCAACCATTCATGCCAACATTTAAGTGTCTGTGATCAAAGTTTCTCTTGGCTTTCAGTGGGGATTTGGAAGCGCAACCTTTAAATCTAAAACAGTGTTAAAGAAAAAAAAAAAAATAAATCCCAAACTGTCGTATTTTTAAGACCTGCAGCAACTCCAAAGACTTGCCTAAAATGAACACCAAATTCTACATCTTCAGGCTTTAGCTTATTAAATAGGGAAAATGTAAAATGCATGACCTGGATGAAAGAATCATTCTTTTCTGCTGTGTTTCCAAGTTTTTGAAGTTGGGGACTTTGTTCTTAGCAGAACTACTTTGGTAACAACTCTGTCCCCAGTGGATGAAAAGCTGCGTAATGAAACTATCCGACCTAGTTTGGTTCCACCGTCCAGCTCTGTTCTAGATAGATTCCTGATTAAACTCACAGTTATTCCTTACTTCTTTTGATGGTTGAGACAGTCAAGTTAGCTATTAGATACTTAGCAAAATTGGTAGGAATATCTTTCAACTCTTGTGCTAACTCAGACTAGTAGATGTATCAAGGACTGTAGTTTCTAGCATTACCCAAACCAATTAACCTTTGACAGAATTATGCACTACAGAGAACTAAATATAATAAAACATTTTAAAAGTATTGTTTAATTCATACTAAGAGCCATTTCTCAGAGGTAATTATGAACTGATAGGCACTGAGTCACAGCACGTTACTGTGTTGTTCTGTGCTGCCTTCTATGCTTCACATTTGACTCCCCCAGCTACAAAAAGCTCTACTCATACCCTGGCACTTGTTTCTCCTAGGTTAGCTAATTCTTCTGCAGATAAAAAGCTGGGAAAGAAGCACACAGGCCATATAGAGATTCAACAACAAAAAGAAAACACCAAACTACTCTGTCTCTTATAGAATTGTTCATTTCTACACCAGATATGTACATGTTTTTATATGTATTTAAAACACTATGCATTTCTGAGTTAACAAAATATATGTATCTTTGCCCTTTCAGAAACTGGAAAAAAAAGGAAGGAAGGTAGGTGGATAGGGAGGACACATTTAACACATACCATCCTCATTTTCTTAGTTTGGATATAAAGCCAAAGATAGCTAGACAACACAGCATTCACAGGATTTCTTACATAAGAAAGATACGTGTGGCAATGCCAGATAAAATGTCTTATATTAGCACTGGCATGACAATACTGCATTAATAAAAAGTGCATAACCTACTTAATAGTCAACTATTTAATAGTCAAAGGATGAAAAATATCACCCTTTAAAGTTTTCTCTTCCTAAAAACCTGAAGGCACATCCTTAGGAAATACCAAAATATATTAAGGCTGCTCAAGCAGGTTCAATAACTAGGTTAACAATTTACACATATCAGAAGGTACACATTTGGTATAGCTGATCACACACATCCTATAAAAGTTCATATGCATGCAGAAGGCTCACTGGAGCCTGGTGAACAAAGTGAGTATTTGAGCCAAGATTTCATTAAACAATCTACAGCTTATATGCTCTCAAATATCACCAGTAATGTCTGCACACAGTCTAAAACAGATTTGCCAAAAACATTACCTGATTTCCTCCCGTTAGGAGGTATATTGACTAGATCGTGGTGATATTTTAGTGTCTTATTCAAGCTCTATTAACTATGCCATTATTCTTTAACAAAGAAGGTTTCTGTCATGCTACAGCTCTGAGTGAAAATCAAAAGCATTGTCCGTATGTGTGAATTCACTATTGAATTGCAGAAAGTTGATTTAAATTTTAAGATTTGTCTCAAAATATCTCTTACGTGCACACAGCTACACACAGCACTAACTGAATCAGATGGACACAATGTCACCTGACTACCCAGCAAATAGACAGCAGTTTAAGGTGTGTATTTTCTTTCCAAATCTTATCACCAACAGATTATCTAGTTATAACTGTGCTTTGTTTGTTTCCTTGATGAGTATGAGCTATGAACTCAAAACTTCAAAAAGCAACAGTCTATTTACCCTCCTATTCCCACCCCCCACAAAAAAAAAAAAAAAAAAAAAAAAAAAAAAAAAAAGAAAAAAGAAAAAAGGCTTCCAGCTGACCACCCAGCAGTATCTAATCTAATGGGAAAAGGTGAATCCTATATGACATGCATTTTTTGTTTGGGTAGATAGGAAGCCTGAGGGTGCCAGAAAGGCAGAACAAAATCCTTAACAAACCTATAAACTGAAAAAAGCAACATCTGCCCATGGAAAGATAGGAAAAGCAGGGTCTAATACAGACTGACACATCATAACAAGTGTTTATGTGTATTGCCAAAACCATTGCCCTCTGAAACTTCTAAGTAAATTTCAGATTTCTTCTCTTAATCACTTCAGCATTCTGTTCTTGTTGAAACGTCTTGTCAAACAGCATTACAGTGACTTAAAAACTTTAAGTTCAGAGGAATGGTAGAGAAACTTAAACAACATCTATGAAACATGGCATTTCTCATCTTAATTTTAAAATAGATTCCACTTTCATGATTTGAGGCACCATGTTCTGTGCCCTCAGAATTTACACCACCTCCCAGGGCCAGAATAAGAAAGCATGTTGAATAATTCCTCTTATCACTTACTGCTGAAGTGTAAAGTAAATCTGCTGCTGTTCAATAAAATTCTTCCTTGAAATCACAAGTCTCTCAGTTACTCTTTCTGTCTCAGTGGCATTGAGTATTCCAGGTCATTGCACAGGTTAAGTGAACAACCTCACAAATGCAGAAATAACACAAACTGAGATTGTTCCAATTTCCCCACAGTAGCACTTTAAAAAAGAAAATAATCAGATCTACCATCTTCTCCCAGATCCTCACCCCCTTCCTTTTATTTATTTAAGGTTTTGGTACTTATGGACTCCTTAATATTATTGGCTCTCCCTGAAGCATTCATTTTATAGTCGACTTTTCATACTGAGCATCCCTACTCTTTGCTTTCATTCCTTTTGCAAAATGCCTTCTCTCAGAGCTAGTCTGATGTAACCAGTTTTTGGTTACAACACCTCTCTCTGATAATGGATTTGCTGAGTTCTGGCACTCAATATGAATTTGGGTTCGGTATCCTCAGTTTTTTTTTTTTTTGAATTTTTTTTGGTTGTTATTTTCTTTTTGTAGTTCATTAACCCTGCATAACTGCCAATTAAGAGATTTTCTCCTCAAGAAGGAACATTCCCTCTATGAAACCCATTTAATTACAGAAAAATGCATAGCTTAAATATAACAGCCTCTTCTCCTGTTAATTCAGCTGTGGTGAATTTTGCATGCTGTATTTTAGACCCTAATTATGGCAAAGGAAGGCTGGAAAATACATTTTTCCTTTTTTTTTTTTTCCCTATTATTTAGAAGTACCTGCAATTTGGCTGCATCCTGAAGGTTTCACTCATTTGGGGATTGTGCCTACATGGATCAGAAAATACAATTTTGGGAACCAACAATTTATTCTGAGAGCATCTGTGGGTCCTGTGACTGTACTAGCTGAATCCTTACAAACACGTCGCATTTTTATCCTATAAACATTCATGTAGAAGGGAAGTTATCTTCCATTTACAGGAAGATCAGACTAGGCTAATTGTCCAGGATGACATGGGATGTATGTGAAGAGGTGCAGGACCTAAACTTAGCTCATCTGGTGGGAGGCAAACGCTGGTACCCTGTCTCCATACCCCCAAAGGGACACGATCCCATAGCGACTTTCCTTATTGACCTATTTCCCTTCCTTTTCCTTGAAGAAAATAAGCTGGAAAGAGGCAGGAAAAAAAAAAAAAAAAAAAAAAAAAGAATATTCAGTCTTAAAAAGGATGAAAAAATATTACTATGCTCTGGACAACTTTGCACCTTTGGCATAATTTGACCATATCTAAAGGCAGGAAGGTAGTTTTCTTAAAGCAGCTAGCTTGGCTCTACGAGAAGCTTCACAATACTAAAACCAAGCCACTGACTGTTCAGTTCCGTTTTCTGAGTCTGATTCTGTGCTGGTATAAATTGATAATGTTGCTCTGATGTAGTTCTTTCTACGTTTGCGTCTCTCTGTAGAGTGTTCTCAACAAAAGGCATGGCATTCATGATTTTCCCTACATGAAGAGTGAACATATAATTGATAACAGAAGATAAGCAGAGTAATTAAAACTCATATTTAGAGCTATGAACTCTGAAAAGAAATGTATGCACACCAGGAGTTATCAAAACACAACCTCTAATGAAAAAAAGATACAATTTGAATGGATTTATTCTTAGGCAGCAGTGTTCATTACTGTACCCTTTCACTATATGAAGAAATACAAGGGATAGAAAACAAACCATACAGTAGTTTAATAAAACAATATCAGATGTGATAACCTTCCTGCTAGGTAATACATGGAAAAATATACATCCCAGTATTGCAGTGGCTGTTCATTTCCATGATTTTCCAACTTCCAGGTACTCTGAGCTGTTTCTTGTGTCATCCTCACTGTTGTTACATCTGCCAGCAGGTAAGGAAAATTCAAAGTGCTGCTTGGTCAGCATGACCTCACTTGGAGATGAAGCAAATGAGCTGAACATACATGCCCTGTGTGTTCCGTGTCAGCCAGAGCCCTAAAGTAGTTCCTGAACTCAAGTTTCCTACAGAGTAATGCAACACACAAATCACCAGGTGGCCCTATTATGTAGCAGTCATTACTAAAGAAATCCCAGCCTTACATAAGCCCCGGCTTTCATGTAGTGTAACACTGCGTGATTATTTGAATAAAAATGCCCCGTTTCCCATGGAGACAGCTCCCTGTGGCTTACACCTTGTTGGGGACAAAAGAAATGATCTGGAGATGCTGTTAACCTCTGGAAAGATGTGAGAAAGGCTCAGCTGAAGACAGAAAAGTGAGTGGTGGTGAAGGCTAATTGTTTAGTGCAGAATTCATTGTGGTTACCAGCACACAAATTCTGACTTTGGGAAAATCATCTAGGGCAGTTTCCTTAAGGAACATAGGAAACTGAGGTTCAGGGTAGGCTTCAGAGTTTGCAGTGGGATAACAGGGATTACAATTAATCCTTTATACAATTTGAAGAAGGGCATGCTGCATTAAGATAAAACAAAATACCCTTCATGGAATATCTTCCCAGTCATTTCATTGACCGTTGAAGCAATTTGTTTCAGATTTTGGGAATCAAATTTTGGCTCAATACAAGACAATTTTCACCGTACATACAACAATCCTGTGCTTGAAGCACAACTTCTACAAAATTTTAGATTCATATGAAAAAAGTTCCTATTCTTATATCCCAATTAAGAAGGAACATATTTTTCAAGTACATTATCTCTCTCCTGTGGACACTAAAATTTACAGCAAAAGCAATTGGATTTACAGCCACAGACTTTTTCAGAAGGAATAGGGAAGTACAAATAAACGTAAGCACCAAATGACTTCAAAACTGGCACCAGCTCATAGCAGTTACACATCTTAGCTTTTTATTCTATTATTTTACCCATTGAAGTTAATATGATCACCGTCAGCGCATACTGCTAAACATCTGCATAAGTCCTCACTTGGTCAGGACTTAGTCTACGTCTGCAAGAGTAAGTGCCATAATTAATGTCAAGAAATTTTGAAAGGACAAGATTATGCATAGCTAAGTACTTTTTTCAAGCTGAAAAAGACCAACTTTGCTCATAAGAAAAAACACCCCTGGGTATTTTCAGATGTACTACATCCAAGTCACTTGGCACACGTTAATAAGGTAAGCCAATTTTCCAACAATCAGTAGGCACACTGATGTAACGCAAAAGCCACTCTACCTATGAAGGAAACCTCCAAGGGCCAGAGATTAAATTCTATTTGCTTTAGGTCAAAAGACCTACCTTAGTCCCTAGTGAGCGCTTGTGTACATCACAAAGCCATTGCACACTTCAGCAAAATTGGCAGTCAGAGGAGAAGTTGCGAACACTAGAACACCAGAGGGATTATAATTCAGAAGTGAGATGCTTTAGCTCAGCCACATCAAGGCAACTTCTTCCTCATTTGCATCTGCCTGTATCCAGATTGCGCAAACCTGACACATTTTCAGGTACCTAGCAATGACACCAATAGTTAACAAGAAAACACCAAAACAGGAGCTTGCCATTTCATCCTCTTTTATGTCAAAGTGTCCTTATCTGAAGGAAACACGAGATGTATTCTCCTAGAAGGCTAGGTACCCAAGTGAGCTCCTCAGATCACCACCCACTTCAAAATCCTGCACATCCTGCAGACCTCTAACAACACAGTCTTGCCCATGAGAGCAGGCTGGTATGCGTTGGCAAAGTTGGGGGTTAGAGCCAGCCAAAGAAATGGGGTGAACACCTCTGTAATGACACAAGTATGCCTCCTGCACATAGCATAGCAGAGTCTTAAGTGGCAACCTCTTATGATCGACGTAAGGATATCATACCCCCGGAGATATGGGGGCAAAAATCATTGATATGGGTTCCTAAATCTATGAACCTCACTTAAAGGGGAGGGAAGAAAGGCTTTTCATGTTAAAAAAAAAAAAAAAAAAAAAAAAGGCAAGAAATCCTAACAGAATATTTGTTAAGATTTAACACGATTCAAAGTACCTAGTCTGGGAAAACAAAGCTCAGGCCAAGCAATTTGAGAGCAAACAATACGGGAGAAAATAGCCTTTATATAAAGAGCTGTTCATGCTCTGCACCTTGGTTAACGTAATGGGGGAAGAGAAAAGAAGAATAAAATGGTCCTTGTCAAAGAGCAGCTTGTCCTATATAATGAGGCTAAAGTGGAAACCGGTATAACAGGATATTTAAAGCTTTAATTATTTCCTTTTCTTCCAGTCTCATGGCATCTACCTGCAGCAAATCGAAAATGACCTTTGTTAAAGCCATCCTTTCCTCTTCTCAGCACACGTCTACTCCTGTGTTGAAGCTTCCTGAGGAGCTCGCTGCTCAGCAGCATCCACCGGCAGGGCTGACATTAAGGCAACTCGCTCTCAGCATTGTAAGCCATGAACATTAACACTGCAATAAAGTAATCAATCACACACAACTCCCTCCCCCAGACTTCACCAGTCCTCTTAAGCCATTAGTGGCAATGACAATGACACTGCCCCGTCACATTTGCAGAAAAACAACAACCAGGGAACGGAATATTTCTGTTTGAACTCAGGGGCTTCCAGGAAAAGTCATCATCTGATCTCCCCTGCACCTAAGTAAACTATTAGAGGTCTGAAAGCTGCTGTTTCCTTGTGTTCCCTAATAGTTCTATCCCACGTATCACCAGGCAAGAAAGCAGTTTTAGATGCTGCAGGTTTTTATACAGACTATTCCCATACAACAATATTTTCTTCTTATGACTTCTTTGTTGTTAGGTTTATTTTTTACTTTCTTCATTTCTGAGTTCTTTCTCAGAGCATGCATATTCTCTTTCAATAACAATGTAAAAAATATAACTTATCAGCAGAAATCATAGTACATTCCATTAAAAAAAAGCCTTTACCAATATCTGTGATTAAATCAATTTGTTTTGCCCTTTTTAAAATACTTCTGGAGCTCTCAAAAAAAACACATATTACATATATTTACTTCCAAACCAGCATAGCAAATACAAATCAAAATAAAATAGCATTATATATTTCCAGGAGGTTTCTCATGAAAAAAAGCATATTTAATTAACTGTATCTTGCTGAACAGTAAATGGCAAATAACTCCATCCTGCCTTTGTGCTCTGAACTCTTGATTTTCTCTTTTCTGTGTTCTCTCATAAGAAACTGAGAATATCTGTGAAAAACAAGGAACATTTCTACTGTGCCAGAGCCCAGGATTGCCTACTGCAACCTCTTCTAGGGAGAGGATTTAAAGAGCATCTATTTAATCCACCCAGGAAAGACAAAATACTTTGAACTGCAGTTAACTGTAGCAACAGGTGGGTTTTTAAGCCTTAAAAGCAAACTGTTTAGTTGTGGCTAAAAAGCCAGTGAATTCAGTGGACAAACAGCCAGAAATATTCTACATAAAATGGGTTGCTTTGAGAAAATTTCAGGAACCATTATTTTAACTTGCGCCACAAAACGCCTTCATTTACCCATGGGACTAGGCCATGCTGGTATTGACAGAAGATTGCACAGCCACTTAAACAGCTTTGACTGCAAAAGCACAGCTTTCTTCTGTGCGCTCAAGGTTGCACAGAGCAGCTGCTACCGTGCGGTCATTACCCTGCAGAGTGGGGAAGGCAAAAAAAGGGAAATAAAAGGCAAAACAGGAGGCAAGTACACAACTCTATTAAGAAAACCAAAATAAAAAATAATAATAAAAAAAAAAACTTGAAAAACTTTATAAATACAATACATTTACCCACCCCCATATACACCCACTATTTTTTATTTTTCTCCCATAAAACTACAGTTTATGAAACTAGTCAAAGTTAGCATGGCGTGGACATGCCTTTCAGCTTTTTGGTGGGAATCTGTGATCATGGAAGGGATGAAAGCAGCATCATTTTTCTCTCTTACAAAATGCAGTTACATAACTTCGCTCTTCTCGTATCCCTTTAATAATTATTCCTCAGTTATGAGCCCAATACTGGAAGTGCAAAGTGCTTCAACTGCTATAAACACACTGGTAATGAAGATTCCCCTTTGGAAATGTCATCAAAAAGGCCTGATACTGTCCCTACATTTTTAACCAAATTTGCACGTTTTTTTAGGATTCCTTTAATATTTCATATTTAATGTTGAGTTAGATAAGCAGTAACTAACAGCACAAAATCAAAATAGGAAGGTAAAGAGAGTGGAGATATTTGAGAATTCATGACTTAAGGTTATTACTCTTCTATTATATGTAGTACATTCATCTCGCTAACCAAAAAAAAAAAAAGAAAGGAGGAATGACTAACATCACCGACTACTCTGAATATTGTTCCTCAACCTGATGGAGTGGGATTAGACAGACAGGACTGTAGGCACCTCAATAAGACAGCTGAGAAATCCAGTCACCTCAACTGCCAAGAGACATTACAGCAGATCTTTGCTATAAATCAAATGAATGTGAGTCTTCAGATATTTTTATTTTAATAACTTTGCCAGCAGTGTCTTCTTTTGAAATTAATATATCTGCTCTAGTGGTTTTCAGTTTTCCTTGTAAAATAATGACAGCTAATAGGAAAGCACTGTCATGCATTCTGACTAAAGGTAATGTATATGTGACAGCTCTGTGATCATCAGTAAGAAAGTATTTCCGAAAGACAAAAGGAATAATTAAAATGAGCCTGCAGTCCTAGCTTTGGATTTAAATGTTTAAATGTTTTAATTTGAAAGAACAATGGCTCCTTGAAGCTCCTTCACAACCAGTACTGACAGCCTGTCATTTCTTAACCACTGTTAAATAACAGTTGTGCGAGTCTGAACACCAAACACTAGATTGTCTGATGATCCTTAAAACATCACTGATGCTTCCAGGAGAGCTTAAGAAACCAGAGCTTTACAACCTTTAAAAGTACTGACTCCAGCAAAGAAGCATCTTTGGAAATTATGCTAACAAGAGAAATTCAGCAAGCCTGTGTGGTACTTATTTAACTCTTGTCTCAAGCATCATCCCCCATAGCCTGCAGGGCGACGAGGAGGTTGGGTGGCAGAATGTGCCTGCACATCCATGGCGGCTCCAATGCAGCTACTTACTCTCTTGCAGCACAGCAAGCAAGGCAAAACCTGACTGAGGTACATCAGCAAGAAGGGAAGGGCATCTTCATTACCTGAAATGCTGTCTCTAAAAGTCCATGTGCAATTACTTTGTGCTGCCACGCCGCAAAAAGCTCATTGTGCTGTGTGTTAGCTTCCTGCCCACCGATGCGGCACATGTGCACAAAGAAACAAAACCCCAAATATATAGCTTCTTCCACTACTGAAGACCTTGATTTTCAATTTTCTATCAGAAAGCCAAGTCCAAAATATGCAGAGACAACACGGGAAGCTCAGGGACACAGTTTTATTCACCAGGTAGCAAGGTGCACATCAGCTGCAAAATATTTGCAACTAAAGCTAGACAAATGTTTTTCACTGAAATATAGAGCTTCATTCAAAAAGCAGAAATTGTTACAAATATAAGCTTTTAAAAGTTTGATTTTTCCATAAAAATATTAATTCTTTTTGTGGAGGATTCTGCCTAAAAACAATTTGATTGATCTAGGCTAACAAAATATATTAATGAAAACTTTTCCCCCAAAGAGCTCCAGGACAAGGTGCAAAGGAAAAAGGGTCCTTTTCCTAATGAACTCCTTCAAAAATGATGCAGCATTCCTCTGCTGTCTTCTCTTTTCCCTCTGAAGAAAGAAGGAACAACCCCTCTCCCATTGAAAACAGCAGCTTCAGAGCCACAGAGGCACCAGCATGCTTCAGATGGAGGTTTGCTACCCCTGTCCTTTTTCTCCGTTTTCAGAGAAATTTAACTATTGTTTTAACTTCTATTATCTGCATTAAGGCAGAAGGCAAAGCCTCAGTCACAAAACAAAAAATTGCTCACGTCCGAAGGGTTTTCTACTATGCTAAAAGAAAAAACTCACACATAGGATCAGTACCCACATGCAGGCATATACTGATAGACAACACTACCCCATGAGAAAACACTGAATAAATAATGTGGAAGATAGATAGTTTGATTGCATTTCAGTGACATTAGTGTCACTGGAAGAGTTGTGACTCCAAATGTTTCTGGATCTTGCTTCCCCTTCTCCTCCCCTTGCATCCTTTTATGATAATGCAAAAGAAAAAAACACAGGTTTTTAATATAGCAGATGTTTATTAGAAAAAGGTCAAGCATTCAAATAGAGACTGAATTTTGAGACAGAAAAGCAATGCATCACCCAGCTGAAACGACATGAAGTGTTCTATTGTTGCTGAACTGTCTTTTAACCACATTGCTAAAAGGGATTTTTTTTTTCATTTTAGCTTATATGATTCCTAAATGAAAACACTGCTGTAAATATTTCCTTTAAGACTTTTTTTTTTTTTTTGATTTGACAGATTTACTGATGACTAAAATAAATCCATCACAGCAGAGTAAGAGGGGAAAATACCAATCAAAGTATTTTTCAGTGATTTGGGATTTTGGTTTCATTTAGCTGTTTTAATTTTTCTAGCATGCCTGAATTATTTATTTCCTTTCCCCTTCAGCATGCACATCATGCTTCAACACAAGTAAGAATTGGAAAAGCTTTTTTTGGGGTTGTTTTTATTTTTACTTCTTATTCAACTGAATGGGCTGGTCATGAGACTACTGGAACCAAGGGAAACTGTTTGTCTAATCCATTAAATTTATGGTATTTCTACTTTTCAAAAGGATGGAACCTTCGGTGTCATATCTAAAAGCAGTGAGAAAAAACCCACCCTGGAGCTCTGTGACACTGCCCCTCCTGACACGCAGGAGGGTTAGGAAAAGCTGATGACCATCAGAGCGTGCTGCCCTGCTGCAGCACAGAGAAGCTCCTGTTTGAAAAGGACCCTCCAAAATACGTAAGGCTTCAGCCCCAACCCCATCAGTCATACCACCTCCACACAGTACAACTCTGCAGCATACTCCTGCTCTGCCCAGGGTCTCCCATGCTCGCAGGGTCACGCTTGTCACCACCTTTCGAATGGGAAAGCCCAGCACAGACTGACTCCAGCACAGTCCCACACTGGTGCACTGGGATGCATGAACTTCAGGTTCTCATCCCAGATGCCAGGGATGAGATTTAAACCTACCACCCAGCCACTGGGTGACAATATCAGACTGCAACAGTCAGGCTTCACTTGAAATATCCTTTAAGCCATGCTGCTTTCACACTCATTGGCATGCAATCCTTGCATGTTTATCCTCGATAAAATCTTCAAGCCACAGACAGTATCCGCTTAGTTGTATTTTAATGTAAAACAGCAGCTTTGCTATGGATGCTAGCAGAAGGACAAGTTGGATCTAAAAATACCCTATGGCCAGAGAACCAAATCCAGACCTTGCATGGCCTCAGAAATTGTACTGAACTGATCTGGTAGGGGCTGTTAGCCACATGGAAAAGGAGGCACATCTATAAGCATGATCAGAAACACCTATAAGAGATTCATTTATCTGTGTGCGCCTTCCAAGCATGGTAAGCAGCACCACAGGGCACTCAGCATCACGTGTATGACTCCCACTCAGGCTGGCAGTTTTTCCTGAGAAGAATTCCTGGTGGAGTCACCACCAGCCATGGAGAGGATCCTTAAAACCAGCACCAAGGACAAACCTGCTGGTCCTCCACAGTGCTAAAAGGTAGGTTTCAGAGTAGCCCCAAGGGAACAAGGAGGTGACAGGCAGCTGAGAACAGATCCAGTCCACAAAAATATAGGCACACATGATTATACATGGCTTCATCAACCTCTGAGCTTTTAAAATCATCAAGATTAAGTAACAGGAAGCATCTATGCACCCTTCTCCAAAGTCCTTATTTTTCTCTTATTTTCCACATGGGAAAAATAGACAATTCCAAGAACAATTCTCCCGCGTAATTTGCTGCAGCAAAGTTTCTTTCAAAAGGCCTCGCCTATCGTGCTCCAAAGTCTTGGAACGGGCCTTAGACTTATGCACTGCTGTTATACAAGCATCCAAGGACCCTGTCATGTTCATAAAGAACAGAAGTACCATCAGCTCATTAGAGCTCAACAGCAAAATTTCCCACTTCAGTGGGTTAAGATTTCACCCGGAATATTTTTGCAGTAATTGATTTTATTTCTCTGGTTTTCGACATGTATTGATCTGTTCCCAGGCAATATTTGCCCTAGCTCATGGCAGAGGATAACACATTCCAATAAATATTCTTGAGATGTTATTGAAATACAGATACTCAGACCTGCAATAAATTTTGCATAGGGGGTGATATACAGTAATCAGAAGACAGCATCAATGGAAAGCCAAGTTACTCTTGCACCAAGTGTGCCACTTTGCAACTTTTCAAGTGTTCAATAAAATATAGAAATCTTCCAAGGAGTACTCTACATATAACATTTTCTTTTACAGCAAAATGCTTCTTATTGATTTATAATGTACTTTCAAGGGGAACAAAACAGTCTATAAAACTAAAATTTAGGAGAAAGCACGACTGCCTGTTAAAAAAGGAAAGTCCAGACCAATAGTGAGAGGGATACAGATTCTCATCATTTCTGATGGATGGATCATATTCTCTCATTGTTTACTTCACATAAATATGAAATAAAGGCAACAAAATGCAACTATAAGCTTAAAAAGTAAACAGCACTTCAGATGTAATGCATAATTTAAACAAAGTTTATTATTTAGGACATTGAAAGCTGCTAAAGTGCATTTTTCAAAGTATTAGAGAATAAGAACTGAGCCTTAAATAAGCATGAGGAAAAGTTGTTTGCTCTTCAGTTAAAACTGAAGTTCTCTAACAATATACCCTGTTTTGGTAAGACTAATCAAGACCTGAGCATATTCAGAACACTTTGTTTTCCTTTTATTGACATTAACTTATATTTCATTTTTAATCTTGATAACACACTGCAAGTGAAGTGCAAGGAGTCCCTCACAGCTGGATATGTGTGGAAAAATTAACCTTTCAGTTCTATCAGTGCAATGGTTAAATTTGTGCAAAGTCACAGCCAGCTCCACCTTGGGAAGACCAGACCTGTGTTGGTGTTATTCAAGTCTACAGGGTAACCGCATTTGTTCTCACAATAACAGAAAAGTCTGCTGCTGTACTTTGCAAAGCTGTATCCCAGAAAAGAGTTTGAGTAAAGCATCCTAGAACAGTGCTGAATACAATCAGTAGATAAAACAGCACTGTTATTCACTTGCTAGGCAAGTTAACTTAAGCTTATAATCATGGTAGAAAGAACTAGCACAATAATGACAACTGAGAGACAGTCATACTTCATGGCTCAAAAATACTGAGTACATATCCATAAAATTCTTGTCCTGTTACTGCCGTACATATGCATCTCACAATGAAGACTTCTTGTAGGAAGTTTTGAGCTGGTATAGTTTAGATGTAAATATGCAACTCCTGGATTTGCTGAGATCTGTGAGCAGACCTGATTGGGAGTGCTTTTAATATTTATATGCTGTATATTACCAGTCCATTTGTTCCTGACATATTTATGATGCTATATATCCTGGAAGACACATCAGAATTTTGCAAAAGCTGTTGTTCAAGTTACCCCCGCTATCCTTCAGAAACTGCACAGTCTCTCCTATGCATGGCAATACATGCTTACATGGACCTTTTTAGTCTTAAAGCATAACAAGTTGAGCACATCAATCCAGCACAACAAGCACATCAATCCAGCAGCACCACTCCATAGGTCAGATTAAGAATCTGCCATCTGAAACAACATTATCTCATATTATCTAGAGCAATTGTTTTCTTAAATTTAGTTGGAAAATATCACCAAAATTGGAAGCCTTTGAGTCTATGGGATAAAAGGAAAGCTGGGCCATTTGGATCCTCCAGACAGAAAAAAAAGTAACGTAATTGAATGCCCCATGGAAAGTAGGATACCTCTAACTGGGTTTCATGCAGTTTCTAGGGTTCATGACAGTTTTTTACCCCTCATGCCACTACATAAGATTCTCAGTTCACATCCACAGGATTTCTCTTCACTGAAAGTTGCAATTTTCTAATGGAGGATAGCCTTAGCAGGGACTAAAAAGGCACAGAAGACAAGAGATAAAGAAAACCTCTGAAATCCAGGATGTAATGTGGAAATAGATTAGGCCAGTCTCCAAGCAGAGTCCAACAGAAACGGTCACTGAAGGCACCTCTGTCCGTGCAGTGACCTTAGCAACTTTCCTTTGCAATAGAACATTGAGGAAGGAGTTTGAATGAATTGCACTCGGTTCCTACAGATTTTTTTTTTTCCATTTAAAGCATATGTTTGTACAGTTAAATATCCTAAATTTCATGTTTGATAACACTTGCAATTAGACTTGGAAACTCACAGTGCCGCTAGTTGTCCTACATGGCACACATTTTGCCTCAAAAGAGCACTTAAGCTTAAGATTTCCTTTTTCTCTGACAAACTTGAAAGCCTAATAGGATGAAATATTCTTGAAGAAGAAAAACAAATTTGAAGGATTTTATTTGAAAGATCAAACTGTTAGAACAAGAGCGAAATAAATGTTTGGTTGCAACAAGTGACCTGCTGTATAAATCAAGCTCAGAAAGTATATAAACAAAGAACAGGCAAAAAAACAAACAGATGTTCTGCAGATTCAACTTAAGAAAATGAAGAGAAAAAAAGAATCCACACAATTAAAAGGAGAGTAGTTATGAATGAATGGAGAAAGCACCAACTAAACCAGAGGCTCTCCTTGTCAAAATTCTGACCATGCACTACCACGAATGAGGGTTACCCCCACCGCTAACTTTACTTGTTAAACATAGTAACTCCAGTTTCACTAGGAGTATCATAGAACGAATTAAGTTGTAATTTGACCTAAATACATGCCAAGAGCCTTGATGAAATTTTGTTTTAGATGTTTTTTTTTTTGAGGGCAGCATAAATCAACATAAGCTGCATCACCCCCAAGACAAGCTTAAAATCTGAATCTTCTACCCAAAAAGACATGACAACATTGGTGCTTTGGGTCCGAAAGGGATGCTGTGCTATCGTTTTTCACCTATGCTTTACCTTTGTGCCAGTCACAAGTTTTGCTACTTGTCTAGCACAGTTTGCTATCTACTTTTCTATTTCTAATGACTTCTTTTGCCCATTGGCCAGCTCTTTCATGGATCCTGATACTCAATTAACTTGCTGTTCACTGAGTAAACTTCCTAGTATCTTTTATAGCCCGTTGCATTGTGCTTTAAGGTGGAAGAGAAATAAACAAAGACCCTAACTTACAGCTAAAAATATTTATTTTATGTTCCAAATGAATTTTCTCTGCCAGTTCTTCTGTACATCAGTAGCTTGTTGATATGGGGATGCCATGCTGCAGGTATTATGCATTGCAGAACACATGGATGTACCATGTGTGCTGGTCTAACAGCTGACTCCAACAGCAGGTACTACACACAAAACAATGCAAGCAGTAAATTATTTACAGTACATTTTCCCATATAGTGAAACGCTCAGTGGAGGAAGAACTCTATTTGAATAATTAAAGTATTTTTCCTCCCCTGCCTGCAAGGCTTGTTCCCAAGTTCTTACCCTGGGCCCGTTTCTGCTTCATATGGTATGTTCAATTTCCAGTTATTTTTTGAGTGCTAACAGTGGCCCGTAACTTTAAGTACTGCTACTCAGAGTTGGTGCATTTTCCCTGATTAATTACTAGGGAGAGATGATACCTCTGGGAATCAAATACATCGTGTACTTAACTCCAGAATAGACAGTTCTTGTCAATAACCTATCCAAGCAGCTTAAAACTTCAATAGCCTGGTTCTTATATACTGTAAGTGGTGCTGAATATTCAGTTTTATTTCTCTGTTTCCCTGCCAGTAGGAAATAAAGAACACACTTTTAGCTAAATGAGAACTGAAGTGCATTGGAAGAGTGCTATAAATTATATTCAGGCCACCAAATAAAATTCAATTTTCAGGTAATGTGAAGGTGTAATGCGTCTGGAGAAGCTGTTTTGCATATCACACAAGACAGCAGGCAATAAGGAGCAGGGAATGACTAAAACCTGATCTGTCACATGCAACTCTTTGATTGTTCCCCCTACTTTACCTACTCTAATCGCACTGTTGCAGTGTTGATTCAGAACACGGCGGCCCATGAAAAATGTCACCGTTCTGTCGATGTTGCGGATCCGCTGGCAATTTCAGCAAGCACTGGATGCACATAAAGGGTGATAAGGCACTACATCCTGCCATGCTCAGCAGGTTTTCCATTTCCTCCTGCAATTACACATCAAACTGTTTTAGCTTCACAAGCTTCGGCACTATAAATGGCCTCGAGGCAGAAGTCTGCTTCGCACACTGATGAGTCTATCTTCAAAGCAGAGTGCAAACTCAGGTTTTGGGGAGAGATTTTTTTTTTTTAAATACCCTTTTTCCAGAGCTTTTAAGAGTTTACTTAGAGATTATTCCTATCATTATCTCCATGTACTCCAATTAACAAGCAGTTTTATATCAACATTAACTGGAGCTGCCTCTAAGAGGAGATGAAAGCCATGCATACACTAAGAGCAAGCCACCGTCTGCACGAGAAGACTGTTTATAGCATTACATCTTTGCACAGTGGGCTTTTTGTTTTGTTTCTTTGCTACAAGGCTACCTGGAATTCCAGACTGATAATGGACAGGAGAGGTTGGTTTTCAGATGCTCAAAGCCTTGCCATATACAATAACAATGCTGCCAAAGTTGTATCTTGCTCCTGTTACTCTGTTTTAAGCAGTCCAGCCACGTTGGTATAGCTATTTCAAACAGTTTAATTTCTCAGATGTAAGACCCCTTCTCCACCTTCAGCAAGGCTGTACTTCTTTTCTAAGCGAGGGGATGCAGCTCCTGACCTACCTGTGAGAAGCTGCACAGAGCCAGCATATCAGCACACGCAGGGTGCTGCAAACCTGGTAGCAGCTGCAAGGCAGCCACTTCTGTTCTCTCCTCAACAGTTCCTTCTCCTTCGCATACAGGCACGAAGAGATATGTAGGTAGTACCAACAAGATTGCTCTAACTGACACTGCCAGAACACTATCCTCTGATTTCATAACTTGCTCCCAAAGTGTGCTAACACTTAGAGACTATAAATGTAGCTCTCGCCTTTCTGATAGGCTGGGATCTTTACAACTGGCAAAACGCTTGTAGCATCTTAATTTCCAACATGCAAGCTGAAGGCTGCGACTAATATTAAGACAGAAACAAGGAAGTATCAAATACAATTACTGCTCTCCACATTTGAGTATATTGACACCATGATTTGTTCCAGCTCAGGTATGTTTTTCACAATTTACATAAAAACAACAAACCCTAGAGTGAGCCAAGCATAACTGCAGTGACATCTCTGTGCCCAAGCATTACAGAGGCAAGAATGGGAAGGAGTGATCTCTTCCTGGTTAACCTGTGAACAAATCCCATCCAGAAATTACAGCTTTGACCTGAATGCTTGAGCTTTTCACACCAGCCATAGAAGGTGAAATAAGGTAAGCAGAAGCCATGGTCCTCACCAACATCTGCACCTCTCCTGATGTACTACGAGTGAAGTTCTGGACTAACAGGGAAACACCCACCACTGCCACACTGCCCATGGTCCTCCTTCTCAGCCCATCCCTGACCAGAGTTACATGGCAGGGATCCAAGCCGCCTGAATTATACCCTTCACCAAAGGATGTCAACAGCAACATAAAAGACAAGTCTTCAGACAGGTCTGAAATAATAAATGGTTTTCATCCCCTCCACCCCTGCAAGACAGCATGACAAAGGGACTGTCGAAGAAGAAGAGAGGAATGAAGCAGCAGCATTTAGCCACTGAAAATGAACAAGAACAAACAGTTCCTTGCATGCCGTAACTGACAGCTTGTTCCTCAGCCTCCCCAATGACCCTATCCATGAACAACAGGGACCTTTTAAAATATGCCCAAGGGTGTGTTAGTATTCATTTCCCACCTTCAGAAAGCTCAACTGTCATTGCCTAAAATGGGCTTTGGGTTCTTTAAAAACAATCAAAAATAAATAAATAAATAAATAAACCACAAAATATTCAGAACTAATGATATTTAACACACACTTAATTTTCTGATTAAATCAATTACCAAAGCACATTCATGCATGCCAGCCCTCCCAACCAGGAGGGCACCTTATCTGTTTTAAAACATGTTTCCACTTCCAAAAAGTAGCAAAGACATTTCGAGAGGGAGCCGGCAGCTCACCGACAGCAGCCCAGCGATTATTCAGCTATCTGACTTGACTCCAAGCTGCCCGCAATTACACACACAAAGCTCTGCACACACAGCCCCCAAAAGTACCACTGCTGCCAACCCCACCAAGCCCACCAGCAGGTAGCAGTGAGATGCCAGCAAGGAAGGCAGGCTGGGGTAGTTGTTACCTTGATAAAATTCAATAAAGCTCTGAATATCTGCTTGTTGGTAAGTAACACAGGGCCAGCCTTAGTGAGACAAGTCAGAAAGGTGCTTGAGTGGTAATTGAACAGCTGGCATAGCAGGAAATTTAGGTAAACATAGGGAAAATGTCACATATTCATTACTATTTATTTACCTCCGATTGTGATCTATGCCAGGGCAAGTACCGCATGTGCCCTGGATGTCTGTCAATGCTACCTGCATCTTGGACTCTGCCTTCTCCATCCTGCAACAAGACATTTTTCAACCCTCGTATTTATTGTAAATTCAGACATACTTGGCTTTGTTCTCTGCTCTAACTTAACCACCTGCTGTTCGTAATAAAATAACTATTCCTCTCTTTCTTGGCATCTTCTCTTAGGTGGCATTGTTACAACACTTGCTGTAATTCTCAAGTGCTGCTCTAGATTGAAGTCTCACCACAGATAAGAAAACCCTCTTCAAAGTTCCAAAAATAAGTTACTATTACAGCATATTTGAGTGTTTTTGACATTTTTTTTTTTTAACATAGATGCAGTTTTTTCTTTAAAAAAAAAAATAGAGATATTGGGTGGTTGTTCCATTTAGGAATAAAGAAAAAAAACAACAAGGAAAATGAATGAAATGATGTGAGAAAGCAGGTATGGATGATGGACACCAGTCTGAAATAAAGACCACACTGCTACAGACAAAAGGAGAAAGCCAACAAATTCAAAACACAGCGAACATTTCTACCTAAAACATGCTCTCAAAGAACAACTCTGGACTCATCACATGAAATGCTGTTTAAAAAAGCTTTAAGAAATCTTGCTATTATGGACTCCCCTAACCAATGCTGAAGCCCAATCACACTACCCTGAATTTCTCTCTCAAACATCAGGTGGGTCCAGCCTTGCAAAGATTTCAGCAACAGCTCACAACCTATACTCTCACAGGTGAGGTTTGCTGAATAAGGAAAAAACATTAAGCCTTGAAAGTCTCCTTGTGAACAGAAGAATAAACAACCTGTGGTCAGAATGTAAGTGGCCTCTACTAAATTTACAATACATCATCTGTGAATAATCCTTTCCCCCCTCATGGTTAATAATGTGGTTGAGAGGCACATATCTCACCTCCTGTTGTAAGCTGTTTTAGTTGTGGATGCTGGTCAAGTTGGTATCAATCAGCACTAAAAGCAAGAGCATCCTTCCATCCGCAGTTTCTCAGAAAAGCCATATTTCAAAGAGTCTTTAATGGACTATTAAATACTACTGAGGAAAACCTAACCATGATCACTCACTTAACCAAGAAATGATGAGCATTTTCAAGCAAAACACTCACCACATCCACATCAGTAAGTGATTTTAGTGAGTATTTTGTTCACTTTATTCAAATGTAAGCTTTCAACCATCCATCTGCAGTGTATTTTGCCTGAACAACTATGTCAAACATATGGAAACAAAACTGGGAGAGGGAAGAAAGAGGTAGCCTGCCACACCAAGTGAACAGGACACAGAGTAATAGAAATTGCACCTATGTGAAAACATAGGGACTAACTACCACAGGTTCTGCAGACAAAACTGATGTTTCTCCAATATATTAGAATTGTTTAAAATTCAAATATGTTTATATAAGTTCCTTCAAAGCATAAATTGCAAGAGACAATGTGCAAGCCATTTCAATTATCTTGACACTGTTGAAAAAGGCACCACCACTGAATGATTTTATCACTATATAAACTCATTATAACCATCAGCACACCACTAGTGGTATATGAGAAGCGCTCTATAAAATGTGCTGTGTGAAATTCAAAGTTTGATATACTTTCTATCTGACAACTACCGTGTATCAAGCCAACCTTTTAGCTACAGCAAAAACCAGGTAACATCCAAGTAGCCTCGGCCACCTGCACTGACAACAACATCTGAGCAGATGGAGTTCAGAGAAGCTAAATAACAGTGTTAGCAGCACCTCAGTTCATAGTGTCATTCCTCCAAGTCCATGTGATGCTCAGGTGCAACATCTGCCATTTATGTGAATCCTGACAGGCAGTGAAGACTGGCGTGCAGTAACAGGTGAAAATGGAAATTAATGCAGGTAGTTTTCTTCTTTGAATGTATGTTTCACAGGAAAGTTCACAGCACTTAAGCGTTGTAGCAACAATAACAAAATTACGAGTATACAAACATCTTTATGTTTTGCCTACTTGGCAATCTATATTTTCCATACACAGATTTATTTGTAAATGATCCATATGCATACCATTCCCAGCCTTTGCATAAAGGCATACTTCAGTAGCAAACAACAAAAAAGAATTACTCGGGGTGTGGTGAAGGGCAAAAATAAATAAATAAAAGGAGAGCTGGAAATAATGCATAAGACAAAGAGCTCACACTGACTCTAACCCTGAAGGAAATAGTGGAATTAGCTCCAGAAACAAACAAAACCCCGATACTCAAAAAGCGATTATGACTTTTATTTAGGATTTCTTTCTAATGAAACAAAACAGTTAAAATCTTCAAGTTAAGGTTTTCTGTTTCCGTTCTCAAAACCCTTGGGTATTTTGTAATGCATATGAGAAGTCAAACCAATGGTGTGAGGAAAGTCTGGACGTCTACAGACTTGGCAATACTGGCTAGCTCCAGCTGCTCAGTTCACACTTCTCCCCTCCAGGACTAAACCACCTTTGTGTGAAACAACTTCTTCGTACATAAAAACATCCAATCCACCTAAAGGCTATAAATGATGAAACAAGGAATCAAAATTCAGGTTTTGCTGGATGAGTCAGGCTGTAGATCGAATTTGCATCATGTGAGCAAACAAAACTTCAGCAAACTGAAGCCTGGAGAAACAATGATACTTTTAACGTGCACACTTCTTGCTGTTTAATCAAAATTGTTTTCTGTTGTATTTTTGTGTATGCTTGATGCAATTATTGGAAAAGTTTTTAGCTTGTTATGCAGGCTGTCAGAATAGATGATCTACCAGTGCCTTCTGGCTTTAAAATCTATGAACCTTTGATATATAACTCAGGAGCTGGTGGAATATCACCATTACTTTTAAAATGCCTAGGCATACACTTCTCTGGCAACCTGCAAGTTATTACTCTTACTTCATTTACTTAATGCTCTACCTTCCCAACAACATAAGTTAAACTTTCTACAGGAGAGGCATGTCAGGGTATGCTCTCTTGTACTTCCCTGTAATTAAATTCTAATTGCAGTGTATTGCCTGCATTGAAGAGAACGTTTCAAATTGGAACATTTAAAAAGTCTTGCAGAGAATAATCCACCTGAAATGTCACTGGACCCTGCCTCTGTCCATCTCAGCCTGGTTGTGGCAAGGGAATTTGCCATGACTGACAGGATGCCCCCTGCAGTCAAGCAGCTCTCTGACCCCCATCTCACAGCCAGGGCAAAGAGAAGAGGCTGCAGCACACCACACGCTTCACGTGGTACACCAACGTGCTTCCCTTCCACCGAGCTCCTGCACTGACACACAGAGAGGTTGGGACTGGCAGTTAAAAAAAAAAATAATATATATATATATATATATATATATAAAAAAAAAGGCGTACAGAAAAAACACAAGCTTGTTTTAAAGATGGTCTGAAGCATCAATCTATGGAAAAGTGAGCTGGTTTATTACGCAGGGTGCAGTTCCCTTCTCAGCTAGTAACACCACTAAACTTGGAAATTCACAAGTTAAAATACATTTCTATCACACTGAAAAACATATGCGAAGCCACATATTTAAACTACTTCCTTTCTTATTTCCTCTCTAAAAGCCAGCTTACAGCAGCACTTATAATATTTAATGAGCTTATTAATATTGCAGCTGCACAACAACAATTACTATAACCAGTGCCCGAACTGAAGCTACATGTAAGAGGGTCGGTTTGTCAAAATACCAACAAACATTTGTAACAGCAGAATTAGAGATGTCCTGAATACTTTCCTGCCGGCAGCGAGTTTCTGCCTTTTTAACTATTGACTTTGTTGCAGAGTTGTCCAGTAAAATTGTGTGTTTATACCTAATCTGCAGCAACTGGAGCTATACGCAAACAGAAGAATTTTGTGAATATAGCATTAGAAGTCAAGGAAACATTTCTATAACGAGAATTACGCTTCTCTCTTGAAGCTAAGCCACTTTCTGTGATCAGTATGTTGTGTGGTACTAACCATGATGTTTCTATACTACACAAAATGAAAATATACTGCTTCTACATATTTTATTTTAATGACAATATACAGTAAATATTAATCTGTGGAAACACTTAAGTCCAAGTCTGAGATTCATTTCAAACATATCCAATGGCCAAACAGAAGTTTGAGAGAAGATTCTAGCATACCATTAGGACTTCCAAATAAATACACGGTTATCATCTTTCCCATACTTGTCCCATATGCATGTTCCATGAAGAGCACCAGTCAATGTCAAAAGCAGGATGAAGCCACTGCAAAATACCTCTAACAGCACTGCCATGTCCCTACCAAAGTGAACCAGACTACAGAGCTTTTCTTCCTCACAGGACCATACAGTCTTTCTTCCACTTGGAGTTTACCAATTGGTAAACAACTTAATTTTATCATTATTATATTTTGCATGGAACAGTTCCCAAACTGACTTTTCCCTTCTGTGTTTTCAGTTTTAGGAGATGAACTTTCAGGTTGAATGACTGCAGTCAAAATACATTACAAAGTAGCTTGGAAAAAATCTTCTGTGGGTAAAACAAAAAATAAATAAATAATGAAAGGATGGAGAGAAACAAAAAGATGGAAAGAACCTTGCTTTACAATGGCATGAGAAGAAAAGATCTGCCACAGCCATGGGTGCAAACCAGGGACAAAAATGAGATTCTCCCTTAGCAATGTGGATGTCCACACAGCAACATTGGTTTTAATGCAAAGGCCCAGACCAAGTGAGGTAAATTCAACACTTCACACTACTGTTCATTCCCCATAAAAGAATCTCCTTCCTAAACAGATGATCCAGATTGTAGGAAAAGCTACACAAATTTTCAATAGATCTTTCTCTTTTCATCATAAAAGCGAGCACCAGCAGCTCTCCCATGGAATTCACTATGAAATAAAATTTGCAACCTGGCACCAGAGTCTGATGAGCATATACAATCCTTCCTGAAAGGCCCAGGAGGAATCTATTGTTTTGAGGCTTAATTTTCAATTTGCATCTTTAAAAAGGTATGATTTCATCCAAATTCACTGGTCTACTCATTTATATTTATCTGTAAGAGACCACATTTTAGTTCCTTTGAAAAGGAACAGTAAAAAAAATTATGTTCAAAATTATTCTAAGAGCACTTCTCATATTTCTTGTTTTATTGCAATCTGCTTGGACAGAGATGTGACTAATTTGTTTTGGAGGGCCTGATTCTGCAGGCTCTTGATAGTCAGTAATCCCTCTGTATCCTGTATGTAAAGAAGACGAGGTCAAGTGGCATAAATCAGCAGTTTCATTGCAGTCAATAGCTTTAGGCTGATTTACACCAACAGAGGATAAAGTCCTATATGTCAGAATGAAAAACACTGAGATATTTTGCCCCATACTAAACAAGCCTCTCCTTAATGACGAGCTGAAAACTAACTGCAACTGGAATCAATTAAAATTCATTGCAAAGCACTTAGTACCTTGCTTCAAACCAAACAAAATGTTGTGCCTCGCAGCTTACAATATCTTGGGAATGTTCAAGCCAGCTCCCTTCAGACAAGACTCTTGACTGTGTTTCTATAATGAACAACTTAAGAACTGTAAATGCACTGTTAGCTAGTGGTAAAACCTTCAGGATACACAATGATTTTGAAAGAGAGCGATTAAACGGCTAGTTATTTTGAACCCATGTCCCCATTTAAACTATTTTCCTTGTAGTCCATCTGCCATAGAGCCTGTAAGGCAGACGAGAAGATGTAATACCAATCACAGAAAGCTTCTATTACACTAACATTTTCAAAAGACCTGCACTGTTGACTATCATGAGTCTCATTAAGAAAACACAAGTTGCTCCACTATCCTTAAATATATTAGTTTCATGGGCATTGTGTACATAAATGAAACTGAACACTTCCAACAAATGCAACGAAGAACAGCATCACGTTATCCCACTCCTGCTGTTCTCTTCACATATCTTGAAATAAACTCAAGGTCTTGCTAATGGAAGCCCAGTCCCATCATGGAAATTTGATACTTTTTTTCCCCCACTTAAACTACTGGATTTAAAGAAAACACAGTATGAATGGTAGGGGGAGCCTTCGCATTTCTCTCAGGGAATAAAGTTTCCCTCTAACTCCAGACTACCAGATGGCAAAACTAATTCCTTGAAGAAGATGAATTTCAGGGTTGATATTTTTATTACACAAGTTTAATACATTAAATAAAGAATGCTGAGATATTCGCACAACTCAAAGCAGATCCTCAGCACACAAAATTGTATGAACGTATGAATTTAATCTACTGTACACGTAGTAATTTATTCTACTGTACGTGAAGAAAGAGGAGGTGCTACTAAGGAAAATTCATTAACCCAAAAAACATCCATTTTAATTAGCATAACAATAACTTTAGGCTGTATCAGCTATTTGCATCAAAGCTCAAAATACTCTAGCAGAGCTCCGGAATGAAATACCTATTGGAAGCATTGGGAATTTGATAACTTGGGTCTAGGCAGGATTACAACATATGGATTTAATGTTCTTAGAAAGATTCATGAATGTGATTTTAGACTGATTTCCATTTGGAAGCCTTCCCACCTCACCTTTCATTTCCTCTGCAACACTTTCCAATACATTCATTGGCAATTCCTCTCCAAAGGCAAAGAAAATCAAAAGGTCAGAGCCTTAATGTGTACAAATCATAACGTGCATGACTAAAAATTTACTGCTAACCTTGAGACTCCAATAATTGATTCCCCTACCTCACTTTGAAAGCAGTAAAAACAAACAACCAAAAGAAAACCACGGAGAATTCACTTAGTGGTTATGAGAATCACTCTTACCAGTGACAGTATAAGCACTGGAACATTTTTTTTTCTTTTTCTTGTTTTTTTTTTTTTTTTTTTTTTTTTTTTTTTTTCTTGTAAATCATGGAAATGAGATTACCTGAAAAGTTTTCCTTCAAAACAAATAAACGGAAGCCTTTGCGAAGCGCAACACAAAAAACTAGGAAACATAAAGTGACTATATCTCTGAAGTTCTTGAAAACAAGGAGCAAATAAAGAACTCTAAAACACAACTGAGAACTCCTTCAGCCAATCTCACAAACACCCGGAGACTGACTCATGAGTTTTTATATTTTCTTCTCCTTTCATTTTGAGGTTGGCACAACACTAATCTAGTATGTTATGATTTGGCCAAATTAATCCTTTGGATTACAAGATATTGAAGAGAACAAAACAGATAAATACTATTTTTTCATATATTTCACTGACTTTTTCAGTCAATGTTATCTTTGTGAGACATTCCATACTGCGACCTTCAAGTACATCTCTAATGTAATAGCATTAAGTAAGTGAGAATTGAACTAACAGAGCTGAAGTGTTCAGCAAAACCTATCACTGAGGCTGCTCCATCTGCTTTTACTTATTTAGGAAACAGCAGGTTTCACATATTTGAGATGAAACAAATGAGAAAACATTACAGCAACATAACTTCCTTCAACTGAAAATATCCACTTAACAGATTTTAAAACAGATTTCTAATACATGTAGGAAGGGTTCCCTGATTTTTTTTTTTTTAATTGGCTCAGTAAAGTACAAAGATGTTTTATTTCTCACAGGTTTACTTCTGTAACACTTCTTTGTTTAACAGTTTTGCAGTGGAATTGGTGCTGCCAGCTCACGCTGCTTCTTCCTACGTAACGTTGCTAGAACCCGTCCTTTCCAAAAAATAGTGTAAAACATTTGTACAGATGCTAAATCCTATCCATACGCAATGCCACTGAGCAATTCCTCAAACTCATACTCTTACCTGCCTACGGCAGCCCTCTGATCTGTTGCTTCTCATCTATCTACATGCTGCTTGCCCACATTTCTGACTATGTGAGCTTCACTTTTATCAAATTTTGGATTTTCCAGCCTCACACTCCATGTGCTGATCCCCATCGTGCCTACAGGATTGTCTTCACCTCCCACCTCTCTCCCACTCACCTCCTGCACGTGGCAGATTTGGCACATACTGGTCCCCCAAAGCCTTCTGCAAGCCACCAGCCCCAAAGCAGTCGGCTTTCTGGGGAAAACCATTCTGGATTCTGGGTGCTCTGAAGGCTTATTTCTGCACTCCTTCCAAAATCTCTCACAAATGTCCCTTCTTTCAATCAGTTTTCCAAAGATAACAACTTCAGTAGTGCTCCGTTCAGTCTCTGCCAGTGCTGGTTAATTAGCCAAACCCCTTGAACTGTCTATTTGGGGCTTCAAAGGCTTCTCTCCAATAGGACAATTTTACAAAAAACAAGGCATTGTCAGTCCTGTGCTTCTGTAAAATAATCATTCTCCTAGTACCACTTGTCTCCTCAAATTCTCACCTCCCAATATTCTTACAAGCATCCTCCTTCCATTTTTGTTGCCAGTTCTTCAAGCTATTCAAAGTAACTGATTACTACATATTTCCTTTATTTTATTTTTAAGGAGAAAAAAAAAAAAAAAGAAAAGAAAACACTGACATTCATGCCAGTAGAGAACAACATACATTTTGAAGTTAATTATGGTAGCACTCAAAGCTCTAGTACAGGACCTGACTGTGCTAGGTGCTGCACATACTGTGAAGAAGAGCCCAAAGAGCTGCTCGTCAGTGCAGAACTACACATGCACTCAAGCTCTTTGCTGAATTGGGTCTTTTCACTTAAACTCAGCATAAACCAAATACATAAGATATCCCACTCAAAGAAATTTCATGTATCTGTGATATATTGCACACTGTGGACTTTCTGAAGGATTGCAATGTCTGACTACACCTGCAGTTTTCTCTCTTAAATGTACTATATATATTTTTAAAGTACTAGAGATATAATAAATTCACAGTGACACTAAAAAACTGGAGGAAAAACATAAAGCAGCAAATTCTTCTTGAAGCTATTCCACACCTGACAGCATTACCATTTCCCTGTGCAATCATCATCAAGAATCATCATGTAGCTTTTTTGCAACCATCATAATTACAATTAAGTTTCAAAGAATTACCTCCAAGCCAGGTGCAATATACAGTTTTAATGTCACTGGTCATTTCTGAAATGCTAAGAAGCATAAAATTTCTCTGATGTTCAATGTGACAGCAACTCACCATTGTGACAGTGTGCTAACCGTGAAAATTAAATAAATTAGCTCAGTCTTCGAAAGATGGAATTGTTAAGGATTTTCAGCGATTGCAGGGTTTTTGCTTATAAAAGGGGTGAGGGAGGGGAGAAGGAAACCTCAGCTCTGAAAGCACATCGGAACTCTCTTGTTCTTAACTTTTAGATAGAAAAGAGTAAGAATAATTGAATCAGATGGAAGTAAAGCCAAAAACATTTCTCATTTTCAGTCTGCCAATCTAAAGCAGCCTGGTATTTGTCACAACTCCATAAGCATTATGGTCAATAATAAATGATAGGGATATAGTAATTTCACTTAAGTTTACTATGGCTGCCAGTCATTTAAATATTACAATAAAACAATTAAATGCATGAAGATCTTTACAGTATGTAGACTTCAGAAAGTGTGATTTCCAGATTTTACATACTTAAAGAGCAAACCACAAGCTGAAATCATGCAATTATTACTTAAATGAACAGAAGCACAGTACTTGGGGAGGTAAACAATCCCAAACGTTTATCTATATACTTAAATGTAAAAATACTTTTCCTGGTAAGGTAAGTTGTTTAGTACATTAATAAGAGTGAATTAAATCATGTTTGTCCATGTTATCATACTTGCAGAAAAAAAATTTGCAGGAAATCAAAATTAGAACCTGAAAAACTGAAGTGATAGACATGTGAATTTGTAGTCTCGCATCAAGTTTAAACCAGTCTTTCTGCTTCAGGTACCAGGGCTCTGTCTATCTGAACCTAAAAATGCCAGGAGTGTAACCATAGTTCCTTAATGCTACAGTTGACGTGAACTAGATTAATTAAAAAAGCAAGCAGAAATAATTTGCTCGTTGAACACAAAACAAATTGAAAAGTTGAATATTTAACCCATAAGTAGAACATTCTTTCAGAACTAATCCTACATGAGGAGTTATTTCTGAAAATAAATTAACAAAAAAATATTTTTTACAGTTTAATTTTACTTTAAGTTGAAGAACAACAGGCACAGAACACTTTTCCCAATAGGGTCCACATCTTGTTTTATGATCAAGCTGAAACACCTCAGTATTTTGCTATAAGGGTGCAGTCGAGCCATAACTGTCATTAAACACTTTGTTTAAATTCAGCAGTGAAATTTTAATGTGGTAGAATCAATCTTTGGGCCATTTTGATAAAGTTATCTGTTTGTAATACAAACTCATAACAAAGACAAAAACCACACAACTCTTTCCCCTTGGAAAAGATTCGGTTCCCTAAACTCTTAGCAAATTAAGAGAGAATCAAAACCAAATGAAGCAGTGCAACAAGACTGATGAAGGAGGCACCGCCTTGGCAGGAGCAGGACCATGACCACCACCCTACAGAAACTCTCCCATGCTTCATGACTAAATTCTTCCTAAAAGATTTTTGAGAAAAAAATGCTGCCACTAGGTAAAACTGAATCACACACCAGAAATGACCAAATAAGGCTGACCTTGATTCTGTGAAAGCATACTCAGATGCATAAAATACCAATTATTGACAGCATATCCAGGGGCTATGAGATGCACACGGTCGTGGTCAACTTCTTAGCAGTGTCAACAGGAGCATCAGCACTCCTCCAGCACCAGCCGTCCCATGGCACCGCGCTACCACTATGGGGCAGCAGCCTCAGAGGGGGAACTGTCCGGACATACCAGTGAGATGAGTCTCTAAATATGCCTGGACTGTGGATAAAGCTTCAGTAACAACAGCAGATGTCTGTAGAACGCTTCATTTTCAACAAATTATCATCTACTTGCATGTCTCCTAGATTTTCTGTGAGCTATTTAAGGTCTTTGAGGTGCACGGGAGTTCAGAAATCAAATGGTCAAACATCAGCTTTTATTAGCTGGCCGTGGAAGAGCTACATCTCTCATCTTCCCTGCATACATAAAGGCAATACAACATCATCCAATTTTGTTTTGTCATTTTTCCGCATAACTTAGTAAGTTAAACATATATTTATCTCCCTCTTGAAATATCTTGCTAAAGGCTAAAGCTCATGTTTACTTGTACAGACAGAAGATACATCTCCCTACAACTGACAAACAATTTTGAGACTCAGAAAACACATTAGTAAAAAGAAAAGGGCAATTGGTTGATAAATTAAATATTCTGCATAACTCAGTTAATTGCTAAAAACATTTTGCTCAGAGAACAAGGCATTAAATGGACAGAGAGGCAAAAGATGAACTGTACATTATTTTTTCTGTCCTGCACAATGGCAAAGTTCACAATTCTAAAGAATCTCGATCACTGTTTTGGCAAACAAAGAGGCCTGTAAATCAAATTCCATGTGACTTCTTAGGTGGTATGGATCATTACACTGAGTGAAAAGAGACTAAGTTAAATCAGCAGTCCTCATTACATGCTAAACAAGGCTCTCATCAAATTTACTTTAAGAATCACAATGTTTGCAAAACAGCACATGGATGAAGGTCCAGCCCAGTCTGTTGCTTAGTGATTTAGAAATATATAAAGAGAAACACAGGAAAGCAAAATTTCCCCCTCCTCACCCTCTCTTACATCCACTGTCCCATCCATCACAGCCATCAATGGCCATATTCCAACAAAATCATCTGAGAAGCAGCTTCATCATCCTACAGGCATAGAACTAGGAAACAACAGGAAGAGTGACCAAAAATGGCCTTTCAACCTCAGAAACATGCAAAATATTTTACAGGACTTTTGCAGCAGTTTTGTAAGAGAGTGAGCCACAAAATCCATATAACTCATGAAAAAACAGCCCCACAGGTTTGGCCAGTGTCTGCTAACAGCCCTGCATACAAATCCCACACTCACGGACCCAAATACCTACCATGGAACTGCCTGAGAAACAGCAGAGAAGTTAACATGTGGGCACTGAAGGTCTCACCATGTCAGGTGCCAGAACTTGGCTCCACACACAACAAAATCAGACGTGCAGCCTTCCTCTGCCACCCCTGAGAAGCTCAGCACCCAAGTTTGACTGCACCACTATGAACATAACACAAGGAACCAGCCTCTCAAAACCACACGGCCATTTACAACTGCCCTGGACTCTTTCCTGTCAAACTTAGGCATGCATGACAGAACAGCCATGCTGAAAAATATCAGCAAAACTAGAATCAAACCTAGCATTTGATTTAGAGATGAGGTATCTCAGGGAGATTTGCATTCAAATGTATAAAACGATTTTTACTTCTAGCAAAGATCTCCGGTTCAGTGAAACAAAAACAAGGCATATACAAAGCATTATTGCAAATACACAGAAGAAAACCTCTGGTGAAAACATGTCATGGTATTTCCAAAACTTTTTTTTTCCCCCCACACGGTTTTATAGTTCTTACTTCCCCACTCAAATATGGTTACTGAAGTCTATCAGCCCATGACAGTCACTTATTGAGAAGAGGAATCCTCACTGATTAAAACAATAATATTGAAGACATGCACCAGCTCTGACCCACAGGCTTGGCTCTACACCTCTAACAGCAACTGTTCATTCTTCCTACTCGGAAGAATCTCTGAAAGGGTGGAAAACTACCTAACACATCACATTTCTCTGAACTGTGAACTGTATAATGCATTTTTCATTCCAGACTTTATCTGATGCAACCAGGTTGCTCAAAGATACGTGTGTTAATAGAAAGATCAGTAATAGCTTAAATTCCATAATGAAGCCTGGAGTAAACAGACTTTCACAGATCTAATAGCAGCAGCTGCCACTGATGCTAATGAAAAAATAATAAACTTTACTTGATTTGGTAAAAAGGAAAATATAGGAAAAGAAAGGCCACCTTCAAACAGTCCAAAGACAACTATTTTTATAAGACAAATGATAGTTTAATTTACTGGCCATGGTAAGTTTTGTAGTGAAACAAACTGCAATCTAATTACTTGCTGCAAAACAAGAGCTTGATTTGATTTTAGGAGAGGTTCTCTCTAATTCCCTGTTATTGTTTTGTCACTGTAAACTTAGATTTTGCTACAGGGCCAGTGAGTTTAATTTTCAAATCAATCCTTGATTTACACACGCACCCTGACTAGTATGCATGTGTAATGTGTAAACAGTACGTCCCCAGGCATGGCTGTTATACAAACAAACATAATTGGAAAACTATCTATCTACCTCAATTCTACGCACATGGATCTTGGGGTTTAAAAGTAATAATTAAAGAAAGCTCTCAACCACCTGCATAAGGAGAAATTAGTACTGAAAACTCAAGAAAATACAAAGCAGCTGGCACAGGAAGTGTTTGCCAGTAAATAAGCAAGTCTTAGATGCAAGCTAAGTTTCTAGAATATCTATAAAAGCAGGTATCCAAAGGTATATTGCAAGGAAGAACCATTCGGTATAAGATATGGAAAGATTTCTGCTAACAGCAATCTCTTGCAAGTGATGTTAAATCATTTAGAACTGATTCAGTTTATGACTACTCTGATATTTATTCGAAAGTCATCAAAGAGGAACACATCAATTTTACCAGAAGATGATGCTCTTACAAGACTTTTTGAGAATAGCTTACAAAAATCACGTGCAACATCCGCTATGCTATTGCAAACTACTTTACGCACTTTACATTACACTCTCAGATTGAGAATCTGAAACAATGCAGTTTGGAACTTCTTGGAGGAAAACTGTAAAGGCAGCAGTAAAAAGTCTTTGGGCAGGCACTTCTGATAAATTATTTCAGAAGTGCCCAAATGAAAGCCACACTTACTTCTCTGCCAGGAAGGAAATCTCCTGTCTGCTGCGTAGCTCAGCCAGTTGGTATGCATCAGGTGAGTGCGGCAGGGGAAGCACTGTACCTTGCTTGCTAACATTGCAGGCTTGGTATCTGCCACAACTGATTGCAGCTAGAGCAAATGAAGGGAGCTCTGTAAATGGGAACTGCAGCAGAGATCTTGGAACTGGTTTTCTTCGATATAGCAATGGCATAGGACAAACAGAGCATTTTTAAATGGCAATGAAAAAGGCCATGCATACGTCATCACCTTCAGCTTATCAAAGGCCTCAAAACATGATTTATCTAACCATTTACATAGTTTCAAATAATGTTCCACATGAATTTTTAATCATCGATGACAACCTCCACGAGACAGAGAACTTTTGCCTCTATCCAACACCAAACGTCAGCCATCAGTTCACCATGTGCCATGCTTACTGAGATACACAGTTACAAACCAGAGGAGCCATGAATTGGAGATGCGAATTCCTCTCTGGGTTTAAAGTACCTTGTTATTTCTAGGACTCTTCTCTCATCCCCAAACTCCAGCAATGATAAGGCATAAAAGGAAGAACTGCTATAGACACGTAAAGCCCAAAGTGAGCAGGTACACAATAGCAAAGAAATCAAAAAGCCCATAAGCTCACAAGCAAGATGCAGCAAAAAGCTGTTAAGAAAAATCACAATAGCACAACAAAACTTCATTTAAGTTGACTTGAAAGACTGAGAACACAGTTCAAAAATGCGCAGTTCAGGTTTTGTGCTGGGTAACCAATGCAAGCTTGATGTTTCCTATTGGAAAGGCTCCTCTCTCCCATTCCCCCCACCCGGTAATACTTTGTTAGAAGATAAGACGTCTGTAATAATTATGTATAAAAACATCTAGCACTATTGCTGAGGCCATAAATAATGTTAAGTATGAATAAAATGAATACACCCCATCTTCCCATCTTACTGAATAAACTGATAAAAAGAATTTTCCTATGGAGATTCAGTGGGAAACTACTGTGCAGGAAATTACAAGAAAAACAAACAGTAGACATCACCTAACGATGTTAGCAAGTGTTGTGGATTTTTTTTTTTTTTAATAACTGTTTTTATTAGCACTTTCAGTAGAATGAAAACAGCAGCTATAGTTTGGGACAAAGAAAGCTCAAATTTTGATAGAAGCGACAGCATTAACTTCTAAGGTTATTCTTTGCAACTAAAAGCCTGGAAATGTACTTCCATTGAACAATTAGATCACGGTAAACAAAGAGACATAGTAAAACAAGAGTTGGATAAAGGGATGAGAGCGGCACACTTGACATTTCAGAAGGACAGTCTGTTGAAGTTATTCACTTCCTTTTGCCTTTCTGAAATGAATGGGAAATATGGAGTTTCTGGTGAATGCTGAGACAGTCCGAGATTCTTTGAAAATGTCAAATTTAACAGCATTGGGAAATGTCTTTTGAATCAGAAGATGAGAACTCAGGGGAGTTAAATTAACAACATAGCACAACATTTTACCAAGTAATAGCACTATATTTTTTCTTTTATGGAGCACTGCTCGGGGCAATATTTAATCTCTTGAGTTTAATGAACTTTTAAAACTACTCAATAAATAATCAAGGCCATGACAAGTACAATCATAAGATAAATTTAGCCCTACTCCAGCAGACTATATCACTTTTTGTTATTAAAAAATGTTAATTTTAATATACTAGGGGACTCCGTTTCTATAAAATAAGGTGTCAAGGTTTCTAAATTCATATCACAATGGTTAGTTTTCATTAAAGATGTTAAGTACAGGGTCATTTTTAATAAAAATACATGTTAAGACCTTCTTTCTGGGCTAATAATAGGACTTTGGATAAATAGTGCTATCTACAAAATGTTCCAACTCTCAGCAAGGCTTCCTTTAGTCACCGTGGAGGGTAAGACTTCAGAAAATTACTTAATGAATTGAATTCACATAACTAAAGAATTTTTGATGATCCTTGAAGACTTAACTAATTATTCAATATTAATATATCATGCATATATAATAACATAGCTAGAATACTAGAAAAAGCAAATAGATGCTACATCTCTGAGAACACATATATTTAAAAATACATAGAACTCACATCAACAGTGAGGAACAAATAAAACCAATGAACTGGATCAATATTACTGCAAGATCAGAACACACGGATACTTAGGGCACTAAATTATTTCACAGTTTTGGAGAGACTGAGAACCCCAACGGGCAAACGGGCAAAATCATAGTAGTGGTTGTCATTACATATTTGCCACTGTCTTCGGTGGGACGAAGAGTTCATACAATTTCCCTTTTCTGTCAACTTTTACGCAAACAGAGCCACTCTCAGAGCAAGATCACTCACAAATAGCACCTGTTAATTATTCCTGCTGACATACAGCCAGAAGATATATATTAAAAGAATAAAAAAAAAAAAAAAGCAGTGTTAAGCAGTGAAGAGGTAGAAGGCACAAAAACTGAGGTTACGAATATAGGCTGTCAATTATCTCTAACTTCAAAATATTTCTAGTTGCCATGATAGAGAATGTCTGCAATTGTTCAATGACAGGTTACAACTCTGTCTACACCAACACTTGATACCAAGGTGAGGTATCTGAGAAAACAAAAGGTATCTGAGAGAACAGCAGTCAATGCATCAGGAGTTTTTGCTTGGTGGCATGAGAATCTCTGAGAAAGAATTCAATGTCTGTGGGTCATTACACTGAAACACACACCATTTAAAACATACCTCCAAGGACACCTTCCACGTTGTCTTCATACATAAATACATAGTTCCTTAAATGCGTTCAAAATTGACTACAGTTTTCTATGTATGCTCTGAGTTATCAGACATGAAGTACTAAGTAGTCTTCCCATTTATTTTTCATTACCTCCCTGAAAAATGGAAGGAAATCAACGGCTGCAATTCTTTTTGAAATATATTTCTGAAAATCTGTATATTGATTTAACTTCTTTCATGCCACTTTGTGTTTTTTTTTTTTTTTTTTTTTTTTTTTTCAAGTCCCAGAAGCACGCCTTAGGAAAACATGACTATTAGCTTCAAATAGCAGGCAGATGTACTGTTTGAGTTATGCAAGAATTCTTCTCATGAGAAGTCTACCTCTGTGGACAGCAAATAAAGTTCTGCCTGCATTAGTGCTTTTAGTGCTTTTTTTTTTTTTTTTTTTATATGCACAAAGCCATCTCCCTAAATCAAACTTAAGGCTCTCCAGAAAATAAAGTTTAAATCCAGCACACATTTTTTAATCCAAAATATCTGCATGAGAATCTAACTACATTAACACACTTCATTGCATTCAGAAAGGAAAAGGAGCTGTGCCTCAGTTATGTACACTGCCTCTCCTGCCATACAGATAATTTGTGCTGAAGACATCTATGAAAAGCATTCAGGGTTACAGAGAACTCATTTCACTACTTCCTAATTTTTTTCTGAGACCAATAAAAAGGTTTAACTGTTTTTATGGGACACAGGAGGCTGTCATTCTGGTCCACTACAGGGAGTGACAGAAGCGTCGCATGTAATCAGTCACCACCGAAAACTGTTGTTATTCCCAGCAGTGCTCCGTCAACAAGCCAGTGGGGCCACGTGCCCGCACCTGGGCCTTCTTCATCAGTTGCCGTTGTCAGATTTAATGTGTTCTGCAGGTACCAAAGCAAAGCACTTATAGTTTCCATTTTCCCTTTAATAAGCCTTCTCTGCACCTTCTCCCATTTCAAATGATGTAGGTTCTTGTCTATTTGTACGAACTGCTCCGCCAGCAGCATTTTCCTTGCAGACTGCTGAGATTGGCCAAGATACTCGCATCTCTACATCTCCTTTGGGATGCTTTATCTTTGTTAGATAACACGCAGCCACAACTACATTTTAAAATATAAAACTGCATAGCTTTAAAATGACAATACACTGACATGAACCTAGCTGAATATTCAACCAACGTCCTGGATGATCTCTTAAATCAGGAGAGCTCCATTTATTTAGCAGTACCCCCAGTTCATACCTACTTCAAGAGGAGGTAGATCATACACAACATCACCAGTGCGAAAGCTTCAGCAGGAGCACTCCTCAAGGACTTCAAAACAGGTTTTTGCCAACAGCTTTCTAAATGATACTGATTAAAGCTACAGGTAAGGATGAGGGGTTGCAAGGTGCCTTTTGCTCCTGAGCTTCCTGATCTACACTATGGGCACCCCAACAGCATCTCTTCCAACAACCCAACTGGAAGAGGGCTCCACAACTTTGCCCTTGTCCATGAGGGTCCACAGAGGTCCTCACGCCCTTCAGCTCCCCCTTCACCACCCTGTTTGCAGGGGTAGGTGCATACAGAAGCATTCAAACTGGAGCCCTCATGCTCCACCATCTCCTGAGCTGACTGTGCAGGCTGGGCTTGCCCTGCTCAGGGAAGGAAAGGCACAACAAATTACACAATTTAGTTAGTTCAGCATAATAATTGAGCCAGCTTAGTCTTGTCTTTCTTCTGCACTCACACTTTTCAATTAAATCACTGGTGTCAAGGAAATCTGGATCAGTCCTTAGGCAAAAATAGCTGGACACAAGAAGATAATTCAAAACTTAGGTTTTTCTCTCAATAAGGAAAGTGGAGTTCTCAAAGGCTGCAATCTCATGCACACATGCAGTTAGCAATAAGTTCTTAGGAAAAAAATCAAGAATCATTTTTTTTTTTCCATCTATCCATGATCCCTGGCTCTTGGGATTTATTGCAAGATCCGTTCTAATTAACCTCTCTGCTTTTAGTTGTTTCCAATGGACAGACAATTCCAATATTTATATGTCATCTTTCAAGAAAAATGGCAATCTATTTATGTAGTGTTCATTTTAATGAATTGTTCTCTTATTAGTATATTAAAAGAATGAGTTGGCCATTAGCTGAGCTACTCCAGGCAGCCCCAGTATGCATTATGAGCACCAGACAGCTAGATAAGCCTCATGTTCAGTATTATTAGATCCAAGTTCTGCCGCTCGTGCTGCTCTGAGCACTAGGTGACAAGAATAAATGAAGTAAAAAACAGTTCTTATATATAACTGCTTAATTCACATACTTTGTGATGCCTGGAATTGCCTTCCCAGCTTTATGGATGAGGACGTTTTAGGACTGGAAAAGAGAAATTGAGGGGTTTCTCCAAAGCCATAAGACCAACTGTCTGACAATGTCTATTCCCTCTTCTCTGCTGATCCCGTTACTCAGTGGACAGAGCTGTTAATACAACGGCTTATAAATTAAATATATTTACTGTATTAGACATACTGCACTAGACATTCCACATATCTGAAAAGATGTACTTTCAAACTTGCCAATTACCTTTGCTGAACATAATACCACCCAAAATAATTGTGTACATTCAGTGCAGTTTTTCTAAGGATTTTCTCCTCTTAATTACGCAAGGAAAGCTGATTGTAGGTGATGATACAGCTTTGTAAAAATGGAGCCAGTGCCATCAAATGTAGAGCACAAAAGGCGAGATGACCTTTTTGCTGGATATGTAGCAACACTCTGAAGTGAAATAAATTGATAGAAAATGAGAGCTAAAGGAACCCACTATGATTACAGCCATGCAACTATGTAGAAAATTTACACAAGAAAACCATGTTCGTGATTTCTTTTCAAACACATGACTCAATCCAAGAAAAAAGTTCTACATTTTGTATCTCAGTTGAATGAAACAAATTCCTTTATTTGGGGCTGCAATGTTGACTCTTCAACAGATTAATCACTGAGAAAAAATCTTGAACCCTCATTGCTTGCATTCATGTTGCTTTACGCAATGTGCTGAGCTAATTTAGATTGCATCAGTCAGTACCCCACATATTGGTTTACACTTGAACTACCTTAAAGAATGCTTGTGAACAAAAATCTGTGTTTTCACCACATTAAATCCACCTCTTCCAGTTTTAAACAAAGGTTTCCAGTCTCATAGGAATAATGGGACACAAACACTGGCATTATAAATCAATAAAGGGAAAAGAAATCATATCTGTCAGTCCATCTTTAGATCACAGGGCTTCTTTCTTGTTCCTCTTAGTTGACCTCTGCAACAAAGCTGTCAGCCTAGAAGAGCTTAATATCTTGAGAAGATAACCCCTTTAAATTTCTTTCCTGGCTCAGTGACATCCTGTCAACTACAAAAAAAACGGTCCAGATTTGGGATTGCTGGGAATTCTTTCAGCTTGCACAGCAGCATGCCAATGCTGTATGCATCTGTCCAGGGTAAACTCCCAAAGAGCCTGGTCCCGTAAACTGTCAGGAGCCCAAGAACTTTACTAATGCTTCTTAGTACCAGGCTGCTTCTAAGATAGGAGATATTTCTGGGCAGGAGTTTAAACTGCATTTGGTCTTTTAAATGCACAGGTGACATCATTCCAGAAAATGCGGACCTCAGCCCTTCCACAGCTCTCAGTCCAAGTTTATTAACTTAATATGGACAGAAGTTTCACCGTCCTTTCCTCGTGGGAAGGACTCATAGTCCCTGCTTGACCAACATGGGAGGCTCCACCACAGAGATGGACCTCATTTCATCCTGTGTGCTCAGAACTCAGCAGGGCCCCCAAATCCCACTTCTCATTCCCCTTTACTATAACATAAAGGTGGGCAATGTAACATTCATTGGCACATACTGTTAAAAAAAAGCTATAAAAAAACAGATAAAATATTTTTACACGAGGGTGGCAGTAACCATGGAAGAACAAAGAGGATAACTGAAGATCAATAAACAGAAGCATTTACTTCTTGGAAAGCTATCAAATACGATGTCAAACATTCAATGCCTGAATTTCAGCTTTTGTTGTGCTTTCTCATGATGTGAAACTACTTTTGATTGAAAGACATCCCTTAGTCTCAAATTGTTTCAGTACACAGATATTATCTGAAGTTATTAAATAATTCAAAGGCTAAAATCAGAAATACCATGAGAGAAATTATGGTTTTAGGTAATTGACATTTGGGCAGTCTACTTAGCGACCTCCAATGCTGATGTTTTGTTTTAGTTTCCTGATTTTGCTGTACCTTTTTTTTTTTTTTCCCCAAAAAGAAACAAGTCTTTGCCAACAAAAGCATTCCCAGCCTTAGAACTCGAATCAGTCTTTCCTTAACGGATGCTCATTTAACAAACTTTTTCCCAACCATTCTTCACTAAAATACAGCTTCCACCTCTCCCCTTCCCCTCAGCTGTGCTGCTTCCAGTCCCGTTTTACACGGTTGCAATTTCCAACACTGAGTGGGTGAAAAAGAGAGCCAGGAGTGAAAAAACTCCAGGGAAGAATGCGACAATCAATTGAATAGACATTTATTAAACTATATTAAGTGAACATATATAATTTGCCTGTTCAGTCACAAGAGCTGACATCTGCCCTTTGCTTTGTTACAGGGAAGTACGAAACCCTTCACTGCCGCCCTAATATTGGCATTTGGCAATTTGTATGTTTTTAAAAAGGCACCTAATGCACAAACCTGATCAGATCTCTCGAAGGAGTGGCAGAAGTTGATTTGAATTGCCTGCCATTGTGCACTGGAGTATTGTTGCTTGTCTTTGCTGAGCACAGAAAACAATACAAAGGATTTTGGAGGGGAAGTTAGCAGGGGCTGGAGGGTGTGTACATTTTTTACTTCAAAATTCAGTGCATTTCTGACAAAGCACAGGGAAATGCCACACGTTTTGTGGATCTAAGGACACCTGAATAATGTGACTGCTAGCCTCTGACATTAGGCTTTGCATACAAAGATGGCCAGATTACTCTAACTTTATTAAGGAATATGGCAATATAAATTTAAGCACAGGAGTGGGATTAAGAAGAGATAACAATGATTAATGTATGAACATTGTCCACTCAACCACTGAGGCAGTAATAAAGGTATTAATTTGGCTGCAAACATTAAAATACGTACAGTAAGGTGGATTTTTGAATGGTGCATTGTGGCATAACCTTAATACAGTACATTAAAATCATTCATTACAATGAATAAATAGCTTAATGAGATTTGAAACATCTAGCACTCTCTGTGTAAGCGGGTGATGAAGTGAAGCCTGATATCAGCACCACAGAACATAAATTATGCAGAAGTAATACTTTTAATGTCATCTGCTCACTGGCATTGTTGCTTTTGTTAAATATTCAAGTGTACATCTTTCAAGGACAATACAAAATTAGTCTATAATAAAGTCTAAAACAGTCATCTACCATTGCTTGATTTGCATAAAAGTAAACAAAAAATAAGAATGTACATATAATGTGACTTCACTTAATCGATTTAATTTTGTGAGAAGGAGAAATGTATCTTACCAGGGGTTCAATATCTTTTTTTTTTTAAAAAAAAAAAAGCAGACTGGTATTTTACTTCCAAAAGTTCAGCTGTCACATTAAAAGTGGTATTCTGTGTTAAACAGCAGGAGAACGTAACATACCATGTTAAACTGCAGGGGTATAAGAAGAACTGCTGGAGCAATTTTTCCCCCCTTCCTATTAATTTAAACAACTTATTAACAAATCTAGCCATTTTATTTAACTAATTATATGGTTAGGCACATAATTTAAGTAAAACTACTTAAAGCACATTTTTCTTCCCATTTTAAACTGTGATGTTAGAGCCGCTATATGATAGAGCAGAAAGAAAACCAATTATTCTAACAATGATTCTTAAAAAGCTCATACACAAGTTCTGTGCAGCATAGACAAGGGAACGGATTTTATTTAATGATCACTTACTTCTTTGCTGTGTACAGACATCTCTGAATTTTGGATTAATTTCAATAAATATAAAAATCTTTATTCTAACTGTTCCAAAGCACTTGTTATTTATATTTGGAAGTGCAGGATTACTCATGCGTGGCTGCCTGTCAATTAATCCAATATCACCCTGTGGATTTCCCCATTTGTAATTGGAAAATAGAGCTTTTCTGTTTCTCTGCAGAAACAGCAGCCATTTAACTACAGGTGGTAGTTGCAGTGGCAATGCACACATTTATCCAATGTTTATATATAAAATAAAAACCCTATTTCCTCCAGAGATAGCAAAAGCATTTTGGAGGTTATTTTCCTGTCTCTAGTATTAAACTGAACTTTTATAGATGACAGAACAGCACAAGTTAGAGTAGCAGCAACGGGGAGAAAAATTAACAGTCTTAACGGAGTGAGTGTAATTTCTTGAAATAGGACAAAACACACTGGAGAATATTAAAAGAGGATTTCAGGATTACTTCACAGGTTTATCAAGGATGCAATATTTTGTCATTTACATACCCTGTATTTATTCTCCTAAAAGCACCCAATTCATTCTTCTAGCTTGGAAAAAATTATTTGGGAGGGCGCTTAAGAGACTGATAGCCATCAGGCGCTTGCTGCTGACAGCCTGCTGCTCCAGCAAGGAATTTATCATGGGGCTCTCATTACCGGCAGGTCACTGACCTTGCAGGGCCCCGAGCCACAGCTGCTGGCAACACAGCCACAAGTCCAGCCAGGCTCTCCAGTTTCCACCTTGACCTTTACGTGAGGGCAATGCCTCCTTGCCCAGGACCCAAGCACAACCTCCCTGCAGGAGCTGCATGAAGAGCGGCTGCTCTGTGCAGTGGGGCCAGCCCAGCACGTAACACCGAGCACTGCTCTTAAACGTGAGCCTAGCTTCATATCAGTGTACAGGGATAGCAATTTATTCCTTCCACCACCACCCCCCCCTCGCCCCCAAAAACAAATCCTTCTTCCAGACAACGACTGAGAAAACATTATGTTTTTGGCCAAAACCAAGAGAAAGCCACATTTTTGCCTTCCCAGCCCCGCTATTTGTACTTAGTTTTCTACTAAGCTACTGTTAGTAGTGCACGCAAATTGCCAATACCTCCTCCTCCACAAGTACCAGAAGTGGAGGGAAAGTGACCCAAAAGAATGCTCCGCCAGGAGGGAGCTGGTGGCAGTGGGCACAGCAAGCACTCGTACAGCCAGGCTGCAAAAACATCATACAGAAAAGCTGATGGATTACTTCAAATAAGGAGGAGTTCTGGGAGCCAGTGTTCAATATAAATATAAATATATATATAAGAATATATTCCCTACAGAATCCCAGAAAACCTTGTATTTTAGCAAGTTCAGAATCCAGCTAGTTTTGTCATGTCACCTATTCATCAGCTATGAAGGGACAAGGGAAAAAAAATCAATATACCTTTCTAGTAGCCCATGTTTAATCTTTCAAGTCTCCTGAATTTGTAAAGGTATTTATAAATACAATTATTTACATTTCTTCTTAAAGTATTGCCTAGGAAGGATTCATATGATCATTTAACCATTGGATATTTCTCTGAGGACTCAGGAGTCAGTTATACTGACTGCTCACATTGCTACAATGGCCATGGTAAAGCCATTGTCCCATTCCATAGGGTTTGTATCCAAGAGGATGTTGTAGGGCAGTACTTGAACTCACAGGATGACAAAAGGTCCATGAAGGTCCACAAAAGGTCCAGGATGATGAAAGAACCAGAAAGGTTCTCATTCTGTGAAACAGAACTGAGCGTTCGATATCTCAGCAACCCACGTGTTTTCTGCTCATTATGGGAGGTCAGAAAGTGAGAAAAGTGAGTCCACATTTGTAAGCTACCAGGAACCCTATCAAAGTATCATTTCCAAACTTCATGGAAAACACAGCATCCCCCTTACAGCTGCTAGCGCTGACAGTGGGACTCAGATGGAGAAGAGTCACCAACCAACAGAGCTGGGGGTGCGCTGTTCAAGCACGCAGCAGGGCACACTGCATGCTCTGATAAGCCAAATAGAGTTTAATGTACTTCTTAAAACAAAGAAAAAAGTCTCAAAAAAACATGACTCACCACTAGAAATTTAATCTCAAAAATTAATTTTGGGGTGATAAAAAAAAAACACAAAGTACTGGTACTATATACAGATCACTGCAGCATAAATAGCAAACACCTCCATTCAAAGCAGAACTCTGAGTTGAAGGCTTGTCTCAACTAACACAATAGCATTAGCACCGTGTAATTATTCACCAAATGCAGAAATGAAGCTTGCTGACCCAGTCAAACATCTTCCTTTTCTTTTCCTCGATGCTCATTCTGTGCCTATCTCTGCAACGCACACAGAGACAAAGGTGGTACAACAGCTGCTGCAATAGGAGCTACCGACCCTTGTTTGCAGAACGCTTCCCAACCTGACTACATGCTTCAACAGCTATCTCTTTTTAAAATTCGGTAGGAATTAATTCCTTAATAATAAGGGCAATTAAAAGGTCTGTGTAGTATAAAGAAAGAATAACTGCTGACACAGCATCATGGTTTTCCAGCAATGTCAACAGAGCTGTAAACAAAGCTGAAATTAAATGATATATTAAATAAATACTTTCATACTCTGATTGTGGAAAAGTTAATCTGGTTAATGAAACAATTCCTAGGTTAACAGAGTATTAACTCCAGCCCAACTTGTTGTACAATAAGTTACCTTGAGTAACTAAATTTTGTCCTCTAGTTGAAGGAATTAATGTGAAGTCAAAGAGAAAGCTTTCATTGAATTTGTGGTAAAACATCACTGTTAAAATGTAGCACTGAATTATGTTCAAAACAATCAATACAATCAGCATTTCTGGAGCTTATTTGTCATCACATCTTCACCACTCAATACCCGTTCTTTCAATCTCCAACCATTCTAAAACTCTGAGCAAAAAAAATAATGGTACTCAAAGAGGCATGCAGATGACTCAGTGCACCAATTTCGCTACATGCAAAGCAACAATTTTACTGAGAACAAAGTTGGGTAAATAGGGGTTTTTCAGAATACTGCAATGAACCATGCTGGATTACTACTCTTCATGCCCTGTAACTGGAAGAATCACATCCAGCTTTGCCCTCCATGCCAAAAACACTGATACACATCACCAATACCTACAGGAGACGGGGGAGGATTTATTGGCTTTCTGAACTAAAACTAGAGAAAGCTAAAAGGAGAGGCAGGGGAAAAAATCGACATGGCCTGTGCAAATCCAGGAAGCAAATCCCTGTGGATAGCCATGGAAAATGCTTTTTCCACAGCTGAAGCAGGGCAGGAGCCACGAGGATGAGCACGCAGCGCCTCCTGTACTGAGGCTCCTTGGGGAAACAGGACATCCCAATCCATTAAACCTGACTGTAGTCCCTGAAGATGTCCTCTCTTCACCCTCCAAATATATAGGATGGAGGAACATCTTATAGGAATAACAACAATGTGAAAAGGCTCCCCTTCAGCTTTGTGAATAATATAAAGTTACCTTTTTAGACCTAAACAGCACAGTTAACAGTGAGTCAAACCATTTCTTTAGACCTGGGTTGTTTTATCTGGTTATGTAGCACAGCTACTTGGTGACAGCCTGAATGGACTTGTAACACTGACCAAAGCAAGGCCCTATTGTGTGGCTTTTTTTTGATGACAGAAACCTGATCACATACTTAATCAGAAGCCTTACAGCAGATGAGCAGTGCTTCTCCTAATATAACAATTCCAGCCAATGTACAGGGAATCAAGATAACTGTAGTCAAACACAGAGCATACAGGTATCTCCACAAAGGCAATACATTTTCCCCTCAAACTCTGAATGTTCAAGCTGAACATATTTGGGTTTTGACTCATCTTCTCAAGCCGCTGCCTTAGACCCCTGAAGAAAGCTCCTACATAACACATCAAAAATAAGAGACGTATGACAAAGTGCCTTTCCATATCCCAACATCTGGCTTTAACTAATTTTCAGTTATTGAACAAGGTAGTGCAGGTGTACAACATTTGTGGGAAACTTGGTGGTGTGCGGATAAATGAAAGCACCAGCTTCCTGCAGCTAACAATCACGCAGAACAGTGTCTGCGCTGGCTGCCACAACTACCGTCAAAACAGACACTGCAGGATGTAATCAGAATGCAGGTGGAGTACACGTGGTGGCTTTTCTTTCCATAATCATTTTATTAAGCAGCTTTCAAGATACCTCAGCTGCTGCCTTAACGGCTTGCATAGTGCATGTCTTTGGCCACACCTTCTAGAATTCAATTTGAAGAGCTAGTATTTCACACGCTTTTTGGGGGGAAAAATCTTATTTAAGTGCTTCTTCAAGAATAGAATAAGCAAGACACATTCCCTTTTCTGAGCTTAGGCAGTTTAATGGTGTGGCTTGCAACATTTGACTCTGTCTCAATGCCACCACTGCTCAAATCTTTTCTCAAATCTTTTATTGTATCAAAATCACAAGTCAATAATAATAATATTACAGCACTAGAATATAAGTCAGAAGTGAAATTCCCAGAGCCAAAGATTACTCAGAGAAGCTTCATGAAGCACAGGAGAAATAGGGCTTAAAATCAATTTTCTAAATTAACTTTTAAATTTTCATTTCTCTAAATAATCTTCAAAGTTCTTATGAAATTAGACCTCTAACATTGATAACTGCAACATTCTTGTTGCGAAGTGTCAAACTGATCACAGAGACATAAATCACAATCGAGCTAGGAAAAAACATTGGTCACAATGCAAAACAGAGTCTAGCAATTTGAGTGAAATTTGGAAAAACACAGTACAATAGACCTCAAAACTCTTGGATTTCATTTCATTTTCACATTCAAAAGTGAAGAGATCTGTCTGAAACTAGGCTAAACAGGCAAATGCAGATTTTGCTTGCCAAAAATGGGTACAATTAAAGAGGCAATCTTTTCTCAGAAGCCAACTTTAAATTTACACTCTTTAATTTGGTTAAGTTCAAAATTAAAGCAGATTTTTTCACTCACTAGCACCAACATGTGCTTCAAAATGTCTAATCAGGAAAAGTTCTGTATCAAGGACAGATGCTAGTGGTACATGCCAACTGGCCTGTGTTTGCTAGCAATCCGGCCCCAAGATCTGCTAAATCTTCTCTCCCCAGCATCACCATAAAGGTACTCCCTGAGATACATGATCCTTTCTTCACTGGGTCTCGTTCTACAAACACATGCGGAACAAATAATTAAGCTTGCAAGTCCTTATGCTCAAACTTGTGGCTTTTCTCAGTTTGAATAAATGAGTTGTTTTAAAACTACTTTTGGGCTTAACTCCAGTATTTCAGGGAATACTCGAGACCTTAGTAAACTGGTCTTTCACCTAAAAATTTGTATGGAAACTGAGGAAACCTTATTCCAGAGTAGATGATGCAGTACTCTTTAAAGTGGGCTTTAAATAATTTTTACGGTCAGTATTTACAGATCCCATCTGTGCCTCTTCCCAACACACACCTTTCCTTCAGTAAGACAATTTAGTCCTAGGCAACATGACGGGAGAGGGGGAAAGCTCAATCCATTTGACCTCTTATTTTTAATTAAATTTCCCTTATTTCTACCACTTTATTCTCCACGGGATATAGATGAACTCATTTTCCTCTGCTCATTATTTTCTAAATCTGAATGGATGTCTAATAATAAAACATAAAAGCTGTTTTGGTTCTTGAGGCAGGGGTAGGACAGCAGCGAGTTGTTTACTTGGCATTCCTAATGCAAAAAAAAAAAAAAAAAAAAAAAAAAAAAAAAAAGACATTAAAAACAACCTGCAGAAAAGATGTGCCCACTTCATTTACAAGCACAAATGCTTAAATTGCACATACAGCCTCACCATACATACCCGGACATTTTTCACAAACTCAATTAAATGCTCCAGTGCTTTTCAGTATTTTTCTCCTTGTCAATATAACGAGATGCATGTATACCAAAAGCTTTGCCTTTAAATCAGCCTTTTTATCTAGTCCCATTACTCCAGTGATAGCGCTGTGTTTTGTGACATAATAACACAGTACTACAGAAATGACCATGATGAGCTTCATTGTGTGTTTCAATCTTCCAAGGTATTAAGCTTCATTTCAGACTAGAAACTTAGACATTTTCCCCCAGCAACTAATGCTTTGTCGGCTTTTCAATCTTAAGACTTTGAAGAAGCAAATAACGTATACAAATTATAAAATCTCAAATAAAAAAATTAGACTGAGCAACACGCCAGCATTTTTTTCTTCCTCAACAGAGCTACTTCACAAATTTCAAGTAAAATCACACATCAGGTCTTGGACATTCCGCTCTCAATTTCAGCTCATGAAAAACAGTAACATAATCCTGAAAGATCTCCTATCATAGGACTTCCCCCCTTAAAGTTTCTGAATTATTAAGTTTCTCCTACGGGCCCCATTTTATGCTCCATCCAAATTCCAGCTACCAGTGCACTGCACAAAAGCTCTTTTTATTTTTTTTTTAGAAATAGGAAATCTAAAATGGAAAGGAACTAGGTCTATACTGTGAGATTATTAAGGAAACATTTGTCTTTAAACCACCTCAATTCCCAGTTCGCTGCTGTACTGCAACACTAGGCTCATTGCTTTCTCTCTGCCTACAGCGCAATAGGTTGTGAGAGTACCAAGGGGACTAAAGTAAATTCTTTGTTATGTCTACACAAAGTAGTAAATGAAGCATGCAGCTCAAACCTCTCCTGCAGTGGCCAGATCCTTAGTGCCTTTCCCTTCAGAGTGGGGGATTTAATGCTATTTTCTTTCCCATATGCTTCATCTTTCAGCTTTAGCATAAAAGGAAAAAAAAACTAAAAGCTTCGTTTTGCACTAACTGCTCCCCTCAGATTCCGAGGCATGTCTTGATGAAAGCTAGGTTGTGATGGAGTGAAATCAAAAGCGGAAGATATTTCACCCCGTGAGATGATACTTAAAAGAGGGGGAAAAAGGCCTCGGAAAAGAAAGTTCTTTATTGAGTAATTAGCCATAATCTTAGATAAGACAACAGATCAAACAAGCACTCTTAAAAGACTTGCTGTGGGAAAGAAAGACTTTCTGCAAGGATTTACAAATAATGCTTATAAAAATTAAAAAGCAGAAACATAGTAAACTGTTCCATTGAAATTAAAAGAAAATTTATATAGTTGGCTCTCTGCTTCACTTCAGGATTCAAAATGGATCTAAGAGAACTCCAGAGAAAAAAGCTCTTCCCCTCCCTCCCCAAAGGCAGAGCTCAGGAGAGATTTCTGTTCAGCTAGGGATTTCCAGCTCCTGTTCTGGGGCCCCTTGTCCAGGTTGCCCATCAGGAGCCATGAGCCAGCTGGGGAGCCAAGGGGCCAGGACGGGCCCCAGGGTGCTGCTTTTCACCTTTAGGTCCGCAGCTGGTTTCTCTGTTCTCCTGACAACGCATTGAACCACATGATACTTCAAATCATAAATAATGATGAATTCTACATTTTTCCCTTCACCACAGCACAGACATGGGTCTCTATTAGCTGCAAACAAGCTCCAGAAAAGCAGCTGCATAAGCTGGTGTCTAAACCCATTGGCTTGACTAAAGCCCTAAGAAAAACCACAGCCTAAATTTGCCATCCCCTAAACTTGCCATCCTGCAAACTCCTGCTCTAGCTATTCCCTTTCTGGGATACATCTACTACATCTGAGTAACTCCCCAGTCCCAAAATAGTCCCACTCGATTCATGAGCTAACACTTACCAACTCGCCAGATGCTTTACCTCAGATGACAAATTTTGTTTTATGTATGTGAAGACTTGAATCAAAAACCAACTATAAATATTTTAATGAGCTACTTTTTGTCACATTGTGAAAACTTAATTAAAGGGCTCGTTACATGTGTGAGTAAGCACTGTCTAAATAAAGCTGGTATCTTCTTGCCCCATGCTTGTTACAAACCCAAGCTAGAGAATCCACCCCCTACTCCAAACCCACACATGGCTCGCTCTCCTCTCACAAAGCCTGGGCTGCAAGTGTGTCTAACGGATCTGCAATGGCTATCAGCCCACAATAAGTTTATTTAGGCTGCTGGATTTGGGACGTACATGCTGAGACAAAGTCATTGTGGCAGGGTGCCTTTGAGCTGGCTGCATCCCTTGTACAGAACAGAGCTCTCCGTAGTCAGTGGCAAATCGAAGCAGGCTCCAGACACAACAGAAGGGCTGGCACTGCTGTGATGAATCAGGCAGCACCAGCTCCATGCTGCCTCTTCCCCCCAACCACGCTATCTGTGCTTTTTTAGCCAGATTAATTGCAAGTAATTCAGACTGTCTTTTGCACCATTATTTGGTGTTACTCTCACATCTAAAAAAAAAAAAAAAAAAAAAAAAAAAAGCCTTAAAAGACATAAATATACACTCACTTAGAGGGCAATTTGTTTCTTAAAATATTTCTAAAAAGGTGTTTTGTTTTTATCAGTGAAAATAAATGTACAATGTTCATTTGCTTTTTGATATATTTTTAACTTCTGACTTCAAAAAGACTACAAGCAAAACTATTACATTGGAGTTTAATTACATGCCTGACCTCCTTTCTAAATGTTTCGCCCCTTTCATGCAGGGTACTATTAAGTTTCCAGAGGTGATTCGGAGTTCAAGGCCAGCAGTCACAGCCTGACCTTCCACGTATCAGTTCAGAGTCACTGACTAGCCCTTGCTTCTTGGCATGCCCTCCTCTATCATACAAAAGAGTGGTGATACAGCGGCGGGAGCCATGAATCAAACCATGATCTCAAGAGTCAAACGAAGAGGTCAAATTCTGGAATATTTTTCCTTCAGATATGTCTTAACACATTATGTATTTTCTGAGTTTCTTACATGACCGGTTTTAGCTGTTCCCTCAAACTCTTCTACATCTAGAACTTTTTCATGTTTGTCCCTCACACAAATCATCAAAAAGTTAAAAAAAAAAAAAAAAAAGTTAAAAGTTAAAGGTAGGGAATACAAGTTACTATCTTTAAACAAGTACTCTTCCATTGATATGATTAAATGGAATTAGGTATCCTGAGACCACTCCCTTACTCAAAGTAACTTCCAAGTACTTCAGGACTATCTCAACAATGGAGTGATAGGACCAAAGCAGCCTGTGTGTTGTTCAGTAGTGATGAAGCACATCTTAGTAGATACAAGGAAGTATTGTGCCAGTGACTGAACGTATTCATATATGTGAACAGAAATGCATCTGCATGCAGAATTTGGAATAAAATAGACTTCGCACTCTGGAAATGTCTTTATATTTTTAAAAGGCTTATCTTGCACACGGTTATACTGAACAAAGAGATTCTAGCTAGCATACTGGCATTATCACTAAGCATCTTTTTGTTTGTTTTCAAATATGGACTATGCCAAACTTGGGTTTTAGATTTTCCAAGCTACAAAGATTCCCAGCTAAGAGGATTTAACTAGTTGGAGATGTAAGATATTCTGTGGCATCAAAGGTATTTACAATAAATTAACAGGCACAGAACATTTCTGTTCATAGTTTGAGTTACATACCTAGGAGATATTAGTGTTTGTTTACAACTGTATTTTACATTAATCACAATCAATACAGATTAATTTAAATGTAAAGTCACAGTGCATTTCTGTTTGTCATCTCTCCTTAGTTTACAAATACTTAAGACAAAATGCTTTTTGAAGAAACTGACATAGAATCATAGAATATCCTGAGTTGGAAGGGACCCTTAAGGATCATCAAGTCCAACTCTTGACACCGCACAGGTCTACCCAAAAGTTCAGACCATGTGCCTAAGTTCACAGTCGTGTGTTCCTAACAAACACACACAGAAATCAATGCGGGGGAAAAAAAAGCAAATGATCCAAATTCAGCCCCTGACAGAGAACAGGTAGGAAGAGATCTACCACACAAAATAAATTAGTAGATACTTCCCCCCCAGTCATGGAAATAAGATCAGAATGATTTTTTTCTCCCCATGGTTTTGGAGTTGGTACCATTAAGCTCGGTATGGTTGGATTTTTTTTTATTATTTTTTTTTTTTTTAAATCTCCTCCAAAGTACACTGTTCACAAATCAAAATATTTTACACAAATACATTTCAGCTAGCACTTTAATAATAAAAATGTAGAAAAGCATTATATTTGTCTATTTGCCTTTAATTTCAGTAACATGTTCATTTTAATTTAAATATTTATTTTCAGTCATATTTCTTTTCTGCAGAGAAAGGAGAAGGTTAAGAAAAAAGAATTGTTCCACTCAAACATTCATAGAAATACAGCTGAATATTTCAATCTGTGATAGACACAGGCATTATTGTAACACATTTATACATTAGTTAAATACAGTTATTAGACCTTATACAGGAATGAATTAGAATGACATTCCTTCATTCCTTGACGTGCTACAAAGGAAATTAAAAAAAATTCTAGTTGGCTCTTTTGACCCTAATATCTGTGAAATAAAGTTGATGGATTCACATTCACTTGACTTGCTAGCTCCATCCATGTTTCTGGTTTAAGAAGTAAACTATGTGCATCAAGGTCTTCATTGATTTAATGCTGTCTAACCTTGAAGCAATCAGTGTACCTTCAACTGGTTATGGTTCAGCCAGAATAGCTGACGCCAGTGCATGTCATGCTCTGTATCAGCAATAGAAATTAAGAACTTACTCAAAACTCACTTTCCTATGAGCTAAGCTTAAAGCTCTAATGTAAATGATGATTAGTTGACCCAGGACCTCATAAATTCTCACCTCAGCACCAAATTGGTCTTAATGTACAGGGAGACAGTTCTGGTCACAAGATCCAGAACAGGTTTCGTGAACAGACCAGACCACATCAGTGTTGAATAGGGCTCCCACCATAACAGAACCACAAATGTTTTAAAGATAGTCCTAAAATTAATCAGCTTGGAAATATAAAGCACAAAAGCTGTACTTACATTCTTTTCTACTCTAATTATGCAACATTGAAATATCAAGGTGCCATACAAGATTAGGTAATTGCTATTCGTTAGGAATCAGCAGAGAGCTCAATTGCACCAGCCAATCGTGCATGTCCTACACTAAACACTGCAGTATGTTTGGGACTTTTGTTGTTTTGTACACTTGGCATCCAAGCTGTGCATTTCCAAGTGATGCGCTAATAACATTATTGCTCTTTAATGGCATTTTTGATTATATAATTACGCCAGAAGCCTCACAGACATGGAAATATATGTGCACTGGCATTTAATTGCTTTATCATCATGACTATAATCACAAATGAGGACCTTCCAGAACTGAGAGCCAACTGAGGCTTTTAACTCAGTTGGTTCTACCTGTCACCATAATAAACACTGAAACCTCTGGAACTCCTTGGAAATTTCCTGTGCTCTGTTGTGTTTTGAAGTATTACATATCAAAGAGTCTCATTTGTGTGTTTTGAGTGGGTGGTTCCTTTTGTACAAAACTCTTTCCATTTCTCAGGATGATGTCCACTGTTCAAGAGGATGAACAAAACCAAGTGTACATATTCACACATAGCTACTGACACACTTAAAGGCAAGTTGGCCATCCCATAACTCAGGGTGCCAGCTGGCCTATATCACCTGTACTCTAACATGGACTTCTGCACCCTCAAAATTGCTGATGAGCTTGATGAAATAAGCCTTGTATGGAGGCTGTCTGGAGCAAGCCTGGTCTCATCCAAGTACTCATATCCACCTTGGCTGCCGGTTCTCCTTCTCCTGCCGATGGTGCTTGAGTGCTGTCCCCATCCCACTGTGAGCATCTATGTGAGGAGCAAGTTCATGACACAGAGCCGGATGATATTACTAGTTCTGTAGAAGTCTTCCAGGCAGAGCCCCCAAGAGACCAGAGGTGATATCAAAAATAAAAAAGGTATTCTGTAGAAGGAAAAAGGAAAAAAAAAGACAATCCCCCCCCCCAACTTCCACTATAACACACTGAAACAGATAGGATTATTTTTAAATTAAATAAGGCTTAAATAGTAGAAAACACATTTACATTTAAAATCCAGAATTTTAATAAGCTCAGACCTTGGAGTTAGATCCCATTTTATGAAGCTGTAATCGAATAACAACTTCTACTCAATTAGAAGACTGGGCAAACTCTTTTCAAGGCCATTTGAAGGTAAGAATTATTTTGCATGAAAGCAACAATTAATTAGCACTCAGCAAGGTTCCCTCCACTTTATGCTGTGAAGTAAGAGCAGGTCACTTCTGCAGCCCCTCACACCTGTTACAGGTCACAGACCCGTATCTGAGCACAGTATCTTCTTTGCTGTTTCAGCACCTCAAGGTTAAAGCCTATTTTCCTTCCAAAAAGGAGAGGAAGTAGATTTTGCTTGTGGAATATGGCTGCAACAGGGAATGAGATTGGAAACTTTTCTGTCTGAGATATATAAAATCCAAATCACTGCTATTATATCTGAACAATTTATAAACTAACAATTTTCTCTAAGTTACACAACTAGACCTCAGACCCCACAGCTGGTCAGCCCAACTTTCTTCAGGCTACAGACAAAGCCTGCTTGCTCCTTTCTACATCATTTTTCCCTGTTAGGGCACCCTTAACAGACATTTGTTTCTGATTCAGAGTTTGGGCTTGATCTGGTACTTTTGGTTTATACATAAAACATTGTGACTTACTATTCCTTGTACAGGATGTTTCAAAAATTAAACCTTTACTGTATGTTCCCTGAGTAACAACAGCACACTCTACCAGGGGAGGAGTGGGAAAACATTGTGCATTGAGCAAGAGTGAAAAAAAATTAGTTCTCTGATGCTCAAAATAGCCCTTTGACAAACACAATCCTACGCGAGGCTGGGGTAACCATCTAGTCAGCCAATATTGTTGTCACATTGCTGTCACCGGCTTCAAGGGCCATCACACTCACAGTGCTTGTTGCTCCTGCTTAAAGAAGATGAGTTCTTCTCTGTCTTCACTGGAAGAGACAGGGGGCAATCTCCATTTGATTAGTTAAGACTGCTGGCTGGCAGACTTGAATTATTTGTATATCAGTATTGACACCGCTCCACATTTAGTGTAAATGTAATTATCATTAGGGCACTGAGAGCTATCAAATGAGAGTACTTTGAGGAGTGTCAGCTCTTAAGTAGAAATAAATGCGCATGCACACACAGGTGGACTCTGTATAAATTCTTGGGCTCCTTTTCCCCTCTTCCTCATCAGGTTTCCCCTCTATGCATTGTGGCTCTCATTTTTTCTACACTTCTTACAGCAAAAATCTAACTGGGAAACCATTCAAATACACAGGAGACAAGCTTACAATTTCCCCCACCATCCCCTCTGGAGCTGCGGTGGCTCCCATAAGAAGAGCAGTGTGCTCCAACGCACCAGGAATGGCTCTGGTCCTGTTCCTGCCACCAGCTGAGCTGGCGGGCTGTACACCTGAACAAGGTGTACACCCCTAAAGGAAGATGTAGTGCCAGGGCTGTCCAGCAGCCATATCCCTGGCTGGGTCAAACAGGGAAAGGAAGATCCATTGGCTAGGACATCAGACCACGATACACAGAAGACAGAGCGTAGGACTCAGGTTGACCAGACTTATCCTATGCGACTGTGCAACGCTTCAGTGAGGCTCATCTCACCCTAAGCTTTGGATGGAGAGTCGCAATCAGCCTCAATGACCAGAGCAAGACACCTTCAACAAAGCAATCAGATGAGCCCACCAGGAGAAGACATGCACCATGCAGGACAACACACAAAACTAGTGCTGCCTACATACCCAACTTCTCCTGCCTAGCACCATAGGACATAGAGGAGGTAAGTCCCACAGCCAGGAAACCAGGGGCAAGAGCAGCACACTGCCCGGCAGCGATGCAGGATGGATGGTCTGCAGAGCCTGCAAAGGGTGGGAGTTGACTAACAGATTACTAAAAGGGGTTAGTGGGGCAGGTTTCCCTGGAGCACAAAGGTATCGCCAAGCTGTCTTCTGAAGAACTGATTTCTTCTAAAGTAAATAGACCAGCAAATATTGGAAGGAATCAGAGATCCCATGGGCCAGGTACACCCATGTTAGTCAGGCACTGGGAGGAAAAAAAACACAACACACAAACACAAAGAAACCAAAGCATAAAGACCCTAACCTTCCCCACCAACGCTTTACTCAGGGAAATAACTGCAAGCTGCAAACAGAAGATGATTTCCAGCTACAAAGAGAAAAGAAATTACCCTGAAAAGCAAGAATTTAATAAAGCCACTAGAGCTTTTTTCATTGCACTATTAGTTAAGATTTTTGAATACATAAATGAGAATTATTTGACTGACAGCCTCTTTATCAATAGTATAATCAGCTTTCTATTGTTGGAATAAGTCATTTATTTCAACAGTAGAAACATTTATTTTAGCTGCAGAAATATAACCCTATTTATTTCCAATCTGTAAGAGTAACCCCTGGTAGTATAAACGAATTTAAAGAGAAAGGCAATTTCTTATCTGCACAAAGCAGCGACAACACCAGCAAAGGACAATGGTCTGCATTTTTAGTAATGCAAACACTAGCCTTTTATTTCCACATTCGAGTTTCTAGCCTCAGAACAATATTAATGTCTATAATGAAACTAAGTTTCCGCTAATCTAATTTTACCATATATTATTTAAGTATCAGGACATTTAACTATTAATCCATCCTTTTACCTCCTTAGTTTTAATATTCTCAGCCCGCTTACAACTTTCAATTGCAAGGCTGCTTCATCACCAGCTGTCATCACTTAAATTTTTCTTCTATTTATAAAGAAAGCATAAAGTAGTAAGCTGTATCACTAAAGCTAGACAGAACATACTTCAGCATGTAGTCATGTGCCGATTCCTACTTGACTGAACATGATCATATTTTTAGGTACTATAATTAATAGCTAACAGCTTTAAAAGTCTCACTAAATATTCATTATTAGAGAGAAAACTGAAAAGGTCTAATCCATTTTAAACGTCTCTGACAACTGCCATTAAAGCTTCCTTGTGTGATTTGCCATAGATATTTATATTTAGGCAGCACAGAGAATGATCGTGGGAGTCCACACCCAGCATTGTTCTTCCTCTTTGTTAATGTGAGTGGAAGAAGTGTCAAATACATTACAAAAACAAACACCTTATTCTTAACCTGTCTCCAAATACAGGTAGGTGTGTATTTGTATAGAGTGACAGGGCTGTGCCTTCTGCAAGTGAAGCACACTGGTGCTAGCTGTTAAGGTCATAGCTTTTTATTTTAATTTTTTCCAGGACATGAGGACAAACAGAGCAGCAACACAGGGGCCCACCCAGAGCCCCACTCTCACCGCTACTGCCCCTGGTTTGCTGCATGCAGCTGCCCCCCCCAGCATGGCACATTCTCCTGAAGGGCTAAGATGCTGCTGCAAGTGTCAGTCCTGCCCCTAATAGCAAAGACTCTGCCTGAGTTTTCATTAACTTCGTTAATACTTTTTCCCAGTTGCTTAATATAGGTTTCAAAAGCCAGGGGTATAAAAGTTCACTTTGGAATTGATTCAGATTCTGTTTGGCTCTAGTAAATACACTTTCCCTTGGCCTTGCAATTGCCCACTTTCAAGTCTGAGGGAACAAACAGGAAATCCACTGTACATAAGCAACATACACGGTCTTTTTCGATATATATTTTTCAAGTATTACAGTCCCATTTTTATTCCTTTTCTCACAAAATCACTTCAAAGTTACGCTGCAAACCTCAAGTGAAGCATATAGCTACTGTGAATTCAGGAGGCCCAGGGTGCCTAGTTTAAGTAGTTTAAGTGGCATGGACTGCTCTTACAATCAATGTGTTCTCAGAAAGCTAAAACTCACAATTTTTCAGACTGAAATGCACGACTGGCAGTAATCCATAATCCTGACACAGTGTCATGGGTGCCAAAGGGCCTCCAGTGAGTGCTGCCTTTGCATTTTTAGAAGTGTTTTATGAGCTCGAGACCCTAGAATTAAGTATCTTTACTTGCAAGCAACCTGCCATCCACTAATGCTATGGGAAAACCAAGCCAAAAAAAAAAAAAGCCAAGCGCAGAACAAAATCTAACCTATAAGTAAAGTCTCCTTATCCCCAAATCCTCCACTCCAAGGGCTCAAGTGTTAAAAGCTCTCAGCTTCAAACACATTACCGTACCATTTGCTCTTTCTAATCTGTCACCAACTTGTTTTTGTTGAGAATAAACATTTAAAAGAAGATAGCAAGACAAACAGATGAGCCTACTGCATGGTCTGCTGATTTCTTACAAGTGTCCAGGGTTCCGATTCATGCTGTTGTAGAATTGAGCAATAAAGAGATATTTACAGTCATGGCAAAAGATGGACTATGCTATAGTGAACTAGGTCCCCAATCAATTCCCTAATTGCTAGACTGCAGCATTTACTAACCCGATTCCAAAATTACTTCTTTCCCTGCTCTAAATAAAAAACATAAAACAGCCCATTGGTTATTTAACTAAGAAAGCTGCCCATGCAGTTTCATTTATTGTGAGGGCAGGATATTTTGTTTATTTCCAAAGAACGTGGAGACACAGAGCTGCTTCTGTGCAACTATCATCCCTGCTGCCTTCCGCTCAGTAAAGCGAAGAGGAAAGCGAAAGGGCAAGCCTGGAGCAGCCTAATCAGAATTCCTCCCCCCCCAACGTTGTCATAAAAATCAAACATTAGTTTTTAAGGAGAGTTACTGCTGTGTTCCTGAATAGAGAAATACAGAGCTGGTCACAGCCAGAATTTCATTAACATTTCACAAGGAACTGTGTTACTGTGTTCTGGAAGTATTTCTCCAGGTAAATTCATTAGGTACTTTTTCTTAAATAAGGTTATAGATTTAAAAAGAGAATACAGTTGCAATATACCAAGTATTCTCCCAGATGGGAGCATTTCAAAGTGGTACACTGACACTTTACACATGTTTTTCAAGCTTTGTAATTTCAATATTAAAAAAGCAACAAAAAGTCTCATCACACAAATTAAGCAACTAAGCAAGAACAAATGTGCGTCTCCCAAAGCCACCTCAAGCATCTTTACTGAAGAGCAAGCAACTCCATGACTTGTATCATGCAGGTGGGCTGAGCACAGGCAGTGCACTTGCACAAGCTGCCTGACCTCAGCTGTGCTGGACCAATATGAGGCTCCTGCCACGCACACACTGGTGCCCCTCCATCAGGCAGCCCATATTCTGCACTGGCCGAAGTGGCATCCTTCTGTCAATTGGGTTTTAGTCTCTCAAACAAGACAGATGTCCTGCTCTCTGCACATGTGCAGAGTTTCAGGAGCTTTTCACAACTGCACAGATGTTCATCGTCATCCTGTTCATTCTTAGGAAATTGTAACACGTGTTACATGCACCATCTATATCTGCAATCCATGTTCTTATTGTGTGAGTTAACAACGGACTAGAACCTAAGAGAGAACCTAGAAGCAATGCAGGAATGGTGCACAAGAACGGACAGGGGAGCAGAAGCTGCTTGTTTTATCCCACCAGAAAGCTCTGTGATGCAGCCACATCAAACCCATGAAACAGCTTTAATTTAGCCAGCCTGTACTATTGAGCAGAACTGATACCTGTTGACCAGCCAAGGTTCCATCCAACTTAAACTACCCTACAATCCTGAGCAGGATTGCAATCCTCATAAATGGAGTGCAGCTGCTCAGTGCACCTCTGCAATATTTTCCCCCCCCACACCTCTACCTTGTTTTTCCAGGTAAGGCACATCAGGAAAGAAACTAGCACACAAGAAACCTGGAATCCAAAATAATTCCTTTAATTTAAGTATTCTCATATGACTCTAGGTATCAAGACCTTGAAGAAAGACTTGATGAATCTATAGCTTCTCAGATAACACCAAAAAATGACCATTAAATCCTCCTGAAAAATGACTGTATCAATTACCCACGACCATTTGAAAATGAAAGCCTAACAACACAAGATCATTCATTCCAATTTTGGTGTCTATGCACAACAACGAGGCTCTAAGGCACTATTTCAACACAACATTACATGAATTCTTGTTACTTAAGATGGTATCAACGTACCAAACCTAGAGAAAACTTATTAAAATTCCACAAGCGTTACTGTTATTAAAGCACCATCTATCCCTCCCATTGAGGTTACACGTCTGTCCTTCTCTACCTCTGGATTCTTCCAATATCCTTTAACAACACAGACTAGAAAATCACACAGCATGTTAATGTGGAAATGAAGAAATAAGAAACCTTTAAAACCAAGAATAACTAAGAATAAAAAATGAATAAAATGTAAGAAAGAAAGTATTGGTCCCAGAGTAGAACTTATGAGTCGTCTAGCAGCTGGCACGTAAAGTTACTGCCCATTATAATTTTTAATGTTCTAGTTATGATAAAACTGGAGAAATTAGAGGTAGGCTAGAACAATTAGTCCAAATAATCCATCCTCTTGCCAACAGGCGATAGATATAAATTGTCTAAGAAAAAGCATCTCAGCACACAATTTTAGCCTGACCTGCAAGTCCAGTTTCATGAAGATGTACCTTACAATACTGGGAAGGTAAAATCAATATCACATAAGAAATGTTTACAAGAAGTCATGCAATGAGGAACTTCAACTGTTGTCTCTGTTCAGGGATACATATTCAGAGGAACTTTAAAGATGAGGAAAGCTCAAGGCTTTATGAAATAACTGGTAGTTCTGTCAGACATAAAAAGCTTGACTTGAATATAGAAACCCATATATTGCTGCTTGCAACAGGACATTTAAGATGTCAGAAAGAGGCAGAGGTACACAGCCATTCTGCCTGTGTTGATGACTGGCTAAAACCTCATGCTGGTGAGAAAAATAAAAGCTTGGAAAAAAAAACAAACAGATTTTTAATATCCAACTCTTAACCATTATCACCTGTTAGAAGAAAAAAGTTTCAGGTGCAAATTACATTGTTAAGTCCAACAGCTGGCTTTGAAAAGTTCAGTAGCACCTCTAGCTGCAGAGATAATGGAACACCCTCCTGGATGACTCCCAGAAAGTAAGATTTTAACAATTAAAGCTCAAACACCTTTTTTTCTCCTAGGTGCCCCTTAGATCCAGACCAGAGTCAGCATTGCAAGTGGCACTAGAATTCTGGGAGAAAGTGATGCCAATGTCCAGAAAAATTAGCATGTTGTTAAAGCTGACAGACAAACATACAACACAGCCATCTATCTCTAGCAGGTATTCGAATCCATGACAATCCTCTCTAAAACACTTGTGGAATCAGCAGCGTGCAATGTGACATTAAAGCTTTTGAGTCAACAGGGAGCAGGATGTCTGACTGAAAACAGTAATTTTTGTTTCACTGCACTGTCTCGCCACGCTAGGAGCTCGATATTCTGCAATTAGCACCAAGAGCAGTGCTCCCTCAACATAAGCAGCGCAGTACTGCACAGCCGGGAGCAGGCAGAGGATACCGCTTGGGGCACTGGGCTCTGCACTGCCTCCATCACGCTAAACTATTGCGGATCACTGGTGTGCTAGAGGCGGTCCAGGTATTTCACCTTCCTAGTAAGTAAAATACGAGAAGAATGGTTGAGAAAAGGGTTTAAGATTGGTCTAACTTTGCTTTTTGAAAACACAGTTCATGCTTCATAAGTTCAGTGAGTTTGCTTGGAGTAAACCCTGTAAGGAAGCTGCGCCAACCGCAGCCTTGGAAACACCAACGCACAGCAGTAATGAGGAGGCACAACCACCAGGGCTGACAGGCAGACAGAAACATTTCTCAAGAGGCTTACTCTTTGAAACAGAAAAATACAGTCACTCCATCTTCACTGAAGTTGCCCTTCTTTTTTTTCTAAGCTTATCTAATTAAATCAATGCAAATACCCACAAAGCCAGACTCACTTCAGTTAAAGATGCAGTTACATTTCTTTTAAATTAACTTGGAAAAAAACTACTGTCAAATAGATTACATACATGTATTCCTCCAGTTAAATTAAACTTCAGTTAAACTGATGGAACAATTAATCTTAAATGTCAAAATAAAAAAAAAGGAAATCTCATATTTACACACAAAACCAAGTTCTGCCAAGCACTAACCCAAGAACAATTTCTGCTGAACATCTGGCTTCACACACTGTTAAATTTCACGGTTACCAGCAATTCTGAAGTCAAAATTTTCAAAGAATTTATTGTTTTGCATAATTAAAAAAAAAAAAAAAAAAGCATCTTACAGCACCGTAGGGTAGACATGGTGATCCACAGACAATGAGACTTTGAGGAGATTATGGGTTCCAGCTGTCTGCCTTGCCTAGCGATCTCCCTAAGGTGCTGTTTTCTCATGATACCAGTAAGCACTTTTCATGGGTTTACATAAAAGGTGCCATATATCATCGAATCAAAAGAAGGTTATTGCTACCTTATTACGTTGAATATGTGGCTTAATCCTAAAAACAGAAAGCCAAAATAAAATGTGCATTTCTATGTTACCTATTATTTTTTATTCTATATATAAAGCCAATTTGTTAATGGGTAACTCCAACAATTGACTTCAACATTACATATCAAATCATGTAAATATATTCACATTTTCAGAGGTCAGACTTGTCCAGTATTGCTGACTTTTCAGGTTATTACTCCAGACGAATATGAAGCTCTGGCTTGTTAACATACTTTACCTTATTAGTTTCACTCAGCAATAGTATCAGTCATCATGTTTATTAAAACAGATCGTTCTTGCATCCTGCTAAAACCTATGGGAGATTTGCCATTGCAGAATTTTCTACTTCCTTGCGAGATCTTCTGAAGTTTAAGTGAAAACTCAAGCACTTCCTATCTCTTTTTTGCATCTGACAGAAATAAACCTTGCATCACTCTTCTGAGGCACCAAAAATACTCCACAGTTAAGCCCAGATAGCCATGAAAATAACAGAAAACAAGACATTAGATGGCTCACTCCCCCGCTCTGCTGCCGGCAGCTTCTTTGGCTGGAGAAGCTGAGCAGCCGCCAGTTCACAAGAACTTTGTGACCTTCCCAGAATGCAGACCGAGGGATTCCCAGAACCTCTGTAAGCCAAAGATCAACCACCTCCCACTTGTTCCAGTTGGAAAGCCGAATTTTGATGATGTTATGCTGACTTACAGTAGAAAGTGATTTGAATACCAGGAAGCATCAACATCTACCATCAGGGTGACTCCCATGGAATGGAAATTGTTCTGGGCACCAAGAGCTACACTACAAATACTAATGTCTTAATAGACTCCCAGCAAAGGCAAAATCCACAGCAAAGCACATCTTGCTCCAACAGGAAAGTTGCACAGACAGCACTGGTGCATCAGGCTTGATTAAAGGGCTGCTGCAGCATCTTAAAGCTGAGACCTGCACACTCAAGCGCTGTGGCTCAGCAGAAAAGTCTGGCATTTGTGCAACTGGGCTGCTGAGCTCATCTACAGCCCTCTGATACTAGGTCAGTTTTACATTAGTTTATCCCAGTGAGTGCATGTAACAGACACAGCAAGAAGAGGGTGCCTGTGTTGGGCAACTGCAGACTGACATGGGGAATAGGACAGCTGAAGCTCTTAGCTACCACACATGAAGATAAGAGTTGGCACCCACCAACAGGAACTCCGGTCTCAGCCCCTAAACTGCCAAAATGCAAAAGGGAGTCAGTACCACACACATCCCTCCACCCCCCTCTCCACTTTACAGTAGCATAAATAAGGATATTTCAGTATTATGCACCCTACTTTCACACCATATTTCCCTCAATAGCCTACGGCAGTAATTTCAGTCATGTTCATAAGGGTCTATAAACTTTTTATTTTTACACACTTCCCTGAAATACCGAGCTGGGACCCATGCAGAGACACGCATGGCACCTGGCTGCTGCAGTACATTGATGCGCTACCAAGCGCAGCACACAGCAGCTGCTTCCCTTCTTCTTGCTCCACAACTCAGCCCCATTACCTCACAGTGCTACACCAACCAGCACATACTGCTGGGATTAACTACTCACAGGTACTCCCCACATAAAATTATTTTTTCAACAATTAATCCATAGTAGCGTTTATTACCTCAGTTTAACCAACCTGTACCGCACTTCGACACAGCATGAGTGTTCTTTCATAGAATAATCTGCTGCTACTGCTCAATTAATCTATGGTTTATGGAAAGCAATTTATTGCTTTTACTCTTAGAACCTTTATTTCGTCATTCAGGACATGTTATGACTGCAGTTTTGCTTATTGCAAGATCTATATTTCGATTTTTTTTTTTTTTTTAATAATACAAGAGTCTGGTACTAAAGAAATGTTTAGAACAGAAAACCTGCACTGAGACTGTCATGAGTGAGAAGGATAGAGAGCTTGGATACAAAACTTGCCAATTTCGGTGGTCTAGATTCTCATTTATAAGATTAACACCAAAAATATGGTTAGATAGTGTGAAGAATGTTATGTTTCACAAAACGTGGACAGTTCATGAAAAAAACGTTATTTATGAGAAAGATCTATTAGTGTCTACAGCTTAATAATTCCAAAAACAGCTATTACTTTCCAATAGATAGATACTTAAAGCAATCCTTGTAAAGACACCCTAACGGTAGTTATATACATCTTACGGCCTATCAGAACAATCTTCTATTAAGTCTATGATTGGAATAAAGATCATCATTAACACCTCTAAGCATTTATAATACTGGTGCAGATCCTGGAAGTACCAATTATTTGGTATGCATGAGCTAGGTGCTAAGAGCAAACTCTCCAGCTGCAGTTCTTCAGATGGGAGTTCATCTGGACATCTTAATAAAGATGTACATCCCATGGGGGAAATACCAGAAAAGTCAGTTACAGTAAGCTATTACCTGATACACAAGAGGCAGTTTACCTGACGCAGACAAGCAGAATGGGGAGAACTCCATATGGAGTAGATGCTCTGGGCAAAGGAAATTTGCTGAGCATTTTGAACAAAAAAAAAAAGATCAAGTAACATGGATTTTATAATTTCAGGTTTTCTAATGATCCAGTCACAATCAATAAAGAGTTCTGTTGCCGACTTCAGTGGAGCCAGGGCTTTATTCATGATGTATACGCACTGTGGACTAAAATGCAGATTTTAATTGTTCTAGGGTTTTCCCCAGTCACAAATATTTATTAAGAATGGGCTATAATCTTTTTTTTTTTTTTTTTTGACAGATCACACGTAATTCTTGTATTGAAAGTTCATATAATAAAACTAGCTGCCTTAAATTGATGGGTTACAGTAATTTTGTCATAGGAAAGTCTTCTGTGACAGTCACACAGGTCACATCCATCAGTGGCTCCCGAAAGGATAGTGGAGTGTACAAAATGCTCCAATCTCTGTCTAGACAGCTATGGGGAACTCCAGAGGATAGGACTGACACTGTCTACTGCTAAATCTTAGACAACTCCAACTCCTAAAATCCTTCCACCCCTCCCTTCCCCTGCTAAAACAAGGGCAAGAAGTTTTGTGACCATCAGGCGTATTACTGTGTCTTTTTTAAGATACTTGAAAGCAGCAGGGGAAAAATAACACAAATAAAACCACTCACCATATTTAGTGTCAGTCTTTACTGTCAGCACAGATAAAACTCCTCAAAATAACGAAAGCTCCACAAATGTTATTAGCAAAAAAATCACACTTTTTAATGGATATTTACAGTTTGAAGCAGTCTTTTAATTACATTTGCTATTCGCATCTGATGGCTTCAGGAAATGTTGAATTCAGATATTAGACTACCAAGGATGACTGGATGTAGTCCAATGAGAAACTGAGATCAGACAAGTTAAATTAGCCATCTGTCCTAAACAAACACAAATCAGGACTACTTTTTAACATCCTTTTCAACCCAATCTTAACTGAAAGAAGAACTTTACCAAAGGCAGCAGTTGTGACAAGATAGACTCAGGAAGTTTACAACCATACCTTTCCACAATGTCTTATTCTCAACAGTAAGATGCTCAACTCTAACTAGTCTAACTGTCCTAGATATGGCACAAAAAGGCCACATGATAACAACCAGATTTCAATCTTTAAGTTGTCATAAGAGCAAATTACATTTGTACCAGCCACTGTTCTAGTTAAAATTATCACCAGGAGAGTGGATTCATAATGTGCTGGTTCCTGTTCTCATTATAAGTTCTCGTGAGAGGGGATTGTAATCAGAATTTTAATACCTCATCCACTGTGAAAGATAGCTGTAAAAAATATATTAATTTGACCTTTTCAAAATTTTGTTATTTGATTTGGTGCCTATTCTTATTTGCTCCTATATTTGCTCATACCTATAAGTTACTAGAACATCGAAGTATGTTAGTAAGTCAGAAGACTTTTCTATTAATTTTTTCCTCCTAGGGTAAGGAGTACAATCTTATGACACTCTTTCAATACTACGTGCAGGCCAAACAAAGTCACAGCCTTAAGCAATCATTACAATTTGAGAAGGGTTTCACCCGTATTAAAGAAACAGGGATATTCTAAAAGTAAGTATCTTCAGAGAAATAAAACCAAATACATCCGCACAGGACAGAGCACATAGCAAATGAGTCCTTCCAGTAAACATTCCCAGGGGACGACCTAAATCAGAGACAATCTTAAAACAAAATTAATGTCTCTGGAGACGCCTTCCTGTCTCTATAGACTACACCAAGAGCCTCAAAACCAACTTAAATTACAATGTAAAGGTGGTTCTTGTCCTCCTAATTGTCTTCATTTATGAAAATATGCAAAGAAGCTGAGCTGTACAAAACTCCAAGGGAGCTGGTATTAACCTGATATGCTCCTATGCATAAAGAGATCTAAGAACCTGCCCCTAAGCAGCTGGTGGGAAGCAAGAAGCAATCGCAGCATACTCCTAGAGCTGTAGTGCCTTTCTATTGCTAGCCAGCAGCCCTGGGGACTGCTCCCTCCCTCCCATGAGCAACACGGCAGGTTAGGAATTATTGCACCAACCCTCCACTCACCAAAATATTCTTTGATGACTTCATCTGAATTAATTTTAATTTTGTAGCATACAAAGAGGTTGACAGAAAGCAGATTTATCGGATGGCAGAACACGACCTTCGTTTCATAACCCATACCATACGGTCAGTCTCACCGTTCTGTCTGTAAATCTGATGCTACACAGATTTGTTTTTACTAGTGACAAGCACAAGGACCACTGGTCCAGAAAGACAACATTCAGACATTCTTTTAGGCAAGCTGTTGATCTGCATTAACAAATTTTGGATGCTTTATGTGACACCAGATCCCAGAAATCATTTTCTCATTGGGGTCACAACACTGAACCAAACACTGAACAAAATGCTAAGTCACCTTTCAATCACTCATTTTGTTAAATACTCCCTAGAGTTCCACTTAGCCGATCTACGATTAGAAGTACACATGGTTCATTATGTGTGTGCTATCCAGTAAACTCACTATAAAATTCAATTGCTGCTCCATAGCATATGCTGCAAACTAACAAGATGATATTTTTTTCCAGTACCGTGTCAGACTGGACAACCAATCCATTAAGGAATCTCTATTAAATAAATTCTCATATAATATCAGTACCCTTCTCCTCCATGGGGAGGTGGGGGGAGGAATTAGGTCCAACAGAGTTTTCAGGATTGGATTTTGGTTCCCATGTTGCTCAGGTACTTCTGAAAATTGCACCCCTAACACCTACTTCATTGCGATGTGACTAGAATTTGTTTGCAGCAAACCTGGCTGCATTACTGACCATATCCATCACACAGCTGACATCAAAGGAACATCCAACCCCAAACCAAGATGGCGTGCAAGACATAGCTCCCCATCTCCAGTGAGCTGCTTTGCCTGGTTTATGCACCATCAGGCATTCCTTACATATATATAAGGCTCTTCAGCAGCACAGCTCCTCTGGATACAAGACATTTGAGTACATACACACATTGGATAAGTGAACTTGTGATCCTCCTACTCTGTGGCAGTACCACAGCTAAAAATAAATATCTTTTGCCCATGTCCCAGTGACCTACACAAAGCTTAGACCGAAGTTTAACTTTCTCATTTCAGATGAAATTTCTGAGTCCTGCTTCTAAGGATACATCAACAAGGTTTGGTGTCTTTCATGCAGGTAATGAAAAAATCTGAAAGTTGTTTGATGTTCTATAGCAAAGCAATTATGCTAGTGTTATTATAATACTGATCCAATGAAGATAATAGCACACAGTATTGTTACAGTGAAGCCGTGGTGACCTTGGAGTGTTAATTTCCAGAGCCATTAGGGATTTGGGATGTCAAGGTGGCAATGTTTTGGTTTCCACAGGGAAGACGCATGTTTGCAGCTCTGCTCTTACAGCAACCCCTACAGTTAGTGCATGGAGTGGAACTGATGTCTGTCTCCATAGAGACCTCGTGTCCTGCTTTCAAAAACTGAAAGAAAATGGGAGCTATGACAACAGACAAACCTGTGGGATGAGAAGGCGTAAACAAGTCAGCAGGAAGCCCACAGTAGTACGCTGGGGCCAAGCCTCATGTTTTCGTTGTTATCCGCTATTAACATAAACAGATAACTAAAGTACTCGAACTGTGCTGTTTGTGTAACCAGTACAGGCAACACCAGAATTTGCACCATCACGTGGCTGAGTCACAAGACAGACTCACAGACGTCTGGGCTCTGTGTGTCCTTCAGACTGATCAGGAAATCTCTCAATTTCCCTTCTGTAAAGCCAGTCCTGGTCTGACAGCATTATTGCTGTCATCCTGCCAACATGCAGACACAAACACTTAGACACTACTAGACTGAACTTCACCCAAGATCATTTTAGATGAAAGAATGAAGGCAATATCATTAGTTGATGAAGACAAGAACCTGGATTTACTAAACCTGTCTTCTCTGAGACAACTTAAACCAATCTGATAGCCCTGCTCTTCTTGATAGATCTGGACAGAAATATAGATCTGGCTTTGCTCCTGCCTTCCCTGTATGAGCTGTTCCTACACAGCTTGCTAAACTGGGAGAACTTTTCCACCTAAGGGCAGAAAAACATTCAAACCTATTTAATAGGAGACATTCCTAACTAAAGAGCACCCTTGGTATTTGTAAAACATTTTTCAGAAGTAATTTGCTTTAAGGATGATAAAGTCGGCTCTTCACTGTTTTATTAGAAAGCATCCAGAAGGTCGTTACCTCCAGCACATTGGGATACATCTCCCAGACAGCAAGAGATGTGGCAACAGGCAGCTGTTCTACAAGTCCTGGAAGAACTAGAGCTTGTAATCAACTTCTGGTTCTTTTTTTTTTTTTTTTTTCCCCTTCAGGTACTGTCAGGATGCACAGGCTCTGAAATACGGTGCTGTATGAGTCTCAACCTGATAGTTCCTAAGTAGAATTATTACAGAATGGTTTTATATGTACAATGTTTCTTCAGTGACTCCTGCCTTTACACACCTATGCCCTTTTCCTACAGAGGAAGGACCACAGCACCGTTATTTAGGTATGCTCTTGTGGTAAGGTAACCACCTTAAATAAAGCTCTCTGTACACAAAATGCTTTCCTGGAAATACAGGTGAACAGTGTTCCCATTCTCAATACTATTTCTACCTAAATATCAGGGTTTGATATTTGCTCTTTAGATGTTTCGCTATTTCATTGGCTTCACTCAAAAAAATGCATTAGCATTTCACTAGCCTTTCAGTAACACACATCCTCAGTTTAGCGGATTACCATCCAGTAACTCTTCCCTGTGTAATGTTGTGCAGATGAAGTTGCATGGTTTTTGAAGCAGTGCATTGACCAGAACACTGCATGCAGAAACATTTTGTACTCACTCCATTGTCAGTAATTTAATTTGCTGTTCTTATTCAGGACACAATTTCCCCTAATTTTGCAACACAATCTTTGTCTGATTGCACAGATTGAGATGTTATCCTCCCCATTACATCCTGGGGACGACAACAAAAATAGAAAGACCACTGCTAATGAGGTCAAGCTTACATATAATGAACAATAAATTGCCTAAATATAAATTTAGGTAACTAGATCCTAGGATGCCCTCTTGCAGGTACACATTATGTTCTAAGTATTATTGTGCTGAATTTAGGGATGGGAAGTCTATCATTTGATAAAATAAATACTGTAATTAATCAACTTTACCATTTTATCAGGAAGAGGAACAAGGCTGGATATTTTAATGAAGGCATGCTATAGTTCCTATTTTTCTTTTTAATTATTTTATATTTTTTAAACCTATTAAAAATAGGCAAATATGTACAATAACTGCCTCCTGAATGCTTTCATCAAACAGGAAACATGCCTTCACACATGAAAACATGGAACAGAGTTGAACCCGTACATGAGCATTACCAGACTAGTTTACTGACAGCAGCAGCACCACCACCAGCTTTGTATTTACCCCATACAAATTTATCCAGAAAATGCCATAATGAGATAAGGAAGTTCTTTGTGCAATTCCTCCATGTGTGACAGAGATGATAAAGAACTTCCTGAGGTCATACATGTAATTTATAGACCTACGAAAAGGGGGTGCTCAGGGCAAGCGTAAGACTCACACAAAAAGCCTGTGAGGAGGTAATAGCGTGTAGCCAGGGACAGACACCACAATAAAGGAGGAACCCATTATATCAGATCTAAGCCATATTCCAGAATGCAAATCAAAATGCAAATGGTAGATGATCCATGACACAGACTCATTTTTCATGGGTTCACAGATAAGAAGCTGTTGAGGCAGACAAAGTGCAGCAAGAAAATTTATATTTTTGAGAGAAGTGCTTCTGCTCTTGCAAGTACTGCCAATAGAGGCAGGGCATTTCAGACCAAGCAGCTCCCTCCCTTCCCACGCTTTGTTTGTTATTAAAGGCTATGTTTAAAGGCATTATCCGCAGTCAGCTATCCAAAGGACTTAAAAACCATACAATTAACTATAAGCACCCTGTATTGTAAATAAGCAAAACCAAAAAACTGTAAATAGTTAAAGCCTGTTCCAAAGCCCATCAAAATTGGCAGAAAGAC